>NC_092087.1:74971737-75301737 GCF_045679555.1 Salvelinus alpinus | reverse complement strand
ATTATCTGCCTCCTGCATGTTCTTCTGTTTTGACCGTTTCTCCTACCTCACTAACTTTATGTCTGCTCACAAATCAATTTCCACAGGAACTCGCAGAATGCATGTCCGCGTGTGTGTGTGCGTGTCCAATGTTTGGTTTCCACATTCGTCCGCACAGAAAGTGGAGGTCCTTGGACCTAGCTAGGTGCCTAGAAAAACAAAGATGGCTGCCAGTGTTTTTTTTTCTTCCCTCGTGACGTTTGGAAATGCTCCTGGAAAAGAGACGTAAACAACAGACATGTCATAAAGGGACACACGTGTTGACATGGTGCTATTCACTGGCCAACGGATCGCGTCCCCTTGTCTATTGAATCCTAGACAAAGAGTTAGTGGTGGAGGGTAATTCACTTTACTGGAGTGCTGTGATATCAATTTAGGAATACATGGGATGTATATTTAAACGCTTCAGACGCAGGTTAGATAAGACATCATTGTGTTTATGAAAAAGGACGAAGAGAAATCAAGTAGAGCCTTTTAGAGAGCAGGAAATGAGTTACAATTTGAAGAAAAATCCCAAAGCGTGGGTTACAATCATATCACTGCGTAGAAAAACGTCAACAAACAGTGCTTGTGACTTAAATCAAACACACACCACGTGAACTTTGTGAATGAAGTCATTGCTGGCACTCAAGAGTTTATCATTGGGAGCTACAATGAAAAGAAGAGAGAGGGAAAAAAGGAGCGAGAGAGACAGATGCTGGGCCTGTGTTTATGTGAAACACAAGAAAAAAACGTTTCAACTTGGGTTATGCCGCACTCTTGTTTTCTTCCCTCTCTCTCTCTCTCTCTCTCTCTCTCTCTCTCTCTCTCTCTCTCTCTCTCTCTCTCTCTCTCTCTCTCTCTCTCTCTCTCTCTCTTTCTCTCTCTCTCTCTCTCTCTCTCTCTCTCTCCCTCTCTCTCTCTCTCCCACTCATATGTTTCTATTTAAGGCCCTGTAGGCCTGACTGCCTTGATTGGCGTGGTACAGCCCCCTACTCCTCGTCCAACGGCAGGCTCCCAAACAGAGAGAGAGAGGAGGAGAGAGAGAGAGAGCGAGCCACACTACTGATTTTCCAGGGGAAAACATTTTCTATTTTCCAGTCCCGACGGTTCAGCAGCTTCTCCCTGTCCTCTCCTCCTTTTCTCTTTCTTTTACCCTCTCTTCCCTTCGTCTCTCTTTGTTTCGGACGTTTGTTTTGATTATGGAGGCCCCGTAACGGAGAACACGTTTTTCTCCCTCTTTATTTCATCCCTCCTTTTTCATTTTGACTTCTTTCAAATGCTTCCTGGTCCGTTGGTGTGGGCCGGGGGAAGGTTCCGCTATATGGCCAGACGTTTGGGAATAAAATGCAGCGATAATATCCTGAGCGAGCGTTCTGATTGGCTGGGGAGGAGCAACGGAGCGGGTTCGGCCTATGGCGGCATACCGTTACCGGGCGCGCGGTGGCGGCGGGCGCTCGCGCCCACCACGGGGTAGGGGTGCCATGGTGGGGACTGGGAGCTGGCTGACGGCGTGTTTCTTCCCGTCCTCCCGTGCAGGCATTGACAGCTCGGACCCTATGGTGCTGGAGCAGTACGTGGTGGTGGCCAACTACGAGAGGCAGGAGAACTCTGAGATCAGCCTGCAGGCCGGGGAGACGGTGGACGTGATCGAGAAGAGCGAGAGCGGTGAGTAGTGTGTTTACATGCTGTGTATGCTGCTTTGTGTTGTATTTGACTTATCTTTCTCTCTCACAAACAGAAACATACACACGCAGACACACACACCAACTTATGCACAGTCAGCACCTCGTTCCGTCGTTCCTCTCATGGTGTCACTCCATGTTCTGTTTCCTTCCCTCTGCCCCTCTTTGTCCTCAAGGATCCCCCCTTTTCTCCCCCTCCTCCCTCTCTACCTCTGTCGCTCACCTAAGCGTTCTCTCTGTCTTCTAACTGGGGCTTGGCTCCACCTGGAGGCTTGCCGTTTGGCCAGCAGTCCGGTGTGTGTGTTTTGAGTCGGTGTGTGTTTGTCTGTGCTTGCATGCTTGGGTTTGTGTGAAGGTGTGTGTGTGTGTGTATTTGTGCGTGTGCATGTGGCAGCATTTGGCTGGAGGCCAATCTGTTGCCTTGTGCAGCAGGAATGCAGACTTATAATTAATAGTCCACTTTACTTTAGTGGAGTGTGAGATGTGTTACGAGTTCCGTCTTGGAAAGGCAAAGGTCGACGAGCAAAGTTTTGAGAGGAGAAAGAGCCAGTGAGACCGAGGCAGAGAGATCAATTCTGCCTCACCAGTTTTATTCCTCACTTGTTATTTGGAAGCCTTGGGATACCTGGCTGCGTGTACTATTGTCACCCTTATGTTTGCATCCAATTTCATTGTACTTCACAATGTTCTCAAAAACCAAGGACATGGCAGTTGAGTTGTTGAATCACAGCAAGACGTTTACAGAGTTTCAGAGTATGTATAAACCCTGAAAAAAATTGGTTGGGGGAAAAGTCAATGTGAATATGTTGCCCTTTATGTTTTGTTTTCATCCAAACTCGATTTAGCAACACGAGACCTGGATCTAACTTGCCATGGTAACAAGCCATTGACAGCTTGCACAACTCAAGATTAACAACCACAACAGCCTATCAGTCTACCATCAGCAGAAAACCCTTTGGCAGTGATACATCCACACACATCTTCCTTTCAAATATTGGTGTGTGTGTGTTTGTGTGTGAGTGAATGTGTGTGTTTGTGAGTGTGTGTGTGTGAGTGTGTGTGTGTGTGAGTGTGTGGTTGTTTGTGTGTGTGTGTGTGTGTGTGTGTGTGTGTGTGTGTGTGTGTGTGTGTGTGTGTGTGTGTGTGTGTGTGTGTGTGTGTGTGTGTGTGTGAGTGAGTGTGTGTGTGTGTGAGTGTGTGTGTGTGAGTGTGTGTGTGTGTGTGAGCGTGTGTGAGTGTGTGTGTGTGAGTGTGTGAGTGTGTGTGTGAGTGTGTGAGTGTGTGAGTGAGTGAGTGAGTGTGTGTGTGTGTGTGTGTGTGTGTGTGTGTGTGTGTGTGTGTGTGTGTGTGTGTGTGTGTGTGTGTGTGTGTGAGTGTGTGTGTGAGAGTGTGTGTGTGTGTGAGTGAGTGTGTGTGTGTGAGTGTGTGTGTGAGAGTGTGTGTGTGTGAGTGTGTGCGCGCGCGCGCGTGTTTTCTCACAGCGTCTTGAACGCATCTTTGAGTCGTTATGCAAGTTAATGAATCTCTCTTTTTCTTTCGTTTTACAATCGACCCAGACACCCACTATCCTTCAACGGTTGACGTTCCCCTTGTGGTGCTCTCTCTCTCTCTCTCTCTCTCTCTCGCTCTCTCGCTCTCTCTCTCTCTCTCCCTACTCTTTCAGCCCCATGTGTTTTTGACATCAGGCTGTTTCAACAGCTTTTTGCTGTATTTCCCATTCCATTCATTGTCAGTACAGTGAGACAATTGTCCGCGCTGGCCAACGCGGCAGCTCCGCCACACTCCGTATGGGAATAGAGGTGTAGATGTTTTTGCAATGCTGATCTTCTTTTGTGAATATTCAATGTATTCAATGTCATACATGGCTAAGGGGAAACCTAATCTTATCAGAAAATGTGAACGCTGGGAAGTGTAGTCCCGCAATGAATGTGAGATGTGGTTGTTTTAACTATCTTATGAACTGATCGTCCAAAGTCCCTTTAGCGAAGATTGTCTGCTAAAGGACTAAAATGTAAATGTGAAATGCAATGTTTTTTTCAGTCTCTCTTCTCAGTCTCTTTTGTGAGGTTTCGTTCTGTCAACCTTTAAGCTGCATTGAGTTATGTTTTGAGAGATATGTGACTTGATGAGGCTTCGATTCCCAGAGATTTTGTAAGAGTCACACGCTAGAGTGAGAGTCATTATATGTTTTGTTTCATGAATATTCAAGTTAATTGCCTGTGCGTATGCCAAAACCACGCCATAATTATACAATTATTGGTGGCACTGACACACTGCATTGGAAACCCCAATTACCCCCACGATCGGGCACATTAAAACTAAACTAGGACAAGATCCGTAAATATTCAGTACTCGGGACAGTTTCAATACAAAAACATAAAAACAAATAAGAAAACAAGCTGTGTTGTCACCGGAGCTGAACGCTCATATACAAACTAGTGCACAGACTAAACCTGAAAAAGATCCATAAAATCTCAGACAGTTTCAGTACAAAAGTGCAGGAAAAACAAACAAAATACTGTAAACATGCTCAAACGTCTCCATATCTCTCCACCGTTAAGCCAAAGAAGTCCTAGTGCCTTGTATATCCCAGAAACCCTTTCACTTTTTCAGCGCTTTATTGCGACCTTGGAGTCGCCACAGCTCTGCTTGTTTATGTCCTTTGACATTTTGATCGCAGAAACACAGACGGTAATTTAACATTGCAATCTCCCAATTTACTAGACCCCCTATTTCTTCAATGTTATTTTAATGTTGCTTTAATGTTCCTCACCCCATGCATCTCGGCATTATGACAACTTATGCTTTTAAGTTAGCTTCTACCAATCTTATCCAGACTCTGCTTTTTATTCTCCTCTCCATACAATCTCTAAACAGTATATCATATGCAGTTAGGAATGGTTCGGGTCAAGCAACAGCCAATGACAAAACATCCACTGCAGTAAACCACTTTACTGTAGCATCAGTTTTTGTCCGCTTCATGCACTGTTTACCTCGATAGTCGCGGGTTCCTAATCCCGAGTCGGATGTTATTGTTATACCCTACCCCTACTGCGAGAAGTTATCGGCCGCGTGCGCTCTAGTTCAACGGCAGCTGTTTCACTGTATAGTGTCAACAAGACACCAGTATCGCTACGTGAGACTGTACAATGTGTGTGTGTGTGTGTGTGTGTGTGTGTGTGTGTGTGTGTGTGTGTGTGTGTGTGTGTGTGTGTGTGTGTGTGTGTGTGTGTGTGTGTGTGTGTGTGTTTGTGTGTGTGTGTGTTTGTGTCTGTGTCTGTGTCTGTGTCTGTGTCTGTGTCTGTGTGTGTGTGTGTGTGTGTGTGTGTGTGTGTGTGTGTGTGTGCTGATGTCATGAGTTTTGGCTGTGAGATATGCGTCTGACTGTCTGTCCGGAGATTTACGAGCTACTATCTAGTAAAGAGAGATTTATGGAAGGGCAAGTAGGAGGACACGCCAGAATCCTCTTGAAAGGAGGGAAAGAGGAGGAGAAAAGGAGGAGTGGAGGCTATGTATGGGCCAGTGTCCTGGTTTTCTCCCACTCCGGTCATTCCTTGGACATGGGAAATCACAGAGAGTCTGGAGGGAAGAGGTCTCAGATGGGAAACACATCACTTGCATGTGTGACCAGACGTTATATGGAGCAATCAGTTTATTGTGCTTCCTACAAAGTTGTTATCACCATGATATAGGTGAATGATATCAAATGTATATTATATAGAATAGTCTTTGAAGACTGGTAGGTCGGGTCTTTATTTTTTTCAGTTTTGGCTCTGTTAGAGTTCTGATACCATAGTTGCACGAAAATGACTGGTTAATCAATGCAACTGGGCCTCCATTCTGTGGCTCCATACTGTGGCTGAATATGGAAAATTCCCCTATTTTCTGTGTCCTTACCCCCGGCCTAATGGATCTTGCAGGAGGACTGTGATGCTACGCAGCAAACAAGATCCCTTTGGGTTACTGTGCCTCTCTCTCTCAGCCCACAAGCCCAGCCGGAGAAGACATTTGCCCCTCGCCTCACTCTCTATGCGATCTTTGCCATGTTGAACGGGGAATTTGTCACCATAGTCCTAAAGAGCTTAGGCACGCTTACCGTGCAAAACCCGCCTAGACACACATTCACACACATGGTCACGTACTCACACACATGCGTGAAATTATGTACGCACATGCAAACACGCACGCATAAACACACACAGGCTCAAACACACACACACACCACCCCTACCTCCCCTCTCTCACTGCCTGCTGTGTCCACACTAACCCACATAGTCTTTCCTGAAATGTACCCAGTTTTGACTGAGTTTGGTCTGGGCTGGGCTGTGGGTGTTGTTTGCCTTGGCCTGGGGCCCTGTGTAGGCCAGCTTTAATATGGGAAAGCACTGGGCCAAGTTTTACGTAGGGAGGAACACCATTTGTGTCAAATCCTACACTCCTTCACTCTGGCTACAGCTAGTTTAGCGCTAGTCTCACCTTGAGGCTACATTTGAAACGGACAGCCTAGCCTGCTCTTCTGTCTTCAGTCACGCCGATAAGGTTGTAAACCGTCAGAATCTTGGCCAGAGGGCTGCTGAAGACAGGCCTTACACACGAGAGGTCATACAGATGTAGGATATGAATTTGATCACTCTGTCGCAGGATAACTTTCCATACAGAACCTTGTATTGTATTTGAGGTTTAAAAAGGCTTCTGAAGTTTGTAATTTCCACTTTGAAATTTCAGACTTGATTTTCCCTTACGGAAAATGTATCAACCCCTACAAAAACGTCAATTGATTATATTAATTATAATCCACATAATAATTGTAATTTTCTGTTGCTGCATGATTATTTTCCTGCTGTAGCAAACTCGCTCAAATTAAGATCCTACATCTGTAGTCTCACATAGCCAATACCTATACAGTGGTTATTCCTTTAAAAGTTGTGTCGCCTCAACTCTAGCCAATCAAATCAGACAGACGGTTTCAATCAAAGAGCGTTTAGCGCTAGAGAGGTTAGCTTAGGTTAACTTAAAGGATGTCCTGGTCAGGCTGTAAAAATGGCTAGCCAGTTTCAATCAGGAAGTCATACTTATAAGCCAAGAGATAGCGTAGCAGACTATTAATCATACTATACATGCTACCCGTAGCCTTAGCGTAGCTTTTCACCCAGAGGCACAAGAGTTGCTAATCAACGTCAATCGACTCAACAGAGAGGTTACCTTTAAGCCCTTTAGAATCTCCTGTATAGATAGGGTCACATGAAAGGCCATAGCTGGCAAAAAGACTCACCTACATGTTGTAAAATAGAGCTTGTTGCCATTAGCATGTTTAGTGAGGTGATATGCATGGCTAAACCTAGCTTAGCGTTAGCCGCACCTCCCATGCTTTGAAATGGCCAGCCTGTTTCAATAAGCATGACCCAGGGGGTACTTAGCTGGAAGGAAGCTTTGAGTTGGGTCTTTCACACACACACACACACACACACACACACACACACACACACACACACACACACACACACACACACACACACACACACACACACACACACACACACACACACACACACACACACACACACACACACACACACACACACACACACACACACACACACACACACACACACAGCGGTTCAAGTTCAAGGCCTGGGGACATAGCCCAGGCATGCTGAGCGTGATATTTAGTCAACACGGTCTAATGAACTTCCTTCCACCACGCTATCCCCTTACACTTGTAACACAGCTAACAGTAACCAAACCCCCATGATTTATGAAAACTTAAAGCAAGGTAACATCATCTCCACAGTGGGATGTGAGTTTCTCTGTCTCCCGTTCCGTTAGACATTGTCAATAAAGATTTGGGGCCTCGACATAAACTGTGACTTTCTAGGAAGGAACCAACCAGCTTGAGGAATCGGGTGTCCTCATAACTTCCCCTCAGTTAGAACTGATCAGACGATGCTTTGATGTATCCCGTCTTGGGTGATTTTTATACATGGGATGTTTCATGTCTCTTTACATTGCAAATTAGCTACACCATCTTTTCAATCTAAGTTCACACAAAGGGAATGAAAATGTGTTCAAAGGAACTTGTTATTAAAAGACTCTGATGTCATTAGAGGGATTTTTGCCTGCTCTTCGTTTGACCGCATCCATCAAATTCATATCCCTAAGGCCTAACTAGGCGTTTATCATATCATATACTGTATCGACTTGGAGGTCTTGATGGGATTTCATTTCAATTTCCCTAATTAAATAATCTCGTTCAGGCCGCCCAAGTGGCGCAGCCGTCTAAGGCACTGCTACGCAGTGCTTGAGGCATCACTACAGATCCGGGTTCGATCCCAGGCTGTGTCACAACCGGCCGTGACCGGGAGTCCCATAGGGCTGCCCATGATTGGACCAGCGTCGTCCAGGTTAGTGGAGGGTTTGGCCTGGGGTGCTTTACTTGGCTCATCACACTTTAGCGACTCCTTGTGGAGGGCCGGGCGCCTGCAGGCTGACTTCGGTCGTCAGTTGAACGGTGGTGCGGCTGGCTTCTGGATTAAGCAGGCGGGTGTAAAGAAGCGCGCTTTGGCGGGTCATGTTTCGGAGGACACATGACTCGACCTTTGCCTCTTGCAGCGATGAGACACGATCGTAGTTGGATCGTAATTGGATATCACGCAATTGGGAAGAAAAAGGGGGTGATTAGATATAAGGATGAGAATAGTCTCTGCCTTCTAGGCCTGATTCTCCAGTCTCGTTTTGGACCTCCTGAGCCTCCGTAATTGTTCTGGTTCTATTTTAAGCCTCCGCTTTCTGTGTCCCTCAGTTCTGCTTACTCTGCAGAAAGCGCACATTGTGGTTCAATTCAATATTCTGTCTTCCTGACTCGGGCTCAGCCGCATCCAACTCAGAGCTCATATCACACATCCGATCTGTTGTTCATTATGGCAAAACAATGAAATGAGTAACACAATCGCGTCGCGGGATCCCTTGGTTTCCTCAAAGGCACGTTTGAAGTGTCGTTGACGAAACGTTTCTCCGTTCCATCAGGCCAAATAAAGAAAGTGACAGGAAAGGTTCTGTGGTGGTTTTGGACGGGGAAGTGTGTGGATTACTCCCCGCTTTGAAGCCCTGGCCAAATGTCTGCTCTCTCTTTCTCTCTGTCTCTGTATCTCTCTCTCCTCTCTCTCTATCTCCATCTTTCTCTCCCTACTAGGCGTTTACCAGCCAATGATGAGTATGCTCTGCACAATTACTGTAGCATTTGTTTTCCATGTGACCTTATTCTCACTGAGCGAAAGGGGGAGATGGAGAGAGAGGGAAAGCGGGAGAAAGCACTCCACTCTGCTAAACCCAACCTATGTTCTACCAAAGCACAACACAGTGGAACTGTAATTAGACTACTCATTACTGTCTGGGTTAAACCAGCAGGAGTACTGTCAATGTTAAGAAGGTTTTGCAGCTGTCACTCTTTGACCTTTTAAGATAGTTATCTTTAGTTCCACATCATGAATCCGGTGAAGTAGAGCAAACTGGGTCATTTCTGTCAGGACACAACCCGGACACAGAATCTAGTGTTTATTCTAGTCAAAGGCTGCCTAAAAAGTGGTCTGATTTAGTTTTGACAAGGCACCTGAACAATAATAGGATCGTACTTAGACAGGAAATGAGCACTCGTGAGAGTATTCCTCTAAATGTCTTTTTACTGCGTTGTTTGAGGTCGAGTGAACTCAGCCTAAGCACGGTTTTTAGTCTGGTGTGTGGGAACCCAGTGGACACACACACACACACACACACACACCACACACCACACACCACACACACACACACACACACACACACACACACACACACACACACACACACACACACACACACACACACACACACACACACACACACACACACACACACACGGGTCCCTGCAACCAATTACACTGCCATGATGACTTAAACCTGTTGAAACAGCAGCCCTCCCTTTTGCTTTCTACTCTACTGTCTGTTCAGATGGTGGTCAATATGTAGTTCATTAGACGACCCACCTTTTACATGTCTTGTTTTAGCTTGTTTCATTTTTACAGCTGCCCCCAACCCCCCTTACTGCCCTGCCCCCCCGCCCGCGTCCCATCCCTGCTGGAGAATGACACTTGTTTTTCCACATTTTCCATGTTCTATGATTCATAACCTTTCGAGGAAAATATGGTCTATTTGTTGTTGTTTGAATCCCAGATTGCCCCTTTAATCTCTCTCTAGTCCTCCTGCACTGTAATGTATTCCATACACGTGCAGTACAGTCAAGCAAGATAGATAGCTATTTCAGAACATATAGGCATTTAAAATAACTGACCGTTAGCAATGGTTATTACATTCATAGTTGATGTAATATGGTAATGTTAGCCACTGTAATCAAACAAGACATGAATGCTTCCAAGAGAAGCTCTTGCATGTTAAGATTAGCTCATTGTTTAGGTGGTGTGGCCGTCCCACTACTTTCATATTTTCTGTGTTTATTGGACAGGATAGATAAAGAAGTTTATAGGAGGAGAGGAATTGCTAAAGTGGTGGGTCAGATTCGAACCCATGCTCGCAGTGTTAGTACTTGTTATCGCAGTGTTAGCGCTTGTTATCGCAGTGTTAGTACTTGTTATCGCAGTGTTGGTACTTGTTATCGCAGTGTTAGTACTTGTTATCGCAGTGTTAGTACTTGTTATCGCAGTGTTAGCGCTTGTTATCGCAGTGTTAGTACGTGTTATCGCAGTGTTAGTACATGTTATTGCAGTGTTAGTACTTGTTATCGCAGTGTTAGTACTTGTTATCGCAGTGTTAGTACTTGTTATCGCAGTGTTAATACTTGTTATCGCAGTGTTAGTACTTGTTATCGCAGTGTTAGTACTTGTTATTGCAGTGTTACTACTTGTTAGACCGCTGGAACACCCTAGACTACATTAAACATTTTATTGATTTTTCACACACAAAACACAGCAAATCCCGCCAACAAACAGAAAAGACACAACAAACATGGTCAACACCAGACAATACCACATAAACAGCTCAATCCCATGATACATCTCTTGGAACCTAATTGAGCCGCCAAGCCAATTGGATTCCACTGTGTGAATGGGAAAACCCTGATTTGAGTCTTCACCAAGGGGGATGTCCTCTCTCGTCTCTGGGAGAAGTCTGGAAGTCTGTCTGTCTGGAAGCTAAATGGCACGGCCAGAAAGAGGGAACACCAACTAACTTCCTACTAACAACTGTCCTGAAAGAGAGAGAGAAGAGAAAAGAGAAAGAACCAGCTTCTGTCCATATTGCAGTTGGACAGAGTGAGTTTCCTGGAAAATGTTGACACACGGACAGTAGTTGGTTGGAACATATGAGAACGTTCCCTCGTTTTCTCTCTCTGGTCTCTCTCTCTCTTCCTCCACAGTCTCTCTCCACTCTGGTAACTGCCTATGTGTGACGAGATCCAGCAGCCTTTCTGTTTCTAATTTCTCTGCTCTTTTACCACATCTGACTTTCTTCAGAACTGGATTTATAGGCGAACTGGGCCTTGTCAAAGCCATGTGGTGTCTGTCAGCCTGGGAGCTGAATGTATAGGCGAACTGGGCCTTGTCAAAGCCATGTGGTGTCTGTCAGCCTGGGAGCTGAATGTATAGGCGAACTGGGCCTTGTCAAAGCCAAGTGGTGTCTGTCAGCCTGGGAGCTGAATGTATAGGCGAACTGGGCCTTGTCAAAGCCATGTGGTGTCTGTCAGCCTGGGAGCTGAATGTATAGGCGAACTGGGCCTTGTCAAAGCATGTGGTGTTTGTCAGCCTGGGAGCTGAATGTATAGGCGAACTGGGCCTTGTCAAAGCCAAGTGGTGTCTGTCAGCCTGGGAGCTGAATGTATAGGCGAACTGGGCCTTGTCAAAGCCATGTGGTGTCTGTCAGCCTGGGAGCTGAATGTATAGGCGAACTGGGCCTTGTCAAAGCATGTGGTGTTTGTCAGCCTGGGAGCTGAATGTATAGGCGAACTGGGCCTTGTCAAAGCCATGTGGTGTCTGTCAGCCTGGGAGCTGAATGTATAGGCGAACTGGGCCTTGTCAAGCCATGTGGTGTCTGCCAGCCTGGGAGCTGAATGTATAGGGGAGCTGGGCCTTGTCAAAGCCATGTGGTGTCTGCCAGCCTGGGAGCTGAATGTATAGGGGAGCTGGGCCTTGTCAAAGCCATGTGGTGTCTGCCAGCCTGGGCGAGAGAGACCAGGGCTAAACTAGTTTCTCATTTGCCTTTTCACAGCACACGCAAGTACATACACATACAAGTGCAAGCAGGCATGTTCATGGATCCATATATAGACACGCGCCCATGCTTGTGAGCATACACTTTCACACAAACACACACGTTTGCGTAAGCAAACACACTCTTTCCACGCACACAGACCTGACCAATTTCTATCAGCCCCAACTAGGTAGGCAGTGATATACGGCCGTGGCAGCTCACACATGCAGCTGATAATGGCAGTCGCTCACCAGGACCCTGTCACATAGGGATTTAGAGGACTGTTTTTCCTCCTCTTGTCAAGTCAGGTGACCTTTTGAAGAAAATGGCTCCTGAATTGTCTCTTTGCTAAACTATGGCCGAATTCCATGGAGGTGGATGGGTGGGATTATTTTCTTTTGAACAGTTGCGGTAGCTTGATCTATAAAGTTTCTTTGCTAAAACTATGGGCAACTTCCATTGAGCTGGCACATAAAAGTGAATGTGTTTCGTATGGTATTGGCAATTTTTTATAGAGGGAGCATGTTTCACACGTTGAATGTAGGACTTTAAAAAAGAAAGGAGAGCCCTACCGTACTGCCTCTCATCTCACTACTATATGTGTTGACTGCCATTCATCAAAACATATTTTCAGTCTAGGAACTAGCTAGCCTACAGTAGCATAATAATGAATTAGCATAGCATCAATGTCACAATGTCAAATTCACGTTGGCAGTTAGCACTGAGCAAAACCTATGCCTCTACAGTCAGTCCAACGTTAGCGTTTTCGCTAGGCTAAACATTAGCATAGCGTCATTTGCATAGCCTTATTAGCATTTTGTGAAGCCAACCGATTCTGACAGGTTTCCAAACTCACTGTACTGTGTGCGGTCAGACCCCAGACTCTGCTGTAATGTCTACAGTGGGACCTACTTTGAACTTCAATGCCTTTTAGACAATGCCTATGGGTTGAAGCCTCAAACACTGTGGTGGGCCATTCAGAGCTTCAAACATAGTATTGCTATAGTAGTCTTGTGGTATGAGTGACTTCCAACCTGGATTTATGGAAAACCAAGGAATGTTTGGGAAGTTCCTGGAATTTCGCAACCCTACCAATGACCAATGTTCTTTTTTTTCCGATGAAGAAACTGTTGTACACAGACATATTTTCCATATGGGTCAAATAGGTCTCATTTCCCAATGTGACTTGGCGTGTCTTGCAGGGACATAAAATGGGGTGTGTGAGGACTTGATTTGTGTGTGTGTGTGTGTGTGTGTGTGTGTGTGTGTGTGTGTGTGTGTGTGTGTGTGTGTGTGTGTGTGTGTGTGTGTGTGTGTGTGTGTGTGTGTGTGTGTGTGTGTGTGTGTGTGTGTGTGTGTGTGTGTGTGTGTGTGTGTGTGTCAAACCACATCATAGGACCTCGCCATATGACTGTTAATACAGTCAAGAGCTGATGACTTAATTGTTGGACTCCATTGGAGAGAAAAAAATAGTTGTGCTCGTTGCTTCGCTCTCTTCTCTTTTATACTGTCAGAGCGTGCGAGTTATTGTGTATGTGTACATACGTGCATCCGTCAAGAGTGCGCCTGTGTGTGTTAGCATATGGCGTACGTCTGGGTGCGTTATAGGCTGCAAAAAGTCATCAATTATCCTGTATCTTCGAGTTTCACTGAAAGGCAGCTTCCCTACTATTTATGACTCTGAATAGTCCACGTTGAACCCAAATGTTACGGATGAAATGCTTGGGGAGCCTCTGAACTTCGAATAGACAGTCGGAGAATCTGGATTCGTGCTACCGCTGCAGAACTAAAACACAAAGACACATGCTAACTGTCAGGGAGGGATCGATGGCTTCTTTTCTTCTCTCTTTTAGTGAGTTTCGGTTTGGTTTGGTTCCCGATTTGACATGTGTTTTTGCATTCAATCAGGTCTAGGTAGAGGCGAGTCAATTCGAATCAAAAATCTTTATTGTCCCACAAACACCTCTCGAAATGCTAGACTAGGATTTTATTTTTGAGACTAAATTCAAGTCAATCCTTAACCATTGCAGTGATACAGGGTCAGCTCTTATTTAATCCCCTTGATGGTTTCAGGTTAGAACTCAGTTATGGTCATCTGATCGGGACAACTTCTACCTCCTTGAACCTTAAGTGACCATTTTCCTCTGCACTCCGGGCACATACAGTATATGAAAAAACGTGACCCTAACCCTAGAGTGCTGATCTAGGATCAGGTTCTCCCTGTCCATATAATCTCAATCATTATGATTTTAAAATGAAAAACTGATCCATGATCAGTACCGCTACTCTGAATCGTCTGGTGGTTTTGTAATGATAGCAGCTTTCCAAGCAGGTGAAAAGTTCCCTGGTTACATCACTTCACTGCTCTCCATGTAGCCGATATAAATGAACGCCTGGACCAAGAGAAACACTAACACCCGATCAATTCTGGAGTTCTATTTCCATTATTGAATGTAAATCAAAATGTGTAAGTGTGTTTGGAGTCCAAGCCCAACTATTAGGTGTCATGCCTAAGGCCTTAGTAATGATGGTAGGGCTATTTAGCAGGGAGAATGGCTGGTGTGTGTGTGTTACCTAAGGCCTTAGTAATGAGGGTAGTGATATTTAGCAGGGAGAATGGCTGGTAAATATGTGTGTGTGTGTGTGTGTCTATTTTCTTTCTGTGTCATAGTGTATAAAGAATGTGTTTGTGTGTGTGTGTGTGTGTGTCTCCATGTGGCTCTGCACAAACTAATGTGTGTGTGTGTCTTTGTTATAGGTTGGTGGTTCGTCAGTACAGCCGAGGAGCAGGGTTGGGTGCCGGCCACATACCTGGACTCACAGAACGGCACTAGAGATGACCTGGAACTTAGCACCGTCAGGACAGGAGAAGGTAACACACACACACACCAGCCATTCTCCCTGCTAAATATCCCTACCATCATTACTAAGGCCTTAGGTAACACACACACACCAGCCATTCTCCCTGCTAAATAGCACTACCCTCATTACTAAGGCCTTAGGTAACACACACCAGCCATTCTCCCTGCTAAATATCCCTACCATCATTACTAAGGCCTTAGGTAACACACACCAGCCATTCTCCCTGCTAAATAGCCCTACCATCATTACTAAGGCCTTAGGTAACACACACACACCAGCCATTCTCCCTGCTAAATAGCCCTACCATCATTACTAAGGCCTTAGGTAACACACACACACCAGCCATTCTCCCTGCTAAATAGCACTACCCTCATTACTAAGGCCTTAGGTAACACACACCAGCCATTCTCCCTGCTAAATAGCCCTACCCTCATTACTAAGGCCTTAGGTAACACACACACACCAGCCATTCTCCCTGCTAAATAGCCCTACCATCATTACTAAGGCCTTAGGTAACACACACACACCAGCCATTCTCCCTGCTAAATAGCACTACCCTCATTACTAAGGCCTTAGGTAACACACACACACCAGCCATTCTCCCTGCTAAATAGCCCTACCCTCATTACTAAGGCCTTAGGTAACACACACACACCAGCCATTCTCCCTGCTAAATAGCACTACCCTCATTACTAAGGCCTTAGGTAACACACACCAGCCATTCTCCCTGCTAAATAGCCCTACCATCATTACTAAGGCCTTAGGTAACACACACACACCAGCCATTCTCCCTGCTAAATAGCCCTACCATCATTACTAAGGCCTTAGGTAACACACACACACCAGCCATTCTCCCTGCTAAATAGCACTACCCTCATTACTAAGGCCTTAGGTAACACACACCAGCCATTCTCCCTGCTAAATAGCCCTACCCTCATTACTAAGGCCTTAGGTAACACACACACACCAGCCATTCTCCCTGCTAAATAGCCCTACCATCATTACTAAGGCCTTAGGTAACACACACACACCAGCCATTCTCCCTGCTAAATAGCACTACCCTCATTACTAAGGCCTTAGGTAACACACACACACCAGCCATTCTCCCTGCTAAATAGCCCTACCCTCATTACTAAGGCCTTAGGTAACACACACCAGCCATTCTCCCTGCTAAATAGCACTACCCTCATTACTAAGGCCTTAGGTAACACACACCAGCCATTCTCCCTGCTAAATAGCCCTACCCTCATTACTAAGGCCTTAGGTAACACACACACACCAGCCATTCTCCCTGCTAAATAGCCCTACCATCATTACTAAGGCCTTAGGTAACACACACACACCAGCCATTCTCCCTGCTAAATAGCCCTACCATCATTACTAAGGCCTTAGGCATGACAACTAATAGTTGTGCTTGGACAGCAGGAACCTCGAGGACCAGGGTCAGAGCAGGAAACAGACACTGTAACAAACCCAGCCGAATGCCCTTTGTTCAAATTACAGGGTTTGCATCAGGCTGGATATTTTGGCACCAGAGGAAATTCCTTCACTACTCTTTCAAGGAGTTTTGTCATGACCTCTTTTTTTGCAATAATGTTTAGTCTGACTGTTTGGAGGGCATATTTCATCACTAGAGAATAAGCTCCCTTTCCTTTTGGTGCTTCGGGATGACACTGTATCGCCTTAGCTGTGTGTTACACCCAGGCAGGCAGACATGCACATACAGACATACACACACACAGACATACACACACACACACACACACAGACATACACACATACACTCCCCCACCGTTAAAGTCATATTACCTCTGTTTTCCATCAGTTTTAGTAACCCATGGAAACTACCTGGTATAGTGTAATCATTATGCCGTAATGCTTTGTGTGTCATAGACTGCCACCGGGGTATGTAAGGCTCTCTCCCTGTCTCTCATTAAGACACATTGCTTTATGATCCTCACGCTGGCCCATGGCACTGTTACACTGTAAACTGGCACCCCACATCCCAGCATGTGATGACAGGTCCTCTGCAGCTGCCGTGGCCCCCAGCTCCCCTTAATCCAGACTGCAGTCACTCCACAGAGAGACAGAGAGACAGAGAGACAGAGAGAGAGAGAGAGAGAGAGAGAGAGAGAGAGAGAGAGAGAGAGAGAGAGAGAGAGAGAGAGAGAGAGAGAGAGAGAGAGAGAGAGAGAGAGAGAGAGAGAGCCTGGAAATACCTAGGGATCTGGGTCAGACACTCGCAGAGAGGAAATGCAGACACACACACAAACACACATCCCTCCCATCCCGCAAAACACTCCTCTATCAACACCTTCCCCATTAGAGCCTGCCTACTCAGTTTTCACACACCACTGCATATCTCATATCTCTGGTAACTACCCTGTCTCCCCCCCCCCCCTCATACTCATTAAGCCCCAGTCTGCTGTCATATAAACCAATAGCAGACTGTAGCTAGCTCACTGAGGAGGAACGACAGGGCCTGGTAGGTCTGGTCTATTGGAATTACCCTGAAATAACGTCTGCCTTTGTGGCTGTCCCCAATCTGATATTTCAATTAGGAGGTCAATGGGAGACGGAGAGAGAGAGAGAGAGAGAGATGAGAGTCATTTGATTCTGTCCTCCTCTCCTCACTCCTCCGTTTCTCCCGCCTCCTCTTCCCTCCATTATGAAGGGAGAGATGACAGTAATTTCGTTCTGTTCTCCATCCTCATCACTCGTTCCTCCGTTCTGAAAGTCTGGTTTATGTCCCCCTAGGGAATGCGTTAAGGAAGGGAGGATAACTGCGAATCATCAGAAAGCAACGAGTTGGACAGTATCACAAAGGGCTGTTTTACTTTACTGTAAGTCAGTGGTGTTGCAAGAGTGGACCCTGCTTATAAGGGTGACTGGAATGGAACAGTTTACCAGAGGACTTAGCAAGCTGTTACGGTAGGCTAACAGGCTAACATGGAGATTTACCCTTATCTATTTTCTCCCATACAGTTGCTAGAAAACCTATTAGCGACACATTGGACACAGATGTAGTTTGCTGGGCAATCTTAAACCATGTGTACAGTATGCTAGGGGCTAGTATGATACTATGCCACACAGATGTAGCATGTCCCAGATACACACAACGTTATGTATGGGGATTGGCCTTCTTTAATACAGACTACGTCGTGGTGAGAACCTTGAAGACCAACAGATTTCAGTATTCTAGACACACTAGATTGGATGATACTGTATAATACATCAAGTCATCATTGCTATAGAAATACAATTAATAGAACAGGCTTGGATCTCTAACCCTGGCATTTTGTAATGAATAGAGACACCCTTTCTATACATTATATTTCTATGATACATCATGTCATCATTGTCATAGAGATTGAATGAATAGAACAGGCTTGGAAGAGCTAACCCTGGTAATTTGTAATGAATGGAGACACCCTTTCTATTCATTCTATTTATATGATCATTGCGTCCTCTTTTAATGTGGGGCTTGTTCTCTTTCGGTCTTTCGGTGACAGACGATGTGGAGGATAGCACCTCTGGGCAGTTGACTCTCGTAAGGAAATATCTCTGTGTTTATGACCTCGTTCTCTCTGTCCTCAGGATATCTGTGATTCCACTCTTCCTTTATAATGTCAGCACAACTCAGTCCCCAGAAATACTCACCCTTCAAGAAGTTTAGCTGCTTGACTGTGAAACGTGCGCGTGAACTCATTATCATGACAACAATGAATATCAATTCTTTCTGCAAAACCATTTGCTAATACGCTATTACAAATCATGTCATTTACTATGCATAGCTTAAAATGGACACCGTTTATTTGCTGGCTTTCCATGTCATGTTTTCACCATCCTACTAACTAACGCTGGCTTTTTGCCTTCTTTCATTTTGTAATACGCTTCTTAAGTTCATGTTTCTTTGTTTTTCTTTGGTTTCTCCGTCCGTCCCGTCATCAGTTACTAAGAGACGCAAGGCTCATCTGAAGAGACTGGACCGCAGATGGACCTTGGGGGGCATAGTGAACCGCCAGCAGAGTCGAGGTGAACACACAGTCAACACACACAGACGCACACACAAACACACACAAACACACACACACAAACACACACACACACACACACACACACACACACACACACACACACACACACACACACACACACACACACACACACACACACACACACACACACACACACACACACACACACACACACACACACACACAAGCACAGAGACACTCTCAAGTGGCCTCTGTCAGAACCACACACATACACACTCCTTCCTTCATCGTAAGAAAACTCATTTACATGCATGACAGTCAGCCAACAACAACTCCCGCTTAACGCCAACATCACAAACAGCACATTGGGTGGTCGTGTAGATTTCAGCTCCCGGAGTTACATTTACCACACTTTTCTCTACTTTTAGAAAGATCATTATTTCTTCATTTTGCTCTGCGTAACAGAATCATGTACTAACATGAAACAGATTAGATAATGAGGGGTATCTGATTCAGACAGCACAACAGTAACAACCTTGATGGCCAATAGCTGTTCTTAACATTACTGTGTGCAGTGCTACTTCATGTACTTATACAACTCCCTCCAGGGTCAGAACCATTCGATTTTAATGACTGAGTTTTTACTGAACATTTATTGGTAAAGATATGTTCTCACACTCTTGAATGTATCACGTTGCCAAGCTCCCCTGGCCACTGCAATACTGGAATACGTCTCAATGGAGAGTTGCTGTTGAGTCATAATGAATTCTCTTTGATGGACCCAGACAGACATGAGCCTATGTCTCATATTGTCTAGTATTTAATCTGGTCCAAGGTCAGCTTTGCATTTATCCTCTAATGGTTATGGTTGGAATCTGGGGAAGATAAGCTGATCCAAGATCTGTGGCTATTAAAAGGCTACTTCTACTCATATTTGATCAAAAAAGTCGTCACTATATTGAAGGATGAAGTTGCTATATACGCTGATTGAAGGTCAGTTAGATGTTCTCTGTCATTGATATAGATAGGATTTGGGGAGGCTGATCCTAGATCGGTGTCTGTGGCCTACTCCTACCTAGAGCCAGAGTCATTTCTCATCCCTCTAATAAGACCAGGAGAGATCAGCCATCTGGTTTTAGGATTAGTTTTAACCCACTCACTCCACCTGGCTCTGTCTTGTGTCTGTTTGTTTACTGAAACTGACCTGGGACTCATATAACTTCCCAGGCTCCCAATAACATACATGGGGCGTGACTCACCTGGTATAGCTTAACTCTGATCCCAGACCAGTCAAAGAGACAATCAACATAAGTGATTCAACAGAGCTGATCCAACACAGGGGGAACTTGTGTCAGATGGTATGAGTTAGTGCCTGTGTTGATGAATTTTATACAGGCCTGCGATGACCTATATACTTTCGGGCCAGGAGTTTTTCCTAACCACATGACCTGACCAGGAAAAACTACACTTCCTAGTTGCAGTCTTACTAATCTATAACATAGGACATCGTTTTTCCTATTCAGATGCTCAGGAAAACCCACAGGTCCTATTTATACTGCACAGGAGAAAAAATACTAGTTCAATGTAAGCCAACGATTTCCATGTGATGACTACATCCAGCTCTTTGGACGCTTTTGGTGAATGTACTAATATGGGATGCCAGAGCCTCGCCATAGTCTCCAGCCAGAGCTGAGCGAAGCATTTACAGTTAGGTAGCTAGCTCTCTCAGAGGAGTAGCAGCAGGAGGAATGGGCTGGCTGGAATAGGCTGGTGGAAAGTGTGAAGTGGGGCAGTAGCCCATACTGAAGCCTGGCTTTAATCACAGGCAGGAGCCTATAACAGTGGATGGATCCACTTCTGTGTGTGTGAGCTAGAGGTCGACCGATTATGATTTTTCAACGCCGATACCGATTATTGGAGGACCAAAAAAGCCGATACCGAGTAATCGGTCGATTTTTATATATATATATTTGTGATAATGACAATTACAACAATACTGAATGAATACTTTTATTTTAACTTAATAAATAAATAAAAATCAATTTAGTCTCAAATAAATAATGAAACATGTTCAATTTGGTTTAAATAATGCAAAAACACAGTGGTGGAGAAGAAAGTAAAAGTGCAATATGTGCCATGTAAAAAAGCTAACATTTAAGTTCCTTGCTCAGAACATGAGAACATATGAAAGCTGGTGGTTCCTTTTAACATGAGTCTTCAATATTCCTAAAATTATTTCTCTCGCTCTCTCAATTCAATTCAATTCAATTCAAGGGGCTTTATTGGCATGGGAAACATGTGTTAACATTGCCAAAGCAAGTGAGGTAGATAATATACAAAAGTCAAATAAACAATAAAAATGAACAGTAAACATTACACATACAGAAGTTTCAAAACAATAAAGACATTACAAATGTCATATTATATATATGCAGTGTTGTAACAATGTACAAATGGTTAAAGCACACAAGTTAAGAAGTTTTAGGTTGTAGTTATTATTGGAATTATAGGACTATTTCTCTCTATACCATTTGTATTTCATATACCTTTGACTATTGGATGTTCTTATAGGCACCCATAGTATTGCCAGCCTAATCTCAGGAGCTGATAGGCTTGAAGTCATAAACACCACTGTGCTTGAAGCATTGCGAAGAGCTGCTGGCAAACGCAGGAAAGTGCTGTTTGAATGAATGCTTACGAGCCTGCTGCTGCCTACCACCGCTCAGTCAGACTGCTCTATCAAATATCAAATCATAGACTTAATTATAATATAATAAACACACAAATGCAAGCCTTAGGTCATTAATATGGTCAAATCCGGAAACTATCATTTCGAAAACAAAACGTTTATTCTTTCAGTGAAATACGGAACCGTTCCCTATTGACATCCATAAGTCGGGTGACATCCATAAGTCTAAATATTGCTGTTACATTGCACAATCTTCAATGTTATGTCATAATTATGTAAAATTCTGGCAAATTAATTACGGGCTTTGTTGGGAAGAAAATGTCTTCACACAGTTCGGAACGAGCCAGGCGGCCTAAACTGCTGCATATACCCTGACTCTGCTTGCACAGAACGCAAGAGAAGTGACACAATTTCCTTAGTTAATATTGCCTGCTAACATGAATTTCTTTTAACTAAATATGCAGGTTTAAAAAAATATACTTGTGTATTGATTTTAAGAAAGGCATTGATGTTTATGGTTAGGTACATTGGTGCAACGCTTTTTTTGCGAATGCGCTTGTTAAATCACCACCCATTTGGCGAATTAGGCTGTGATTCGATGATAAATTAATAGGCACCGCATTGATTATTTGCAACGCAGGACAAGCAAGTTAAACTAGTAATATCATCAACCTTGTGTAGTTAACTAGTGATTATGTTAAGATTGATTGTTTTTTATAAGGTAAGTTTAATGCTAGCTAGCAACTTACCTTGGCTCCTTGCTGCACTCGCGTAACAGGTGGTCAGCCTGCCACGCAGTCTCCTCGTGGAGTGCAATGTAATCGGCCAAAATCAGCTTCCAAAAATGCAGATTACCGACTGTTATGAAAACTTGAAATCGTCCCTAATTAATCGGCCATGACGATTAATCGGTCGACCTCTAGTGTGAGCCACTGATGTAACTGTTGCCATGAAGGAATCAGGACAATCATTGCGTGAGGCATAATTAGTAGGCATTGTCATACATTTCTGTTGTAGTACTACTGATATTGATTACAGCATGGTTGGGAAAGGCATTTCACTGTACTTGAAATCAATATTCTATATCATCATCATATCCAATATCCCAGATGACTTCACTTGAGACTCTGGGTCAACGTACAGTACATGCCTGTGTAAGGATGCTGTACTAGAGACATCAACCAGCAAAAACAGATAGTAGTGATATATTGTCCCCTGTTGCGGCTGACAGATTTTAACAGCCAGGGTTTCAGTTGGGAGTCCAGTGTTGCTTTCAGCTGGCACCATCAGAAGCACTGCTGCATGCTAACTCATTCATGACTTCAGATTAGAGGCCTTGTTTCCACCCTACAAAATTATCCCACCATGAAAATGCTGCTGACTGTGGTCATTATGAATGCCAGACGGGGCATGTTTGTATCAGGCAGCACAGATAGGGCGCTTTGAGGCAGCATGCACAGACCGTTTCTAGCAGTGCTGAGTGATTAGTGCTGTTTGGGGTCGGTTCGGTTTCGGTTCGATTATAAAAAAAGAAACATGGTTTTCGATTTTTTTTTACAAATATTACATTTGTTGTGAGATAATGACATTAAAATGATTTTAGAGCTTTTTAATGGACATTACAAAACCCAAAATAGTGAACATTCAATTGCCCAAACATTGAAAATATTCCATTGTCTCTGTCAGGTCCCCATTGGGTAGACATCAATAGAAAAATAAAAAATCACTATGAAATAATATTTCACTTGTGTATATTACTTTGTTTTTATTTGATGACTCTATTATCTTGAATTCCTTAAAGTCATCATCTCATCTCTGCTCAGGCATTAGCAGCCAAACAGCCAGACAAAGTTATCTCTGTTCTCCCCATACTGTCTTTAGTCATCCTATTTAGCTAAGCTAGCTTGCCTTGGTATGCAGCAGAGCTGTCTGACAAAATAATGTTACTAGTCCTTCAAAGTAGATAAGGCATACTTTCACAAACTGTCTCTATCCCTCTCTCATCATTGAGTGCATTCCTCTCTCATGCAGTCTATGCAGTCTGTGTATAGTAAAATTGTATCCATCTCTGTCTGCACCAGAAAGAGCAGGTGCAATGGATTATGGTCATTATGGTACAACTCCGTTCAGCCAGGCATCCCACATAGTTCTTGACTTGATTTATTATTATTTGATTTCTCACTGGAGAAATGGAGTGTTGGGCTCACAGAAAAACTAAAAACGAAATGGATTTCAAGTAATTGAACCGACGTCAGTTAATCGCTCAGCATTAGTTTCTAGGAAGCTAAAAGTAGAGTTAAGCGTATCAGGGACATGACCATTGACCATAAAGAATACTTAGAATTACTCTACCCTGCTCTCTCCATAGACATAAAAAAATGGATAAATACCGTATCTCATGGTTCGTTCTATGAAGATGCACTCTTGTCATTAGACATGGACACTCTTTCTTAATTTATCTTTCCACGATTACATAAATACTCTACCCACCTCCTGCTCAACCTTATTGCAAGAGATTTGAGAAAGTGGAGAGGATGGGAGGAATTTAAAGAAAGATTCGAGAAAGAAGCATGCATGAGTTAGAGAGAGGAAAGTAGGGAGTCTAATCTTACAATATTAATGAATTGTCTTCTTAAGAACTTATCTGAAACTACCCAGAAACACTCTTTACTAATGGAATACTTGAACCATTTGTGAGAAATATAATATTTTCCCGTGGAGTCAAGGATTTAGTTACCGTGGAAACGAGATAGTAAACAAGATAAGGAGAGAAGATAAGTGCCAGGTGCTAAATCTTATGGATTAACACCACAGAGGAGGAAGCAAAAATTGATTACTTTGTTGTTGTTCCTACCCTACGTCAAGTCATTGGGTCTAAAGTTGTTAACTTTATCGCCAAAATACTCCCAAAGAAGACAAAGCAGGAAGCTAAATGGATCGCTTTGTTATTGTTTTATAGTCCACTTACTCTGACCCTACCTCAGGTCAATGGGCCTGCCTTTGGTAACTTTATCGCCAAAAATACTCCCAAGAAAAACGAATGGATCCCTTGTTATTTCATTGTTCGGTCAAACCCACAAATTCTTCTGACCCAATGTTAGGTCAGTACAGTCTGATTGGCTGGTCCGATGAAATCCATAGGTGTTGATTGGCTAGTGACAGCAGGATGACCTCACCTCATCGATTACCTCATGTGTTGTTGACAGGGCGAGTCATTAGGTCAAACACTCTATCCAGTCTCCTCCACCCTGTTCCTCTGTCTGTAACTGAACAGGATCAGTTACAGCAGAGTCTAATGTGATTTATGGCAGTGTGCTGATAACCTCCTTCTCAACTCACTGTTTGGGGCTTTGGGCCCAGCTGACTGGTCAAACACTCACTAAGACGGTGTGAGACACACGTACGCATACAGTACATGTCCAGAGAGCATGCTCACACACATGATATGTACGTTTGAATACACACCCACACTCACAGGCGCGCACACACACACACACACACACACACACACACACACACACACACACACACACACACACACACACACACACACACACACACACACACACACACACACACACACACACACACACACACACACACACACACACACACACACACACATTGTCACAAACCCACACTCACACCGTATTCCCTCTCCACCTGTAAGTACTCAGACGTCCTCAACCACACACACACCCCCACCCTACAAACACTCCCTGTGCTACCTAGTCCAAAAACCCCTAGACATTCCTTACAGCTCTCTATAATTGACCCAAGCCCCTCAGCTTGGAATGACAGGCAGCAGTAGAATATGTTCCCACTAAAACCTCACAACACCCCACCCATTGTAAACAGACTGACACACGCACATTCACACCTCTGAAATTCCTGTTTCTCCTGTTTCACTTCCCCATCCCACCCAGGGACACATTGGCTGTGTCCCAAATGACACTATAGTCATCCTATAGTGCACTGCTTCTTGCACATTGCACTGCTATTGACATAGTCAAAGGTAGTGCACTATATGGGACAATATAGGGGATCATTTGAGACACAAGCCATTCTCACCGGACCAACTCCGATTCTCTCCCTGTCTTTATCTCCATTCCCTCCCATGCCCCTGTATATCTAAACCATTGAAGCAACAGCTGCTTAAAGTGGCCCTATCTATCTACCCCCCACTACTACCACTCATACTTACACTTGGCTTTTCCCACAGTAGTTGAATCCCCCTACGGATCATCCCACTCTAAATCCCTGCGGCCAAGTGGAGCCAGATTAAGATCTGAGAGCTTCCACAGGATCCTTATCTCCAACAGGGAGACTCCGGCTCCATACTGCATCTCTGCAGCTCTGCAGCTCTGCAGCCATTTCAAAGGGATCCAGTACGCAGTGTTGTTCACTCAACAGTGTTTATTATGGGTCCACAGTGGGTCCCGGCTGGGTTGCCTCTGTCACATTCTAGCTGTGATAAGGAAGAGTTTGAGTGTTGTGGATGTGATGAGAGGTTTGGCCAGTAGTGGGTGCTGTTTGTGGTTGTATTGGAGGATACACGTGGAATGGATACAGTCAGGGTATCCATGCTGGCTTGAACAAATAAAACAGATAAAATGGCTAACTGGGTGATTCCCGATACTTTTACCTCTGCGTTGCTTTCTAAGAGAACATTAATTGATTGAAATACTTTGGGAAATTCAAGGGGAGTTTTCCAAGGGGTTCATTACTGGGATTTACTGAACAGAAATGTTGATTCTCTCCTTTTTTTCTGTCCTTCCTTCCATCGACCCGTGTAGAAGAGAAGTACATGACGGTGCAGCCGTACGCCAGCCAGGGGAAGGACGAGATCGGCTTTGAGAAAGGGGTCACCGTGGAGGTCATCCAAAAGAACCTGGAGGGCTGGTGGTACATCAGGTGAGCATCACCTCCTCCCATTGGTCCTTACTGTGGAGGGCTTCCTCTGATTGGTCCTCACCATGGAGTGACAGGCACCTTAGCCAACGGAAAACATTGCTCCAGTTAAGAATTTACACCTATTAGGGATTTTAACGTACATTTTCTAACACTCTAATGAAATGAGTCCCCTATCATTATTTTCGGAGATGTGATCACGGCAGAGGTACATCTCATCTGTTGAATGGTATTGTAAAACATATGTGGCTCGTTGGCGATCCGGTGAATGCGTTGTGTGTGACCTGTTCGGTGGAAGAGCGACAGAGTGTGTTGTATACTCAGTAAATGTGCATTTCCCGGCCTGTTGTTTGTAGCTTCCTCATGGCCCCGACGGCCTTGTGAGCTCCACTCTCCAGCTGATGATTACCACATGCTACTCTGGACTCTGCTCTGGCTTAAAGAACAGTCCTGTTACATCTCTCATATATTATCCACAGACCACAGGCAGCCGGAGGCACCTTGATAGGGGAGGACGGGCTCATAGTAATGGCTGGAATGGAATTAATGGAATGGTATCGCACACATCAAACGCATGGTTACCTTGTGTTTGATTACATTCCACTGACTCCATTCCGGCAATTAATATGAGCCCCCCCCAGCAGCCTACTGGCTCACACCACAGTCAGAATCAGTCTATGTTATTTCATGTGTATGAGGACATCTAGTGGTCGTAGACAGTCAGTGGGAGAATAAACAAAATAAAGACTCCCTTTGACATCGTAAATAATTCTTGAATACTTGTCAACCTTGGCTGAAGATGTAGTCAGATGTTTTACTGCTGATGTACCAGTAGTATTACTGACGGACATCAAGTGGAAGTAATCACAGTGTATTGCTTGTAATGACTTTGTAGTCAACACAAGATGCACTTTTTGACAGGTAAGGGTAACTATTTGACCGGTAAGGGTTACTATTTGACCGGTAAGGGTTACTATTTGACCGGTAGAGGGTTACTATTTGATCGGTAAGGGTTACTATTTGACCGGTAGGGGTTACTATTTGACTGGTTAGAGTTACTATTTGCCCGGTAGGGGTTATCATTTGAATGGTAAGGGTTACTATTTGACCGATAAGGGTTACTATTTGACCGATAAGGGTTACTATTTGACCGGTAGGGGTTACTATTTGACCGGTAGGAGTTACTATTTGACCGGTAAGGGTTACTATTTGACCGGTAAGGGTTACTATTTGACCGATAAGGGTTACTATTTGACCGATAAGGGTTACTATTTGACCGGTAAGGGTTACTATTTTACCGGTAAGGGTTACTATTTTACCGGTAAGGGTTACTATTTGACCGGTAGGGGGTTACTATTTGACCGGTAAGGGTTACTATTTTACCGGTAAGGGTTACTATTTTACCGGTAAGGGTTACTATTTGACCGGTAGAGGGTTATTATTTGACTGGTAAGGGTTACTATTTTACTGGTAAGGGTTACTATTTGACCGGTAGAGGGTTATTATTTGACTGGTAAGGGTTACTATTTTACTGGTAAGGGTTACTATTTGACCGGTAGAGGGTTATTATTTGACTGGTAAGGGTTACTATTTTACTGGTAAGGGTTACTATTTTACTGGTAGGGGGTTACTATTTGACCGGTAAGGGTTATTATTTGACCGGTAGGGGGTTACTATTTGACCGGTGAGTAAACTTCCATTCTCCTCCCCTATTTTGCTGCTAGGTACCTGGGGAAGGAGGGCTGGGCCCCAGCCTCATACCTGAAGAAGATGAAGGAGGACTTCTCATCCCCGGGTAGGAAGAAGACCCTGACAGTTCCTGTGGAGATCATCGGCAACATCATGGAGATCAGCAACCTGCTCCAGAAGAAGTCCAGCAGTGAGAAGGTAAGGTTTTAAGATTTCGCTTTTAACTTAAGATTTAATTTGATTGAACTTTTTTTCTATTTTATTAGCTTTTGTTTGCTTTATCTCTTGTATTGAATTGTTTTTTTTACTGTACAAATGCAGTTTAAATAAAGTTTGATTTGATTCGAAGGATGTCCAAACGGATGGAGATTCCACCAGTCCTGAGCGCCACATCTCCAAGAGTGAGATCAGCCTGCCCATGCCCTATGCCCCAGGTTACAACCCCAGCCCCGACCACGGCCCAGGTCCGAGTCCCAGTCCTGGGCTGAGTTCTGGATCTGGGATGGGTACCTCCAGTCCTAGCCTGGGCCCTGGTGCTAGTGGTCCTCTACAGGACAGTAAGGGGAAGACGGAACCTGGTTCCCCTGCTGTAGCACGTGTCGCTCCACACAGAGTGTCGATAGGTGAGTGTCATCGATTATGGAGTTGTATGTTGATTCAAATTAGACAATTTACTTGACTGAAGTAAAATATTGTTTTCTTCTTGCATAGGCTTTGAGGCTATAGGTAAGACATGGAAAAACGAAGGTGTATAGTGTGAATCTAATATTAGACTAATATTTGGGTGCTAATATATATCTATTACACTAATATTTGGGTGCTAATATATATATCTATTTGACTAATATTTGGGTGCTAATATATATCTCTTTGACTAATATTTGGGTGCTAATATATATCTCTTTGACTAATATTTGGGTGCTAATATATATCTATTAGACTAATATTTGGGTGCTAATATATATCTATTAGACTAATATTTGGGTGCTAATATATATCTATTAGACTAATATTTGGGTGCTAATATATTTCTATTTGACTAATATTTGGGTGCTAATATATATCTATTAGACTAATATTTGAGTGCTGGGATATATTTGTGTGACTAATATTTGGGTGCAATAAAATGCAATAAAAAGATATATAGTGCTGGGTGATATAACAGTTTGATTGGGGTTTTACGGATATACTAAGGTTTGTACTCGTCTGTTATGTGTGTACAATAGACTACTAATTGCACTTCTATCATTTCTACATTTGACAGTAAATGAGGCTAATCTATGATTCCATTCATTAGGCTCTCCCAACCTCCGACAAAAACCTCCTCCTAGAAGAGAAACAAATCTGGTAAGTCACTCTCAAATACAGTATGTATCAGAAAACGTTTTTTTTTTACACATAAACATAGAACATTGAACTCAAGATTGCTTCTTTTTCTATTCCTCTTGTTTGTGCAGGGCTTCCAGTTACCCAAGCCACCAGAGCCCCCTACTGTGGAAGCGGAGTACTACACCATCGCAGAGTTCCAGTCCTGCATCTCTGATGGCATCAGTTTCCGTGGAGGACAAAAAGCCGACGTAAGCACCCAGAATCTTAGAGATAGATACAGTATATATACAGATATTTCGTTTCTGGATAGATGGATAGGCTACTGTCTATATGATCTATATCTATGCTCAGAACCGCTGTACATATGTTGGTATTGAAATCTGTCTGAGCACATTAAATATGAATGACAACTGACAGCTGAAGCTTCATAGATATGGCCGTGACGGTCTGTTCACTTTGATGACGCTGGCAACATACTGTATAGAGGCCAACTGGATGTCAGGGTGGACATTTCACGTTAGAAGAAAAGAGCTTTTGTTTTGATTTCTCTAACCGTCGCACCAAGAATGATACCCAGAATATGTAGGATGTAGGATCTTAATTTGAGCCAGTTTGCTACAGCAGGAAAAATAATCCTGCAACAACAGGAAATTTGAATTATTATGTCGATTATAATTAATCTATATCTTTTTTTGTAGGGGTTGATACGTTGTTCCTAAGGGAAAATCAAGTCTGAAATTTCAAACTGGAAATTACTCACTTCAGAAGACTTTTAAAATCTCAAATGCACTACACGTTTTAAATGTCTTGCATTGCAGGAATGCTATCCTGCAACAGAGTGATCAAATGAAGGTCCTACATCTGTAAATGGGGAGGATGATGGTGTGATAGTGGAGGGGATGTTGGAGGGAGGGAGAGAACAGCAGTATAGAAATAGGACACTATTACTCTGACCCTCTCCCTGTGCATTATAGATGCCAAGTTCTTCTGCAGCAGGGTGATCAAATTAAGATCCTACATCTGTATAACCGCAACGCTCAAGAGATCTACATGTATGAGAAACATTGTCCACTTCCAAAATGACACCCTATTCCCTTTATAGGGCACTACTTTTGATCAGGACCCATTGTTAAAAATATTATTTTCATCAGTGTGAAGTTCAAGTGAGGCTGAATGTTGATTATAAAGTGATAGTTCCATCAAGTGTGTCAGACTGTTGGTTATCTTCCCACCTGTCTTCTCTGTAGGTCATAGAGAAGAACTCCGGGGGCTGGTGGTATGTCCAGATCGGGGAGACGGAGGGTTGGGCCCCCTGCTCGTACATCGACAAACGCAAGAAGCCCAACCTCAGCCGACGAACCAGCACGCTTACTCGCCCCAAAGTCCCGCCCCCAGCTCCACCCACCAAAAAGCAAGACTCAGAAGAGACGCCATCACCTTCTCCCAGTCACTCCATCTCCTCATCCTCCAAAGCCCCAGAATCCCCCAGCCGGCCCACAGTATATGAGGAACCGGAATATGACGTTCCCGCTGTTGGATGCGAGGGCGAGTCGGACACAGATTCCCTGAAGGGAGAGACAATACATCGCCCCCTGGAGGTGAAAATCAACAGTGTGGTCTGTGAGAAGTACCGTAGTTCTCCTCCGGTCTGCAAGACCTCCCCTGTGATTATCAGCTATAGAAGAAGGTCCTTCAGGTCCGTTGAAGAGATGGCCAAGGAAGAATGTATCTATGAGAATGATGGCTTCAGGTGCAGTAGTGGTGATGAAGGAGCTTCGGCCAAAGGCTGCGGCGGTTCCAACTCCCCAAGGATCTTCCACTCCTCGACTGTACCCCGCAAACCCTCAGGGTCTTCACCTTTAGCAGGGGGAAAGCCATTGAAGAAGATCGCCCCGGAGCTAATCCGAAGCCAGTCCCTAGCCAAAGCCGACACCAGCCCCAGGTCGTCCTCAGACGAATCGGGTAGAGGTTCCAGGAAACCTCCAGGCATCCGGACGGTGGAGCAAAGGATAGGCCAGAGCCCCTCCACCAAGCCAAAGCCCTCGGTGAGGCCTAAACCTCTCCTCCCCACCAAGTCAGAGCCACAGTGCCCTGAGAGGATGGACATCACTTCCCTGAGGCGCCAGTTGAGGCCCACGGGTCAGCTCCGGCATACCGTCCATGGGCTCAAAGACTCAGAGACGGCCTCCGTCATCTCGTCGGAGGACTCCCATTCTTCCCGCAACAGCACCTCAGACCTCTCCTCCATCTACTCCAAAGGGAGCCGGGGAGATTCGGATCTGGAGGGGTTCAACCTATACCGGACCACAGACGCCTACGACAAGGTCCAGGAGTCAGAGCTGAGCTTTCCATCTGGGGTGGAGGTGGAAGTCCTGGAGAGGCAGGAGAGCGGCTGGTGGTACATCCGTTGGCGGGACGAGGAAGGCTGGGCGCCCACTTTTTATTTGGAGCCCATGCGCCAAGGAAGGGACGGCGGTGGGTCCGAGTCTGACGGGCAGCGCTCTGGGTCGGGCAGCGGTACCGGGAGCAAGTCCAACAGCCTGGAGAAGAATGAGCAGCGCGTGCTGGCGCTCAACGACATCAACCTCCAGGGACTCACCAATCACCACCAGGTGCACCATACGCCAGGGGGTCTGAGATCGAGGAACACTCCCCCCATCCCCTCCAAGCCTCCGGGGGGCTTTTCCAAGCCGGCTGTGCTGGTCAACGGAGCCGTGAGAATGAGGAACGGTGGGGTGAGACCGCAGTCTGCCGTCAGACCCCAGTCCGTGTTCGTGTCTGCACCACAGCCCGCCATGGTCAGTCAACATTACATGACGAGTTCCCTGAGGCGGAACGAGTCATTGGCCGCCCACAACCAGTATCGTACTGACCAGTACCGCTCCGGTTCCGCTACCCTCGGCGTGCGCCGTAACTCCTCTTTCAACGCTGTGCGTGCGCAACCCGTCACAGTCGAGACCCGATCGAGACCCTCAGAGCGCTCTATCACCACCAGGGGGTCTTCGGCGGAACGATTTGGCGCCGGTGGCGGGACGGATGCCTTGAGCAGGGTTGGGGTTGTTGTGCAGCGTAATGGTATCCCCGTCTCCACAGTCAGGCCAAAGCCTATCGAGAAGAGCCAGCTGATCCATAACAACCTGGGGAGGGAGGTATATGTTTCCATCGCTGACTACCGGGGGGACGATGAGACCATGGGCTTCCCTGAGGGCACCTGCCTGGAGGTTCTAGACAGGAACCCCAATGGGTGGTGGTACTGCCAGGTCCAAGATGCCCTGCACCCCCGCAAGGGCTGGGTCCCCTCCAACTACCTAGAGAGGAAAAAGTAATGGCCTAATAATAATAACAATGCCCCCCTTTGATGATGTCACTAAGAATATTGGTGATGACATCACTCCATAAGAATGTTACCCCACAAGAGCTACCACAAGCAATATGCTCCAAATATGTAAACAAATGATTGATTCTGAAATACTTTATGTAACAAACAAAAAAAAATGTTGTTTTAACCTTATAATGAGAAAGAGACACTTTTATTTCTGGTTTACTAAAATGTACACATGAAAGACTAAAAGTCCAGATTTTTGTGTGCGATATGGGATGTAACGAGAGACTGAAAACGGGGTTGGCCACCCGCCGGGGTTAGAAACCCAAAGATGTTTTTGGAACTTTGGAACGATGCGATTTGACACGACACCTTCTAGAAGGGGTTTACATTAGAAAGAGAAGATAGCTGGGCAATGATGGCAAGCCTTATACCTGCCCTTGTGACTCTAATGCCAAATAGGTGCCTTTCGTAGATGATCAACTGAATGGGGGTTCGAAGAAGTGGACGGAACACATCGGTGAATCAACGTCATTACCAAATGTATTACAGTGCCATAGGCCTATGAGCATGAATACCACCAAAATTATTTTTTAACGTTCAAGAGAATCACTTGAGTATGAGTGTTTAGGAGCGTTACCGAGCGAATAGGATCAATCTAGAAGTGTTGTAGTAGAATGTTCAGAATCAAATAAGAAAAAACCAAGAGAACGGGAGAGATATCAGTGACTCTCAGTGAGTCACAATTGACTCACGTAAAATGACTAATTCTTTGATTATCTTTTTTAGACATTATTGTATGTTTTGTTCTTTAATGTCTCTGTGTGTCTTTTTGTCTGTCCTTAGAGATGTATTTCTGCTTTCTTGTGTAACACTCCACCGACAGCCCAGAATTGGAAAGAGTCAAAGTTTCCTCTCGGATATTCGGATCTCTGAAGTTTCACTGATGGAATATCTATTTTGAGGTACACGTAATTAGACGAACTTTGTAGTTTCATCCTGTTTTTCTAGTCCCACTTCTTATTCTATATTTTCAACCAAGCCTACAGAATCTTGCACGCAAATAAAGCCAAAACCTGTCAAGCTTGAAATCTAATTAAAGTATACTTATTGGGGAATAAATTCCAATTTAAGGTGCTTTTCAGTAAAAAAAAGAATTATCTACCACCAAGATATTACTTTACACAATAAGTTTACACAATAGGTTGTCTGTATTAGTCCCAGACAAATATCTTTTTATATACGCTTTAGTGTATACAGTATAGCAACCGCAGTTGCAGTTGCACAGAAAACAAGTACTGGAAATATGGCTTAATAATGGTTTTTAAATCCCAGGGATATATTTCCATAGCCTCGAGCCCACAATGTGATCAAACCAAAGAGGAATATCATTTCATTGGCTATTTTGTAGATTTACTATTTATTTATGGGCACAAATAGCCTAATACAGTGTATTCAAAAAAATACCTAAAACGAAGTTTCAAAACTGAAGAATATACAGTATATATTTTTTTGATAACATCAGGACATCTGGATTTTCTGAACCCAAATCAAAGCATGTTGAAACATGCGGATATTGCTGTGCAGTATTGGTTTATGTGGTATGCAATAGAGTTTATGTTTACTTCCTTGCTTTAAAAGTAGTTTGGTATCTACTGGATTTAGAATAGTACTGCAGGACTATTTTGAGTTACTATTTACTTATACGTTTTTCCCAAACACAATACTGATATTACTTCAAAACGATCCCCAATTGAAAATCCAAATGAAGTACTATTTCAACTGGCTGGTGTTCAAGACTGCTGAAATATTTTTCTAACAGTGTGTGAGCTTCTCAATTGAGGTTAAACACGAACTTTTCATGACATTTTCTGCTGGACAGTATTATAGTATTAAACAAAGTATTGTACCTGCTAGATCGCAGTTATATCTGTTTTAGCCAACCATAGTTGTTTTTTGTTATTACAGTGTGATCACACATAGACAATAATGAAGATTGAAGTTCCGTTTTTTGTGAATTAATGCACTTTAACACTTGTTTACGGTGCATTAATGTAAGGATGCAGTTGAAATACTCAGCATATTATTTATAGATTTTTTTTTTTAAACTATTTAATATGAGTATTTTTTTTACCTCAAGTTTTTCAACTCCTGTCTTTTCACAGGAGTTGAAAAATATCTAAGCCATTGGAGGATGCCAAAGCTCCTCACAATATAATAATTGGATAATGTACATGGTACTCTCTTATGGGAGACGAATGCTACTGCAACAAATTTTTTTCATGTTGCCCAAAAAAACGGCAGTTACAATGCAATACCAAATGCACTGCTGGCCAGTGAAACTACCAACTACACAATGCCTGTACATAATTGAATGTTTTCAAATATTAATGCAGCTAAGAGTTATTATATATTTTTTTTGTAGTTTATAATTGTTTTTAGTTAATTTTATTCTATTTGGCTATCTTTTTTTTAACCTTCTAAATGACGTTTTTTCCCCCATGCTGTGTGCTGCAACTAGCAGAATCATGGATACTTCCTTTCTCCTTATTGGTCTGTACGTAATGCCTGATTCAAATCTTATTTATTTTGAACTAATGTTTTTACCTCCCATTTGTGGTTTGACAATCAAATATGTATCCACTGCCTCACTAGACTGGACTGTCAACCTAGTACAAAAGTCAATAATGTGTGATATACTGTATAATTGTTTGACATTTCTACAGTCTATTTGGTATGAATTTCAAGCCGTTGCATACAGATCTATAGAAGCTGAAGTTAGTTCTGCTTCACAAATGGAGGGTAAAATGCTCTTTATCTCACCCATCATATCCTATCTAAAGCAATGGAAATCAATAATTCGGTCTATGTATAGTACAACTACAGTTGATACAGAACCCCTTGAACCCCTAACCCATCTCCCTCCCTCCCCTCGACAAAGGCATTATGTAAACGTGTTGAATCACCCATAACCTTTCGCTTCAGCACATATTAATGCATATCGCTATTGTTTAATTGAGCTCAATTTACATGGCTTCTCTGCCTGCGCCTGCAAATTACAAGGGAATTGTAATGTGTCAAGCTTGACTTTTTCATATTCAGTATTATGTATTTTTTTATTTTTAATAATTTGTTCAATGTTTTGGTCAAAATTATCATTTTTGTCTTCTTTGTTTTTTGTTTTCACCCCATTGTATTTGAACATCTTTCAGAAATGTAATAATGAGGAAATGTGCAATACAAATAGGCATCTTTAAAAAGCATAGCTATAGAAAAACATGATCAACATTACCTTTCTTGTCTAAGGAGATATGATCCCAAAATATATTGTATATCCCTTAATCCATTCAAGCCATCATCTGTCATATAAACACCTTTAGGTCATGACTCATTTCAGGTCCACTGCTTTTTTCATATAGCCTTTTTCAAAAGAGCAACAGTTGCTAATGGCACTAAACATACTCCAATCCCATTGGAGATGCTTACTTCCGTTGAGCTACAGCACAAAATGTTGTGACATGATGGACATGATTTTTAACCAATGGCCACGTAAGAATCCCTTCTGATCCTTCCTCCTGGCTAGCGTGCGTGGCTAGTGGACTGTGAATGGCACCGGCAGAACCCAATGACCCGGGTTCCCGACCTCGTTAACATCTAGCTGTTCTCTACCACAGATCCACCGAGGTAAGAGTTGTGTCAGCATCGAGGGCCTCTAGGTACTCACCAGACTGCCTTCGAGCTGTCACGTTTGTGCCTGAACAAAATGTTTTTCTTCTTGGAGTGTCTCTCTCCTCCACCTACTGTACGCAGATGCCCCCATGCCATTTGAACACAAGCCATGCCGGCCTCTTCAACCCCGTTGCCATGGCAAGAGTGACATTTGGAACCATCGCAGATGTCAACCGCGTAATGTAAACTGGGAGACTGTTAAGCGGTAGTCTTGTCGGGAACGTGTACTACAGGGCCATCGTAGTTTAATCCATCCACTTCCAAACCTATACCTACCACCAAATATAAGAAAACACTTTTTTATGTACAGTATCTCCATGTCCTCGATTAAGCCCCATGGGAATTCATTTCAGACTTGACCATGTTCAGAATGTTTAGAATCTTCTGAGGAGAAAGAGAGAAAATACTACATGGGTTTGGTTCTTTGTCCACAGATTACAACAGTGATGTTCCTGAGGTCCTCTAAAGTTGGTTAGTTTAAAAGTTTCCTCTACAGATTATTTTTTTAATCACTTATCCCCACATAACAGTTAAGGTGCTTCCCGGCTTTGGAAGGTCTCAGTTAATTTCCTTTCCCCTCCAGTAGGTTTGATAGGGAAGAAACACACACACACCCTTCAGTTTTAACTTTGGTGGAGGGTGCCACAGATTTGTGGTAAAGTAGCACCCATGCAAGGGCCACACACACACAACGACTAGGGAAGCCATTCATGTCAGAGAGAATAGATTAGAGCCTCTATCATATTTGCGAATTCAGCCAAGTGAGACCGTCCCTACTGACGCCACACTGCCTCGACTCTCTGCCCCCGCCTCCTTTCTCTCTTTTTATTTTAACAAATTGGCAGGCCTTCCCGAGCGTGACGTTCCCTTAAGCCTAGTAATCCTAGATAGCACCAGCCGGAATGGCTTTTTTTCTCCCGGCTCTTTTTTTCTACTTTTCCTTTACTAGTGCCTCCTTGCTCACGCTTTGGCCTCTTCCACCATACTTCCACCATGTTCTTTTTCTTTCTTTTGCCTCAACCAAAGCTAGTAGTTCCCAGTGCCGAAAGCTAGTCACTTGAAGTAAGAAGAAAGAAGAGATTGCATATGTTGACTGTATCTAGTGTATGAGGTTTGGGTCGCAGAAGCATGTGATGTGAGATATTGTGTGTTGGTGTGTTTGAGAGAGGACGTGTGCACTGTGATGAGATGGATTGCGTGCAGGTGAGGTCAGGAGAAAGATAGGAGGAGGTCAGGGATGAGGTTGGTTGTGTGTGGGATGCGTTGGGGAACCTGAGATGGATCAGATTGCGGATTGTAGATGACATGGCAAGAACGAGAGAACGAGACAGAGATAGTGAACAAGAGAGAGAGTGAGAACAAGAGAGAGAGAGAGAGAGAGAGAGAGAGAGAGAGAGAGAGAGAGAGAGAGAGAGAGAGAGAGAGAGAGAGAGAGAGAGAGAGAGAGAGAGAGAGAGAGAGAGAGAGAGAGAGAGAGAGAGAGAGAGAGAGAGAGAGAGAGAGAGAGAGAGAGAGAGAGAGAGAGAGAGAGAGAGAGAGAGAGAGAGAGAGAGAGAGAGAGAGAGAGAGAGAGAGAGAGAGAGAGAGAGAGAGAGAGAGAGAGAGACAGAGGAGCTGGATACAGTTGTGGACATTGTGCTCCTCTGTTCATGCTGACTAGACTTCCGTTAAAACCAGCAGCAACAGCTTCCATCAGAGACAATGAATAACACTGCATCATACTTCCTCCTCTTCTCCCATCTCCCACAGCTTGGGCTAATGAACAATCCATGTACGATGCGTGACGGTGAAATCTCATTATCAAAACACCATTTTAATTGCGGTAGTTAAGTTTTGAAGCCCAGTAAGTCTCGCGCCGGTGGCGCCCTGATAGCGGGGCAGCACAGCCACGAGGGGCTAATCTAAAACGAATTAGATTGCGGCTGTCGAAGATGGATAGATGCTCTCACTCTTTGTCTCTCTCGTTCTGTCTCTCTCCAGCTTTTTAGCGGGTGGCATATTAATCATGTGTCTGATTTATTCAGCTTTATATAATTTGCTGTGGTGAAGCTTCAACTTCTGTCTGATGGCTTATTCTGTCCTGGTGTGAAGGCTGGAGAGCCAGGTTAATGAGAGAAAGGGTAGGTTAGGGTGGTAGGAGATGCGATGTTTTGAGAAAGTTAGTAGTAAGTGTTTGTGAAAGGGGTGTGAGGTGTTTAACCTAAGGGTTGTTTTTAGTAGGTATTTTGAACATAACTTTTTCAGAGTGAACTTTTTATGTTGTTTGCTCGTGAAGGAAGTCAATGAATGAAAGAAAAGAAGAAGAAAAGGAGAGGGATGAAAGCTTACTCAGTGTTAGAACTGATGGTAACGCTTCAGACAGGTGGAATGGGACTGCCGACTACGCCAAGTGTTACTTATTAACACAATTGCTTAGCACAACAGGTGGCGTTGGGGCATTGTTTAGAATGCTAATGTGTTGCATGGCTGAGGAATAGAGCATGCTGGTTCTTTGTTGTGTTTCCTGCTGCGCTGAGACTCTCACTGTTTGACTTCCTGTTCTAATTACTACTTTATACTCTCTTTAATTTACCCGCAGACAGATAAATCACGTCACATCGCACTAAGCAATAACTGCTCACACTGCTTAAAACGACCTTCCTTTTTTTGTATGGGTACCAATTTGGACCATATTTATTTCCACATCCATATTTTCTGGAGGGAGGATTTGTCAGATAAAGATGTGTGTCATTTGAGGGGTCACTGAATACATTTTAGTTGACGTAGTCAAAAGTCTTGTTAATACCTAAGATCTGGCCTTCATGAGCATTCAGTGACGCCAGTTATAGTCTAATTCCTATTTACAGTAGAAAGTAGTGTGGCAAATCTCCAACACTGTCACAAAAACCTAATTTGTAGACAAGGCCTCAAACCAAAGTTACACTCTCTAAACCAATGCTCTGTAAACCGTCTAGGTCCTTATACCCAAACTTGAAACAATAATGACCCACTACCAGCATGTCAACTCTGTTACATCATACCACCAGTGCTTCGAGTTGGACCAAAGGAGTTGCTATAGTATTTGTTTTTCTCTCTTTCTTTATTTGCATTATTCTTATGCAACATTTGTGTTCAACTCCATAGAGACAACTCTAGAGACTAGTCCTGTTTTCAAAAGAAAGGTGTCATGGGAGGTTGGATTTCAAGAGAAACTGATTCCTTTTGTAAATGTCACCGACGTGAGTCATTCGGTGTGACAAAATGTAATGTTGTGTGACAAGGCGATAAAGCAGCAGGACATGTCATGATATTACAATTTTTGCATCCGTGAGTAAGTCAATAAGTGTATGTGAAAGTACAGCAAATGTACAAATAATCAAATCAGTCTACACTTCAATGGGAAACATAACAATTGGTCTGTGTGCTAGCGGTTCTTTTTGGAAACAAGGCTGTTCCTTTTTACCGTTTTCATTCTGAAAACCTTTTTCGTTGTTGCATCTTGTTCATGTTTACATTGTATCTTGCATTGCCCTAAAGAGAAACACTATTAAATGTATTATCTTTGTTTAATTAATGTTGCCTCTCTGTTTTCATTTGTTAGCCTGAACATACATTATGAAACAGAATATTTGCAGTATTATTATTATTAAACGTTTCAGTCATATAGCAGACGCAGAAGTATATGTTCATACTTTTTCCCCTGTACTGGTCCCCCGTGGGAATAGAACCCACAACCCTATCATTGTAAGCACCATGCTCTACCAGCCCAGCCACACAGGACCAACTGAGCTGTTATGACTCATACATTCATATTTAGATTTATTTATAACTTTTACATACAATCGTAGGTGGCAGTAAATGCATTGAATGATACATATATCTTCATTTGTTGTATGGTATGAATCAGAATAAGTATATTTAGACTTGGATGGTACAATTTAATAATCCTGTTTTAGATGTACTGTATATTGTATGAGTTATGAGAGAACTGTAAAAATTGTAAAGGCAGAAAATGAAGATGAACTAGTACGGCAGAGCCCTACCTACTGCTAACGAGAAAGACGGAGGAACAAAATCATACTGTGGCATCCGGACATCTATACACATGTAGAAAGATGTATCACATACGCCTAAATGAACACGAAAAATGTGCACACCTACCTCCCCTTAGGACAACCACCCAACCCCCATCGAACCCCCACAAAACGCTCGCTTTCAACAGAACATGTGCAAGTTACCCTCAGCATCTAAAGGTCGGAGCATTCATCACATTTATCACGGGTGGTTATGGGAGATGTAGAGAGAATGTAACACTCAGGCTAACAGCTGTGAGAGGACTAATACATAGAGATATCATGTCCAACATAAACACTGTATTGGAGTATTTCAGGAAGGTTCTAGAATGACAGGTATCAAATAAAGACGTAACAAACACTTAGGCCGACAGTGTTTCTGACACCTTTTGGTTGCACATAGACCATTTGGGAATACTTCAGAGAGGTATTGAAGTAAAGGTCTTAGTGCTTCTGTTCAGTCCATGTCACTGTCATCTTCAGGTGTGACGGCGATGGCATATTTAAGTGAGACAAGTGTCGACAGCTGAGGAAAGCTCCCATAGGACGACCCGTCGCTAAAACAGATTCTCATTGGTCAGTGGAACTATTTATATATATCCACTAGATGGCAATCTTGAGCTAGTCTGTTCTCCTCAGCCTTAGCTGGAGGAGTCATAGGGGAGTTTGAGCTCATGGTTTGCGGTTTTTATCTGTTTATTTGTAAAGGTCTTACCTCAAGGGCCTTTGTAAAGCAGGTATAAGGACTGCATGTATTCCCAAATTTTTTTTTAAACACATGAACATTTAATCCATCATCACAGAGTATTACCTATGGACATTAACTATGACCCATCACTTTATAACAGAGATATGGGATACTAATACATCTTGATGACAGATTTGATATATATCGTCTAGATTATTATCAGACCTCATACCTCCTCCTAGATATTACCATGTCTTACACGCTATTAATCCACTACTGACAGACATATGTATATCTGGGGACATCAGAGGGATATTTGGAATGAGGTGGTAGCTGCCTGCAGTGCTTGGAGCCCCTGACCCTAAGCCTAGTGTCCCCTGGAGGACCCCGGTTGAACATAGACCACCTAGGCAGATGGGGCCGTCCAAAACACATGATGTAACAGGTGCCCCAAATCACATACCACTGAAAGCACCAGGTTCCGTTGGACCACAGAAGGTCAGCGTTGTGTTGATCTGGGTTAGCAACTCTATTTGGATTCCTTTGTGTTTTATGACTATGCTGACACAAACTGTGTACATGATCCATGCAATCAGTGTGGCTGGGGGATGATAGTAATCTTAATCAATGGATTGTATCATTATTTGAAACCCTTGTTAGCGGACAGCTAAAAATGTTTTTATGTACTATCTCTGTTTTATCAATGTACCAATTGGGCTTCAGGAAGAAGCATAGCACAATTACAACAGCCATGAAGGTTTTAAATGATTTCACTGAAGCCTTTGACAAAAAACATCACTGTCTCACTTTTTATTGATCTCTCTAAGGCTTTTGATACAGTTGATAATGCTATACTATGGCAGAGACTGTCGAGCATTGATCTTTCGGCGCATGCAGTTGCATGGTTTGCTAACTATCTGTCTGATAGAACTCAGTGCACTCAATTTGATGGGCTCATGTCTGTTAAATTGTCTGTCTGTAATGGTGTGCCCCAGGGCTCTGTACTTGGTAGAGGCGAAGGTCGAGAGCCGTGCGTCCTCCGAAACACAACCCAATCAAGCCGCACTGCTTCTTGACACAATGCCCACTTAACCCGGAAGCCAGCCACACCAATGTGCTGGAAGAAACACTGTACACCTGGCAACCGTTTCAGCATGCGCTGCTCCCGGCCCCCCACAGGAGTTGCTAGTGCGCGATGGGACAAGGACGTCCCTGCCAGCTAAACCCTCCCCTATCCCGGGCGATGCTGGGCCAATTGTGCGCCGCCCCGTGGGTCTCCCGGTCGCAGCCGGCTGTGACAGAGCCTGGACTCGAACCCAGAATCTCCAGTGGCACAGCTAGCACTGCGATCTAATGGTGTTTTCTAAAGCAAGAAATAGACCTCTGAACCTTTCAACTATTACTACCTGTCAGGGCAATGAGATTGAAACTGTAACCTCATAGAAATATCTTGGAATTTTAATTGATGACAGCCTCTCTTTTAAATTGCATATTCAACAATTTACATTTAAAAAAAATTGAAGTTGGGATTTTATTTTAGGAACAAGGCCTGTTTTTCTTTTGAAGCCAGAAGTAGGCTAGTATCAGCTACATTTATGCCAGTACTAGACTATGGGGATATTTTATATATGAATGCTTCCTCTCAGTGTTTGAGATCAATTGACACCCTTTACCATGGAGTACTGAGATTTATTTTAAACTGCAAAACCCTTACGCACTAATGCACTTTATATACCAGGGTTGGCTGGCCTTCTCTAGTCAATCGTAGGCTCAGTCACTGGTATACTTTTATTTACAAAGCCATTTTGGGTTTACTACCTTTTTATTTGGGCATTTCTATTGTTCAGAAGGTTGATTTGAGGCTGATTCCCTGACCTGTCAATGTTTTTAATTTGCTGTTTTATGATTTTGTTATACTCTTGTGAATTCTATGTTTTTTTACTAGATTACCTGTAGTTTGGCCAGGACGCTCTTGAAAAAGAGACTTCAAATCTCAATGAGCCCTTCCAGGTTAAATAAACGTTAAAAAAAAAGAAAAAGAAAGACATTTACTGGATTAATTAAAATCAAGAGTATGGATATAATAAATAAGAATTTGTCATCAAGTGCATGTTATAGTTGGATATGTATGGGAGATAATCCAATCATATTAAGATATTGGAGATGTGATAGAAAATATAGAATTAGCTTGTAGTCACATTTTTTGTAATTTATGTTCTATTCAAGTTTTATGAGAAAAGCAGGCACAGACAATTCTTTGAAACACGTCTGGAAAGTTTATTGACACAATCGTCCGACTCACATTTAACAGAGCTGACAAACAGATCACTTGGAAACTAGTTTTCAAATAAAGACAGGTTTGCAAAGTATCTTAAACAATGGATGAGTCACAACATAGAACATATATTCTTCTATATCATGGAAAATAGGAGCAATCGTGTTTGACCTAGCCTATGTTACATTTCTATGTGTAGCGTTCTGATCGACCCCTGAACTCTGTCTAAATGATGGCCGAGGAGATTGCGATGTAGCGTTTTATTTTTTAGCTTGTCTTCTATTGGTCCCAAAGTTCACTAACTAGGACGGCGTGAACAATCAACTCAAACAACAAAAAGACAGAAAATAAAGTATATTTCCCAGGTGATACCTGTCTAGTGATATCTGAAGAAGGGTTTTTCTAAAATGGAGGATAGTAGAAGAAGAAAGAAAACACCCAAGTACAGTAGGATCTGAGATCAAAACACTTCAATGGAAGATAGATACAATACAGGGTCGACAAACAATCAGGAGAGAAACCAAAAATGTTTTTGGGGGTAAATTGGTATCACACTGCAACTGGTTAGTGTTATAGTTAGGGCCCTGATTTTTCCAGGTCACTAGGTAAGGAACAATTCTGGGCCCTAGTCATAGTATCTGTGTGGAGGGCTGAACTTTAAGCCACTGAGTACTGACATGAGTCAGACCACTTCAATTAATCCTGTATGTAACTCAATAAATATGATAGGCAGCAATTTAGGTGCCTTGTTTTTTTTTGCATGATATTTAACTTTTACGTTATTATAGGTTGTCAATGTACGGTATGCCATTTATGACATTACCGTATGTCCAATGACTATTGTTTACATTAGTGGTTGTGGGTTAAATTCCTTGGAAAAAGGGCCAGTAAAAAAAACTGTAAAAAAAACATTTCAAGCAAGGGGAAAATACGTGAGTTTAGCACAGACATTGCAAATTACAAGGTGGGTTAACACATTTATTTTTTATTGGATTTCGGATTTCATCGGACACTTAGTATCAGCACACATTTTACTGCGATAGAATATGCCAGAGATTACCTATAGTGTAGACCATTTAAAAAGTACAATCAGGATTCTTATAAAGTGACATTTAACATTGCCATACAACGACGGGCTTTAAATTTATACTTGGTAAGAGCTATAAAAACAAACCTGGTTTGGACTCGAAAGGAGGCATAAACAACAACGTAAAAATTACAAAAAAATTCCGCGTCTGAATATTCAGAGTTTTTGAAATTATTAATCTGTGCTTGTCTTTTACCCAAAGCAACGAGGTGTTATGATTGTATACTGCAGGGAGTCCCAGGTATTGGTGGAAGGTACAAGATAATATCGTTCCTGGCTTTAGGATACACCGTAGAAGTAGAAATAGCTGATTATTTCATGGTTTCAATCAACCAGAAAACAAACATTACAATCATGACTATCAATCGGGGAAAAAAGCTGACAAAATATGTTTTTTCTCTCTCGATACTACCAACCACACCAATAAAACTATTTGCCTCATTTTAAAACATAAATTAACATTCAAAATGTGAATTAACACTCAAGCAGTAGCGTATAATATCATAAAAACACAAAGTTCTGTTTGTGAGTGTAAAGAGGAGGTTTACGAAACATCTGTCAGTATTTGCCCCAAACACAGAGAGCTGGCAAACACTGTCGCAGCATTACATTCCAGATTCATTTGTCGATTATCTATTAATTACACCAAGATGCAAGATAAACGTGATAAAAAAAAAGCCTTTTCAGCTCTCGGCAGAAAGCTATGACATATAGCTCCAGTACACACAAGCGCGAGGGGAATTTCAATGGGATATATGACACATTCTGATCATAAAGGGGAAAAGTCTTACTTTTACAAAATCACATTTTCAGGTAGTCTTGCATTGATGTCAATGGGAGACTGAGTGATAATTCGACTTAAGTGTAAATTAGGATTCGCCCCAAAGGGATAAAAGTCATATGGGGTAAGTGACAGCACGTGTAACCGACTGTATATCTACTTGTAACATTGAGGAACTCTCATCTACCTCTCATAACCCTACATTAATGTGTGTAACTGTGAAGGGTATTTGTAGCTGGTGGAAGCACTATGCAGATGTTAGAAGAGTACCGTGATAGGGTTAGGGTTGTGTACATATTACTGACTGTCTGCGATGCAAATGACCGCTGACCGGTAAGTATTTTGAGTTATAAAAATAAGTTAGGGTCAACTCAGTTTTGTTTCATGTGCTTTTAATCCTCTGAGTTTCTGAAGTCCTGTTTCTGAAGCTTTTCTTCTGACACACAACATCGTATTTGGTATTTAGTAAGGGGTCTTGGTGAGAGAAAAAAATGGATAGAAACAAAGCATTATTAATCACACATCCGTTGGTAACAAATTAACTGTTCATAAATTAAGGCAGGGAGCTGTGTCGGATCGACGTTGAACGCTATTACCATGACAACAATCACAGTGCATTGGGCTGGTGTTTGCGTAAACTGTCACCATTTTTGGGGCGTTAACAGCTGGACCTGAGGAACACCCAATAAATGTACTTTCACTTCCTGCTTCCAGTCACATGATGTGGGTACAAATTGTGGGATTGGATTGGGAGCTGAGGCTGCCAGTGACATTGTTTTGATGGCTGTTTAAATGTATTGTGTAAAATAATATGTATCCTCTCCTTTCTTGATGGGGCATTTCCGAGAGCGCAGTACTGACTCCAGTGCAACATACAACACTGCAGAGCAAGCAGATAGCTAGCTAGCACAACAGGACAGCTACGACCAATGAATGTGCTATAGAACTACCACACAAATACATTTGGTTGAGAATATATGACTTACTGTATGGGAGCAAGAGGTGATACAGCACTCCTTCACACGTCATATACTTACGTCCCTATACTTCACAACCTTATACAACTGTAGTCATCTTCCTATTGATGAATCCTATGACTACTACAGAAATGCATCCCTTTCCGGTCACAACCCTTGAGCAACAAATAAGTCCTCTCTTTTCCTCTGCAGTTTGCCTAAGTAACACACAGACAGAAGTTGTGCCATACTGAGACGTTATGTTAATAAAAAACTATCTGTGGAAAAGGGTAGACATTTTGCCTGTTTTTTTACAGACAAAGTCGAGTCAAGTTAAGAAGCAAATGTTGGAACTTAACAGTCCTTCTCCTCTTCAACATAAATAGATCATCTCAAGACCAAAAACGTTGAATTGAAACCACCTGGTTTGCTTCCATGCAAACGAGCAAACGAGCGGCAGTCGTCTGGAATTGGCTTAAACAACCAAATAAAAAGTATTTTCACGTCTTCTCTTTCCTCAAAGTCTGAAACTTCCTGAATCCTTGGAGAGCAAGAAGAATGAAAACTTCTAGTTGAGAGAGGAAGTTCTCGACGCGGTTGCAAAGCCGTCACACACTGCGTCAGAGAGGGAAAGTGGAAATGTAAGAGACCTTTGCAGTGCAGGTCTACTAACTGTACCAGCCAACAAAAAATGGGTATTTGAAACAAAAACCAAGATTCTTCCTCAATATCCATCACACAAAAATACCAGAGTGAACTGTCCATTGTCCATTTCCCTGATCTTAAAAGTTTATCAAAGTCTTTCCCCAACGTCGTCCTCCTCTCCCCATTAACTTATGCCTGTGGCCCTCAGTTTCGAGGCCCTTGGCTTCAAAGGCCCCCTACGTGCTACGGTAGGTCTTAATGATGTCTTTGATTTGTCTCCTGCAGATGGGGCAGCAGGCGTTGGACATTTTCTTGAGTTTGACGCCGCAGGTGTAGCAGAGACACATGTGACCGCAGGCGTAGATGACCGTGTCCACGTGGTTCTCGTAGCAGATGGAACACTCATCGCCTGTCGGCCACCCGGGCCCTCTCCCGCTGCCTGATGGGAAGGTGGGCGACTTGGGGAGGCTGACGGGCGAGCTGGGGGTCGTTCCTGTTAGGGGGGAGGTAGTGACGGAGGGAGGGAAGGAGGGAGAGGGAGAAAGAGAGAGAGCATGTGTTAGGGGTGTCAGTAATCAATAGACTAATGAAAGAACCTTCTGCATGTACACTACCGGTCAAAAGTTTTAGAACACCTACTCACCTACTGGTCTTTCTTTCTTTTTACAATTTTCTACATTGTAGAATAATGAAGACATCATAACTATGAAATAACACATAACCAAAAACGTGTTAGACAAATCAAAATATATTTTATATTTGTGATTCTTCAAATAGCCACGCTTTGCCTTGGTGACAGCTTTGCACACTCTTGGCATTCTCTAAACCAGCTTCACCTGGAATGCTTTTCCAACAGTCTTGAAGGAGTTCCCACATATGCTGAGCACTTTTGGCTGCTTTTCCTTCACTCTGCGGTCCGACTCATCCCAAACCATCTCAATTTGGTTGAGGTCGGGGGATTGTGGAGGTCAGGTCATCTGATGCAGCACTCCATCACTCTCCTTCTTGGTAAAATAGCCCTTACACAGCCTGGAGGTGTGTTGGGTCGTTGTCCTGTTAAAAAACAAACTATAGTCCCAGTAAGGCGGCAGGTAGCCTAGTGGTTAGAGTGTTGGGCCAGTAACCAAAAGGTTACTGCTAGATCAAATCCCTGAGCTGACAATGTAAAAATCTGTCGTTCTACCCCTGAACAAGGCAGTTAACCCATTGTTCCTAGGCCTTTATTGTAATTAAGAATTTGTTCTTAACTGACTTGCCTAGTTAAATAAAGGGGAAAAAAGGAACAGCCACATGGGATGGATTATTGCTGTGGTAGCCATGCTGGTTGTGTGCTTTAATTCTAAATAAATCACAGACAGTATCACCAGCAAAGCACCATAAGACCTCCTCCTCCATGCTTTACGGTGGGAAATACACATATGGAGATCATCTTTTCACTCACAAAAACACAGCGTTTGGAACCAAAAATCTTAAATTTGGACTCCAGACGAAAGGACAAATATCCATCGATGTCCATTGCTTGTGTTTCTTGGCCCAAGCAAGTGTCCTTTAGTAGTGGTTTGTTTGCAGCAATTCGACCACGAAGGCCTGATTCACACGGTCTCATCTGAACAGTTGATGTTGCCGTGTCTGTTACTTGAAGTCTGTGAAGCATTTATTTGTCTGCAATTTCAGAGGCTGGTAACTCTAATGAACTTATCCTCTGCAGCAGAGGTAACTCTGGGTCTTCCATTCCTGTGGCAGTCCTCATGAGAGCCAGTTTCATCATAATGCTTGATGGTTTTTGCGACTGCCCTTGAAGAAACTATGTTCAAAGTTCTTGAAATGTTCCGTATTGACTGACCTTCATGTCTTAAAGTAATGATGGACTGTCGTTTCTTTTTGCTTATTTGAGCTGTTCTTGACATAATATGGACTTGATCTTTTACCAAATAGGGCTATCTTCTGTATACTACCTTTACCTTGTCACAACACAACTGATTGGCTCAAACACATTAAGAAGGAAAGACATTCCACAAATTCACTTTGAAGAAGGCACACCTGTTAATTGTAATGCATTCCAGGTATCTACCTCATGAAGCTGATTGAGAGAATGCCAAGAGTGTGCAAAGCTGTCACCAAGGCAAAGTGTGGCTATTTGAAGAATCTCACAAATAAAATATTTTTTGATTTGTTTAACACTTTTTTGGTTACTACATGATTCCATATGTGTTATTTCATAGTTTCGATATCTTCATTATTATTCTACAATGTAGAAAATAGTAAAAAGGAAGAAAAACCCTTGAATGAGTAGGTGTTCTAAAGCTTTTGACCAGTAGTGTATGTACTGATGTAATGGATCTAATCTACAGTGTTGCTCAATACATTCTTTACAATAAATACAGTACAAACCCATTTTACTACTGTTGTTCTACTATGAAGGCAGCCTCACATTACGTAACTACAACAGTAGACGAGACATTGCGTCCTCTCGCTGCACAGCACGAGAAGCAATGTACCGAACAGACTCACCACCCAGGACATCTGCTACCTAGTGTCCCCCTCTCCTCTCTTAACCCCCTGCAGTGGGTTTGATAGTTTGATTAATAGAGTGGCTCTGAAAGGTACAGACCTCCCACAGAGCCACCACAGTAGGCACCGGAGCAGGGGCCTCCCAGGCCTCCGTTAAGGACAGGGTCGGAGCTTCCACTACCCAGGGCCAGGGCTAGGGCGCTGGGGGTGTGGGGGGAGGAGGAGGGAGAGCTGGGGATAGAGGGAGCCCGCGCAGGCTGGTCTCCGAGATGTGTGGAACCTGGAGCCAGAGAACAGACAGAGAGAAAAGAGATGGTTATGAAAGCATATAGAGTTAAAATAGAGCCACCCGAACTATAGTCACCTCAATATAGCCACCTCAACTATAGTCACCTCAACTATAGCCACCTCAACTATAGCCACCTCAACTATAGTCACCTCAACTATAGGCACCTCAACTATAGGCACCTCAACTATAGCCACCTCAACTATAGCCACCTCAACTATAGCCACCTCAAATAGAGCCACCTCAAATAGAGCCACCTCAAATAGAGCCACCTCAAATAGAGCCACCTCAACTAGAGCCACCTCAAATAGAGCCACCTCAACTATAGCCACCTCAACTATAGCCACCTCAACTATAGCCACCTCAACGATAGCCACCTCAACGATAGCCACCTCAACGATAGCCACCTCAACGATAGCCACCTCAACGATAGCCACCTCAACGATAGCCACCTCAACGATAGCCACCTCAACGATAGCCACCTTAACTATAGCCACCTTAACTATAGCCACCTTAACTATAGCCACCTTAACTATAGCCACCTTAACTATAGGCATCTCAAATATAGGCACCTTTAGTACTGTAAGTGGAGTATCCAGTAGGTTCTACATTGAAGAATGATCCTATATCATAAAGAACCGAGAGAAAGAAAGATTATTACTATTTTGATGTATTTATTTTATTTATATTAATTTAAAAAAAGTCTCAGGTAATATTTATAATATATATATATTCTATATATGTAACGCTCTTCTACTTCATCCTCCTCCTCAGACGAGGAGAGGCGAGAAGGATCGGAGGACCAATTTGCAGCATAGTAATTTGACATGATATTTATTAAAGAATAAAGACAAATACGAAAAACACTTGAGAATTTACAAAATAATAAACGGAGTCAACAGACCTGAACAAACGAACTTACATAACACGAAGAACGCACGAACAGGAAAATAGACTACACAAAAACCGACCGAACAAAACGAAACAGTCCCGTGTGGTGCAAACAGACACAGACACGGAAGACAACCACCCACAACAAACAATGTGAAACCACCTACCTTAATATGGTTCTCAATCAGAGGAGATGAAAACCACCTGCCTCTAATTGAGAACCATATCAGGTCACCCATTAACCAACATAGAAACACATAACATAGAATGCCCACCCACACTCACGCCCTGACCGACTAACACATACAAAAACAACAGAAAACAGGTCAGGAACGTGACATAACCCCCCCCCCCCCCCTCAAGGTGCGTACTCCGGACGCACCACCAAAAGTCTAGGGGAGGGTCTGGGTGGGCATCTGACCACGGTGGTGGTTCAGGCTCTGGGCGAGGTCCCCACCCCACCATAGTCAATCCCAGCTTACGTATCCCCCTCCGAATGACCACCCTCCTATTCCACCCACCTAATTTAAGGGGCAACACCGAGATAATGGCCAGCACCGGGATAAGGGGCAGCACCGGGATAAGGGGCAGCACCGGGATAAGGGGCAGCACCGGGATAAGGGGCAGCTCCGGAATGAAGGACTGCAGCTCCGGACTGAGGGGCGGATCCTGGCTGGCTGGCTCTGGCGGATCCTGGCTGGCTGGCTCTGGCGGATCCTGGCTGGCTGGCTCTGGCGGATCCTGGCTGGCTGGCAGCTCCTGGCTGGCTGGCTCTGACTGCTCATGGCTCGCTGACAGCTCTGGCTGCTCATGGCTCGCTGACGGCTCTGGCTGCTCATGGCTCGCTGACGGCGTCTGGCTGCTCATGGCTGGCTGGCTGGCGGCTCTGGCAGATCCTGGCTGACTGGCGGCTCTGGCAGATCCTGTCTGGTTGGCGGCTCTGGCAGATCCTGTCTGGTTGGCGGCTCTGGCAGATCCTGACTGACGAATGGCTCTAGCGGCTCTTGACTGACGAACGGCTCTGACGACTCAGGGCAGACGGGCGGCTCTAATGGCTCGGGGCAGACGGATGGCTCAGATGGCGCTGGGTAGACGGATGGCTCAGATGGCACTGGGCAGACGGATGGCTCAGATGGCGCTGGGTAGACGGATGGCTCAGATGGCACTGGGCAGACGGATGGCTCAGATGGCACTGGGCAGACGGATGGCTCAGATGGCACTGGGCAGACGGATGGCTCAGATGGCGCTTGGCAGACGGGTGGCTCAGATGGCGCTTGGCAGACGGGCAGCTCTGGCCGGATGAGGCACACTGTAGGCCTGGTGCGTGGTGCCGGAACTGGAGGCACCGGGCTAAGGACACGTACCTTCAGGCTAGTGCGGGGAGCAGGGACAGGGCACACTGAACTCTCAAAGCGTACTATGGGCCTGGTGCGTGGTACCGGCACTGGTGGTACCGGGCTGAGGGCACGCACATCAGGACGAGTACGGGGAGAAGGAACAATGTGTACAGGGCTCTGGAGACGCACCTGATGCTTGGTGCGTGGTGTCGGAACAGGAGGCACCGGGCTGGAGACACGCAACATAGGGAGAGTGCGTGGAGGAGGAACAGGGCTCTGGAAACGCACTGGAAGCCTGGTGCGTGGAGTAGGCACTGGTGGTACTGGGCTGGAGACACGCACCATAGGCCTAGTGCGTGGAGGAGGAATATGGCTCTGGAGACGCACTGGAAGCCTGGTGCGTGGTGTAGGCACTGGTGGTACTGGACTGGGGCGGGAGGGTGGCGCCGGATATACCGGACCGTGCAGGCGTACTGGCTCCCTTGAGCACTGAGCCTGCCCAACCTTACCTGGTTGTATGCTCCCCGTCGCCCGACCAGTGCGGGGAGGTGGAATAACCCGCACCGGGCTATGTAGGCGAACCGGGGACACCATGCGTAAGGCTGTTGCCATGTATGCCGGCCCGAGGAGACGCACTGGAGACCAGACGCGTTGAGCCGGCTTCATGGCACCTGGCTCAATGCCCAATCTAGCCCTGCCAGTGCGGGGAGGTGGAATAACCCGCACCGGGCTATGAACACGTACAGGAGACACCGTGCGCTATACTGCGTAACACGGTGTCTGCCCGTACTCCCGCTCTCCACGGTAAGCATGGGAAGTGGGCGCAGGTCTCCTACCTGCCCTCGCCACACTACCCTTTAGCCCCCCCCCCCCAAGACATTTTTGGGGTTTCTTCACGGGCTTCCAGCCACGTCTCCGTGCTGCCTCCTCATACCACCGATCTTGGGCTCTCGCTGCCTCCATCTCCTCACGAGCGCGACAATATTCCCCAATGTGAGCCCAGTGTCCTTTTCCCTCCATTAATTCCTCCCATGTCCAGGATTCCTGTGTAGTGGGCCACTGCTCGTACTCACGCTGCTTGGTCCGGGTTTGGTGGGTGGTTCTGTAACGCTCTTCTACTTCATCCTCCTCCTCAGACGAGGAGAGGCGAGAAGGATCGGAGGACCAATTTGCAGCGTAGTAATTTGACATGATATTTATTAAAGAATAAAGACAAATACGAAAAACACTTGAGAATTTACAAAATAATAAACGGAGTCAACAGACCTGAACAAACGAACTTACATAACACGAAGAACGCACGAACAGGAAAATAGACTACACAAAAACCGAACGAACAAAACGAAACAGTCCCGTGTGGTGCAAACAGACACAGACACGGAAGACAACCACCCACAACAAACAATGTGAAACCACCTACCTTAATATGGTTCTCAATCAGAGGAGATGAAAACCACCTGCGTCTAATTGAGAACCATATTAGGTACCCATTAACCAACATAGAAACACATAACATAGAATGCCCACCCACACTCACGCCCTGACCGACTAACACATACAAAAACAACAGAAAACAGGTCAGGAACGTGACAATATAGTATTTATCTCATATATATATATATAAAAAATCCCCCCGTTCTCTAATCACCATTACAATACTTTGTATTTTATTTTATTGTTATTGTTGGTGTCATTTTCTCCACTGGTTTTAGCAACAGTGGCCTTGTTCATTCATGCTAATAAAGCTAATCTGAATCTGAAAGAAGAGTTGGTATGTTATGAAGACATAGGCCTACAAAGATCAGAGGGGGTTTTCTCTAAGTGTGCTATACAGTTACTATACAGTACATTGGTAGACAGATGAATGATTACTATTACTAGTCTGTTCAACCTCTCTTTCGTATCGTCTGAGATTCCGAAAGATTGGAAAGCGGCCGTGGTCATCCCCCTCTTCAAAGGGGGAGACAATCTAGACCCAAACTGTTACAGACCTATATTCATCCTGCCCTGTCTTTCTGAAGTCTTCGAAACCCAAGTGAACAAACAGATCATCGACCATCTCGAATCCCACTGTACCTTCTCCGCTATGCAATCCGGATTCCAAGCTGGTCACGGGTGCACCTCAGCCACGCTCAAGGTCCTAAACGATATCATAACTACCATCGATAAAAAACAGTAGTGTGCAGCCGTCTTCATCGACCTGGCCAAGGCTTTCGACTCTGTCAATCACTGTATACTTATCGGCAGACTCAACAGCTTTGGTTTCTCTAATGACTGCCTCGCCTGGTCACTAACTACTTTGCAGATAGAATTCAGTGTGTCAAATCGGAGGGCCTGTTGTCTGGACCTCTGGCAGTCTCTATGGGGGTGACACAGGGTTCAATTCTTGGGCCGACTCTTTTCTCTGTATATATCAATGATGTCGCTCTTGCTGCTGGTGATTCTTTGATCCACCTCTACGCAGACAACACCATTCTTTGGACACTGTGTTAACAAACCTCCAAACGAGCTTCAATGCCATACAACACTCCTTCCGTGGCCTCCAACTGCTGTTAAATGCAAGTAAAACTAAATGCTTCAACCGATCGCTGCCCACACGCGCCCGCCTGCCTAGCATCACTACTCTGGACGGTTCTGACTTAGAATATGTGGACAACTATAAATACCTAGGTGTCTGGCTAGACTGTAAACTCTCCTTCCAGACTCACATTAAGCATCTCCAATCCAAAGTTAAATCTAGAATCGGCTTCCTATTTCGCAACAAAGCCTCCTTCACTCATGCTGCCAAAAATACCCTCGTAAAACTGACTATCCTGCCGATCCTTGACTTTGGCGATGTCATTTACAAAATAGCCTCCAAAACTCTACTCAGCAAACTGGATGTAGTCTATCACAGTGCCATCCGTTTTGTCACCAAAGCCCCATATACTCCCCACCATTGCGACCTGTATGCTCTCGTTGGCTGGTCCTCACTACATATTCGCCGCCAAACCCACTGGCTCCAGGTCATCTATACGTTTTTGCTATGTAAAGCTCCGCCTTATCTCAGCTCACTGGTCACCATAGCAACACCCACCCGTAGCACACGCTCCAGCAGGTATATTTCACTGGTCATCCCCAAAGCCAACACCTCCTTTGGTCGCCTTTCCTTACAGTTCTCGGCTGCCAATGACTGGAACGAATTGCAAAAATCACTGAAGTTGGAGACTTATATCTCCCTCACTAACTTCAAGCATCGGCTGTCAGAGCAGCTTACCGATCGCTGCAGCTGTACACAGGCCATGTGTAAATAGCCCATCCAACCATCTACCTACCTCATCCCCATATTATTATTATTTTTATTTTTTCTGCTCTTTTGCACACTAGTATTTATACCAGTATGTATACTTGTACATCGTCATCTGCACATCTATCACTCCAGTGTTAATTGCTAAATTGTAATTACTTTGCCACTATGGCCTATTTATTGCCTTACCTCCTTACTTCATTTGCACACACTGTCTACAGATTTTCTATTGTGTTATTGACTGTACGTTTGTTTATCCCATGTGTAACTCTGTTGTTGTTTTTGTTGCACTCCTTTGCATTATCTTGGCCAGGTCGCAGTTGTAAATGAGAACTTGTTCTCAACTGGCCTACCTGATCTTATGATCTTATGATCCTATTGAAGTGAATGGCTTTCAGTAACTTTTGGGGATTTCTAGCGTGAAGTTTAGGGTGATATGTGGGGGTTTGTCACGTTCCACTCTTCTTTTTTTTTTACATCCCCTGTTTCTGTGGTGAAGGCAGGGAAACAAATGGAAATTCCAAGTCCATGTTTAAGAAGCACATATATATTGATACCAGTGATGCCTAAGGTGAGGGGTCATGTTTCAGAGTCCCCAGCCCCAGTGTGATTAACATGACATAATGGGTTCCAAAGTCACGGACATGGACACATTACGTCGGAATGCGACCCTGGCTACGTCAGACATACAGTACATGCCTGTACATCGATGAAAGAGGATACGTCAGAAAAATGATGTTTGAAGTATCTGAGGACCAAGTGTTTCCTTAACATTGGTTGACGGTTGGTTAGTTAAATGGTTGATAGTGATTGAGTAGTAATCATTTATAAAGACTGAGCAAGATTGAGTGTCGCTGTTGATTTTATAAAGGGGGATCGCCTAATCAAAAGTGATACTACACCAAAAACAAACGTCATTTTTTCCCCTAGACTGTATTCATAGACATATTGAATACATCCAGGTATTGTTAGTGCAACGCTGACCCGCGGTAGTTGTAATATGAGACCAATTGTTTTATTTTTGGTGTAAGTAGGCACTAACAGAATGACTATTTAATGTTTAGTAAATTACTATGAAAATTGTCTGTCTTGTTGAGTGTATGTGTCATAATTAAAAAAGACAAATTATTAAAAGCTTTGCTAATTCGCTAGGAACAATGGAAATGGCTATCGTCACCATTTTGCCCTAAAGCCACAACATCCACAAATAGGGACATCATCAGCAACAACAGCGACAAACAAGCCACAATGAACTACAATGAACCCTTGAACATTTCAATAACATGTTATCTTAAGACCCGAGGGATGAGAGGAGGAATAGTTAATCAAAGCCTATGGGGATTGTGGGAACTGGGAGTGACCTCGATGGTCTTTCTCAGTGCGGTATGTCTGTTTTTCTGGATGGCATGATGGAAGAACGTGAAATATGAGTCGTCTGGTGTGTGGCCCATGGTCCATCATTAAGACTGCCATCAGCTGACAACATGGCGACCGGCCACCGTTTCTGACATCTCTCTGGGAGCGATTGATCTATGGCCAGGTCCAAAATGGCTGCCCGGCTGCGGTCTTTCTATGCTCACGAACACTGGAGAGGCTGTCGACTAGGCCAGTGGTTCCAAATTCACCAACTTCATTTACCCACTCGTGCACTTTATCAGTCGGCTTTTTGGTCTCATGAGTCTTCTCAAGTACCCCCTGTGGATAGGCCAAGTACCCCCAGGGGTCCTAGTACCCCTGCTTGGGAACCACTGGACTAGGTGGCCATTTTGGTTCTGCGACAATGCTAACATAATGCATTAGGACCCATGTTGGCTGTAATACTGATCTCTGTTGCCTGATGACTGACTGACACGGTGCATTACGTCATGTGGTAGGCTGTACTGTACAAGTCTTGTGGAGTCTGGAGATTTTCTAAATGGGGCTGTATGTGCTGGTATAGTTGAAGAGGAGTGTTAAGACCTGGGCTGTTTGTTTGTGTAGAGGGTTGCTCTGGTGCCCCAAGGCTCTTGGTGCCTCAGTGTGTGTGTATGTCTAAGTGTGTGTGTGTGCGATGTGTGTGTGTATGTGTGTGTGTGTGTGTGTGTATGTGTGTGTTTGTGCGGTGTGTTATTAGATGGTCATATGTAGAATGTCTATGTATAACACACAGTCCCATAACTATCCTTAGTTCGTATGTACACACCCTTATCCTCCTTATAAACTACCACTACAACTACTACTCAGAGTCCCCCTACGATCACATTACTACTACACTGACAGGTCCCCCTATGGACTCTAACCCAGAGGTGTGGTGGTGGTGCCGAGCCTCTCTCTATCCTCCATCTCTCCCATTTTAATCCCCTATCTGGCTTGTCCTCAGCAGCTGACCTAGGATCAGTGGAGCCCAGCCCTGATCCTCCTGTTCACTCCCAGATTAACTTAGAGAGGGACTGTGGACAGCTGTGGCGGCTCACTCCCACTGCCTCCCAAATGGCACCCTATTCCCTATGTGGTGCACTACTTTTGACTGCACTACTTTTGACCAGAGCTCTATGGGCCCTAGTAAAAAGTAGTGCACTATATAGGGAATAGGGTGCCATTTGGGACACAGAGGTTTATTAAGAAGAGTATGTTTGTCCAGATCCTCTAAAGCAGTCTGCTATGGGAGGATTCTGAGGAATGTGGGCTATGTGACACTGAGACTGGGACATACTTTGACTCAACAACACTAGGTCACACACTGTCACAGCAACTCGATGGGGTTGTGGCTTCAAAATGGCCGCTTGGCCCTACCGTCTGGCCCTACATGGCTGTGACTGAGGATGACCTTTGTGGTCACATAGTGACCTTAGGTCATCATAGGTCTCTACATCTTAGAAGAGGAGTGTGGGATTTCCTTCCAGGGATCTGTTTAGTGGTAGACTGATGAATAGGAGGGGAAGATGGGAGGAGGAAAAGGGGAGAGTGAGGTTGTAAAGTGGCTGCTTATCTTTCTACATCCATTGAGCTTTTCTGAAACACGATATCCAAAGAAACTTTAAGAGCTTTGAGAGGTTTGGCGACTGTATAATGGTGGTCTTTAAGTTTGTTGTCGGCGCCATTTTCTACATTTAGGCTCTCAATGGTAATTTGTCATTCTGTATATCTAGTTAAAGCTGCAATATGTAACTTTTTGGTCGACCTGACCAAATTCACATAGAAGTGTGATTTATAGATCTGTCATTCTGATTGAAAACAAGTCTAAGAGGTGGTAGATGTGCGATATTTCTACGCTTCCTGTGCTTTGTTTCGTTTTTTGCGTCTATTACTCACACCAGTTCAATCAGCTGAAAACACAATATTTTTGGGTATGGAAACAATATTTCACAGCGGTTTAAATGGTACAATGATTCTCTACACTATACATACTTGCAGGCGTGTGTAGAGTGTGTGTGAGAGACGGGATATTATCTGGCCCGACATGAAGTGAGTGATTTTATCAGTGCTCTGGTGCTGGAAATGTTTTGTAACATCCAGGTGTTTACAGCCCTGACATCGTAACATCCCTGCTATCAGATGTTAGTATCTGTAGGGCGGTGTGCGTGTGTATCTGTGCGTATGTGTATGTGTACACTGAGTGTACAAAACATTAAGGCCACTTTCATAATATTGAGTTTCACCCCCCATGCCCTCATAACAGCCTCAATTCGTCGGGGCATGAACTCTACAAGGTGTCAAAAGCATTCCACAGGGACGCTGGCCCATGTTGACACCAATGCTTCCCACAGTTGTGTCAAGTTGGCTGGATGTTCTTTGGTGGACCATTCTTGATACACACGGGAAACTGTTGAGCGTGAAAACCCCAGCAACGTTGTCTCAAGGCTTGAAAAATATTATTTAACCTGTCTCCTCCCCTTCCTCTACACTGATTGAAGTGGATTTAACAAGTGACATCAATAAGGGATCATAGCTTTCACCTGGATTAACCTGGTCAGTCTATGTCATGGAAAGAGCATGTGTCCTTAATGTTTTGTACACTCTGTGTGTGTGCGTGCGCGTGCGCGTGTGTGTATAGTAGTAGAGGCTAGAGAGATCATGTTCATTGTAAACACAGACCGCGCTGGATGATACTATCTCAAGTCATATGCTGCCCTTTACCGCTCATTAAAATCCAGTGGTGAGTGCCCGCCGTGTGTGTGTGTATGTGTGTTTGTGTGTGTGTGTGTGTGTGTGTGTATGTGTATGTGTGTGTGTGTGTATGTGTGTGTGTGTGTGTGTGTGTGTGTGTGTGTGTGTGTATGTGTGTGTGTGTGTATGTGTGTGTGTGTGTGTGTGTGTGTGTGTGTGTGTGTGTGTGTGTGTGTGTGTGTGTGTGTGTGTGTGTGTGTGTGTGTGTGTGTGTGTGTGTAAATGCTAGGGAAGAGAAGGATATCAGAGTCACTAGACAGGGAGAGTGAGAGAAGGTGAGAGAGAGAGAGGGGGAGAGAGAGAGAGAGAGGGAGAGAGAGAGAGAGAGAGGGGGAGAGAGAGAGAGGGAGAGGGAGGAAGAGAGCAAGAGAGCGATGGCAGGAAAGGTGAATAAACAGCCAACCATGTCAGACCCAAGGATGTTTCAATGTTTCAGTCTGAAGGAGGGAGAAAAGAACGTGGGGGAAAGAAAGAAAGAATTACAGTGGCTGGAGTAGCTGTGGGTGTCGGGCGAGACGGTTCACTTGAGCGTGAACGAGCTGACATTCTAATGGAATCTATAATGTATGGGGAGAGGGTCAGAGTAATAGTGTCCTATTTCTCTACTGCTGTTCTCTCCCTCCCTCTAACATCTCCTCTACTATCACACCATCATCCCCCCAATTTACAGATGTAGGACCTTCATTTGATCACTCCATTTCTGGACAACTTTCCGGTAATGCAGGACATTTAAAACGTGTAGTGTTGATTATAACCCACGTTGATTATAATCCACATTTGTTAATTTGTTCATTCATTTGTTTATCCATTCATCCATTCATTCATTTATTCATTACTCTTAATCATTCATTAATTAACTGCTCAATCCTTAATGAATTCATTTGTTCATTCATTCTCTATGAATATCCAATTGTTGCATCTTAGTGAGCACGCTAGCTAGGAGCCCTAATCTTGACCTTCAGTGTTCACTCACCCTACCAAGGGCACTCACCCACTAGGGGAGCTCAGGAATTAGTGGACCTCATGTCAGTGCACAACACACACAGCTTAAGCCAGCTTAAAGGAGCACTCCCAAATGTATACGCAGCCCCACGGGACAAATTCAGGTAAACCTGAAAGCCTGTAAAACAAATTCAGACCTGCCATCACATAAACAGATAAGACACTTCCTAACGTTGAAGAATTGGAACATACAGGTGATTTACTATCTATCAGGGTTAGAAGGAATTCCTCGATTTTTCTGATGAATGACTGTAGTGTGGAGTCTCTAGAACAGTCGTTTCATGTTGCCGTAAACTCCTCGTAAGGTGGTCCGTACCTAAAGAAACTCAGCAGTATTCAGGCAGTTCTGTTGTCTGATAACAGACGACCAAGCAACAGTGCTTAGCAACAAGAGAACTTCCTTGAACTCCTTGCAGAAACCTGACAAATTACCCGTAATGCTCTAGCTAGATGTTTTTAAAAGCACATGTAATGTACTAGTAACAACAGACAGTCAGAACAAACCACAACACCATCTCCCTGTGCAGCTAACAAGTTCCTAGTAAAAAAGCATGGTGAGAAGACCCATAGGGCTGCATTTCCTGTGCAGTTTTCATGTAGGCCCATAGTATTGAGTATTTGACGTTTGCTTAGTGCCACTGCAGTTGTCCTATCTATCAATACCCCAGAGCCACACTCCAGCCTCAGACAGTGTGTAGTGTGCGCTGCAGCCCTAAGTGTCATGTATTGATGTGGCTTTCATTGATCGCGCTGTCAGCCACCTCCCTGTGTGTCTCCAGAGTGCCAGATCCAAAATGGCGGCTGTGTAATGTAATATAATGAGAACAGTGCTAACAGGGCGGTATGAGGGCATGTCGATGCCTTGCTAACTGCTGTGACCTCCATGGCTGCATGGAGAATAAGCGTGTTAGCATGAGGGCAATTTACAGGTGGGCAAACAAGCAGCACTTAATGAAATATTATATAATATATAATATATATAATATATAATAATAATATTAATGAATATCAGCACAGTAAGGTGTAGTTTATTTAACTCTCTCGCCTCTCTCTCTCTCTCTCTCTCTCTCTCTCTCTCTCTCTCTCTGTCTCTCTCTCTCTCTCTCTCTCTCTCTCTCTTTCCCTCCTTCCTTTACTTCACTGAGAGGAAAGAGGGATATATTTAGCCGGAGTTTGATTTGTTCTAAGAAGCGAAACAATGATGACACGTTGACGAGGTTGGGCCTGATTTGGTTGTGTGGCTTCGTAATTGGACTGTTAAAATAAGACAGGCCATCAACCTTCCCTGTCTTTCTACATGATACACCTAACAAAGACGTGTCATTTTAAAATGTCCGCTTGTCCAGTCTCCGAAACGCTCTGCCAAATTTTCATTTGCATGTAATTATGGTTCAATAAAAGAAAGCCATTATGTCATAGAAGGATATCGGAGTGAACATTCGCTGTTTTTTAGTTTTGACGTTTGTCTGCCCTTTTCGCAGATAATGTAAAGAGGGACCTTGTGCACCGGTTGGCTGGATAGGGGGCCTACAGATGTAGGATCGACATTTGATCACCCTGTTGCAGGAGGTTTGAGTTTTAAAAAGGCTCCTGAAGTTTGTAATTTCCACTTTGAAATCTCACACTAGATTTTCTCTGTAGTATAAGCCACATAATAATTCACATTTACTGTTGCTGCAGGATTATTCCCCTGCGGCATTTTCCTGGCTCAAATGAAGATCCTTCATCTGTAAGTAAATACGTATAAAGAGCTCAGCAATTCACCTCTCAAACAGTCTAAAAGCACAGTTGTAGCTACTTTAGCCACACCTGCCTGCCACGGCAGAAATAAAGTATGTTTGGCATATTGCAAATGAAGCGTACGGCCGCCCGCCCACCCGCACATCTTTCCCACTTCATGTTCATTATCTGTATTTGGAGTGTGTAATCAACCATGGGGGCTCTCGGCATACTCCTGAGAGGTAGTGTGTGTCCCGTAGCGAAGACATGTTTCCCCCGCTGTGGGTAGGTCGCAAGCACATACACACACATGCGAGAACATGCAAACACACAGATACACATCATACAGACAGGAGAAGACGTGTTGTGGCCGCCAGGTTGCAGGGTCTGGCTCCCACACTCCTCCTTTCACTTGTTCCCTCTCTTCCTGTTATTATCGTGGCAGGCCGTGAGACAGCGTCTACTTTGCTCTCCATTAATACCTCTGGAAGTGCATTTGGATCTGACTTCCTGTGTCAAGGCGCTGTATTGAAGCACATGACATAAGTGCACATCTCTGAGCTCTGTGATGCGGGCGGGGCCCTTGTTACTAAATCCCTGACTTACGATCGATCATAAATGGATAAATGAAAAGGTTTACACCATGTCAGATTCAATCCTCCTAGGGCCTGTAGTACTGTAGACACTGTAGTATTTAAGGCCAGTACCTGACCATGTGACCCGATCAGGAAAAGTCCTCCAGCCCCTACAGTCCGTAGATAGGGCCTGGAGTTTTCCCTAGTCAGGTAACATAAATAGGAAAAACTCCTGGCACCACATAGAGCATACAAGTAATAGTAGAGAGAAGTACTCTAAGTACACGTAACTGCCAAATTAAAGGAAACACTAACCTAACTTGTCTTAATAGGCCATTGGGCCACCACACATGTTTCCTTTATTTTGGCAGTTACCTGTATAACATAACAGTCATTCTGACTTACCCAGTATCCTGAGTTGAGTGACGGCTCCGTGCAGACCGAAGAACATCCACAGGGGCCGGGAGTTGTCCACACACACTTGCATCCCCGCGTTGGTGCCATTGTGGCTCAAGATCACCTCCCCTTCCTGGTTGACCAGGAAGCCCAGTATATCACTGCTCTGGAGCAGCGTGGGCACTCGGCATACAGCCCAGAATTCCTTGCGGTCGACTAAGGCCTCCGGGTTGTAGGGCAGGTCGCTAGGGCGCAGCACGGCGGGGTCGCATGATGTCACGCCGTAGGACAGCGATCCCGACCTAGCCGGGCTCGACTTGATCACCTTGATGAACACGGTCTCGCCGGTACGCAGTGGCCGGTCAGTGAAGACGAGTGTTCGCTCCTCTCTGGCGTGCTCGGATCTCGCCACCGTCTGCTCGTCGAGCATCTTGATGTGGGCACCGCGGAGGGCGTGGAAATGGAGGTCGCTTTCGAGGGAGTGTGGGAGGACAGAGGACTGCTGGGTGTTGAGGGAGTTCTGGGGGATGGGGCAGGAGGCGGAGGGAGGGGCCAGGTGGAGATGGGCGTGGTTATGTGGGTGGGCTGGGCCAGAGCCGTCCACTTCCTGCAGGTTGAGGTCACAGAGGCTGACAGAGAGGCGGGATTCATCTGCCTCGCGGCGGAGAGAGGAGGAGCGTACGGTGGTGAAGGAGCGGGGACGGAGGAAGTCGGGAGGGACGATCTCACTCTCTGGAAGAAAAGAAGAAGGGAGAGAGAGAGGGAGAGCGAGGGAGGGAGAGCGAGAGAGAGAGAGAGAGAGAGAGAGAGAGAGAGAGAGAGAGAGAGAGAGAAAGGCCATTTTAGTTTCTATACTCCTTGTAAATTGTGTTGAAATATAAAGAGAAAGAGAGACCATTATATCTGAGAAAGAGACAATGAGAGATAAAATGAGGGAGAGTCAACTCATAACAATACTGCAGTGTTGTTGTGTTGTCATTTGTTAGTGTTCGAATTATTTGACAGTTTATACAGCCGTTTCTGTCGCAATGTATTGTTTTGCCAACCTTGGAATATTCCTTGAATTGAAAAGAGAGAGGAACAGAGAGAGAGAATTAAAGGAAGAGAGACACAAGCAAAGCACTAAAGAAAAGGCCTAAATTGGCTGACGTTACAAACTAGTACAAGATGTAGGATATTGCTAATTAGCTGGTACAGCAGCAGAGGAATGTGTCATTTCGCTTGTTTAAAGATGTAGAAATTAATTTGAAAAAAACAGATTTGGTTGAGTGCTTTAATATCAGTAGGGAGCAGAATCAGCTCATTTCACACGAGGAGGACAAAGTGCTTCATTAACCAGCCATGGATGATACTAAGATAGACATTTGTGTTTGTGAGACATTGTGTGTGTATGTGTGTGTGTGGAGCTCCCTCCTTCTGCATTCCCAGCAGTCCATAGTACAGTATCATCCTTCTACAGTGAGCCATTTATACCTGCCAACACATGTCCCCCTTCACACAGTAGGGCAGGTAGTAGTCACACACACACACACACACACACACACACACACACACACACACACACACACACACACACACACACACACACACACACACACACACACACACACACACACACACACACACACACACAGAGAGAGAGAAAGAATGCCCTGCTTATAGTCTCCCCTCTCCCCACCCAACCCCTGCTAGGCAGCTGCCTGTCTGAAAATAAGGTCTCTAAATGTGCAAACCCCCCCCCCCCCCACCAACCCAGCACTGGGAGAATTAGCCCTGGGGTGTATTCAGTAGGAGCCAAACAGAACCAAAATGGAAGCAAACATAACGAAACAGGGAGGCACCTACAGTACCTGAATTTCTCCATTAGAAACTCTAATTTTCGCTGTGACTAATGATCTCAGACAGAGAGAGAAAAGGGAGGGAGAGAGGGAGGGACGAGAGGGGAAGGGAGGGACAAAGAAGAGGGACAGTCATTGAGTGGATAAGGAAAATGAGTGACGAGACCGACCACCTTTGTTGATGGACAGAGAGAGAGATTGGGGAGATGGATAGCAAGGTAAGCGGGGGAGGGCAAGAGAAAGAAAATTACATTGTTGACCACCTCCTCTGAGAGGGCAGAAGATAGAGAGAGAGCCCATCACTCAAAGAGCGAGAGAACAAGACAGAGAGAAAGCGGGACCACCAGAAAATGATAGCGAGTGACCCCCTCTTTTGAGACAGGAGACCCCATCATTTCAGAGCGAGGGAGCGGCAGACTGACAGAAAGAAAGAAAGAAAGAGAGAGAAAGAAAGAGAGAGAAAGAGAGAGAAAGAAAGAAAGAAAGAAAGAGAGAGAAAGAAAGAAAGAGAGAGAAAGAAAGAAAGAGAGAGAGAGAGAGAGAGAGAGAGAGGATAAAAGCCAGCATCCACCAGTCCTCCCACGAGAGGTCTAGTCTGCAGCCAGGCCCATTTCACCCCCTGCTCCCTCTGAGGCCTGTCCCAGAAAGCCTTTTAGAGGCCAGGGCCAGCTCTGGACATAGATAAACCTCTTACCCCTTAATTACTACTCTCACGAGGCCTGCCAGACAGCCTGCCTGAGCGTGTGTGTGTGTTTGTCTGCTAATAACAGCAGTGAAACCACAGAGATCTAAAATCTCTCAGCCTGTCCCATCTGAAAGGGCTGAAAGGGACCCTGGCCAGAGTGGGATTATCTTCCACTCGGAAAGCATTCAAATGTATTTTGTCCTAATATGGACACCGTACAAATGTTAATGGCTGGCAAGGCAATGTAGTGCATTTGAATGTGTGCCAGAAAACCAAATGCTGTCCATTTGTGAGCTATTTGGAATGTTGGTGTACATTCCTTGTACACTTCAATGTGATGAACGGTATGACATTTAAATGTGTTAAGAACGGCCAGAGAACCTATGCTGTCTAATGCGGAGAGGAGATTCTAATTGAGAACTGGTTGCGACCTGTCAGGCTGACCAAGCCGGCTAGATTATCAGACCTTCGTCTTTCTTGTTGTTCACTAAGAAGATTACGTCCAGATTGTACAGGGAAAAAGAGAGGTTTCTCTTTTAGTGCTGGCTGCAATAAATGGTCGAGTCAAACCAGGATCCAGGAACCAGGTCCAACTCTTACCCAATACCAGATCATTCAATCAAACATTTCAAAGAGGCACTGTAATGGAATATTTCTGTGGTCTACTGAAAGGCAACAACTGACGTCCTATACTGATTTTACATCTGAGTTATTTAGCAAGGGCTCTTATCCAGAGTGACGTACAGTAGTGAGTGCATACATTTTCACACTTTTCCCCCCGTGGGAATCGAACCGATAACCCTGGTGTTGCAAGCACCACACTCTACCAACTGAGCCACACTTGCTACCTTTACATACTATACTGTGCGTGACTGACGGATGACATAATTAGGGTTATAGGTGCTCATTTAGTCTATCAAAAGACCAGAGAACAAAGACACCTTACAGTGTGTGATCCTCCGTTTAGTAGTGCTGATTCAATGTAGATCATCCTCCAACTGCCATCCCTTTGATCAGTTCCCGCCTTTAAATCCAAGATGGCAGCCCAGTTTGTCTCAAAGTCATGTCAAGTGTCAATTAGCATTAGCGGCTAATGCACAGACGGCTCTGGAAACTGACTGTACTAATGTTTCACGAGACTAAGGGACTTTAATTGTTCTATTTGATCTTTGTTGGGAGTATAACATGAATGGAACAGTGCCTTGAAAAAGCCTGCATTCGTCTCAGTGACTGCTAATCGACCATTAAACTAACAGCCCAAAAAGCACACAGTGCAGTTAACACTGTTAGCGCCCGAGGCTAGCAGAGGAAGAGAGATGACTACCGCTAGCTCTTTATTCAATCTGATGCTTCCCACTTCCTCTGTCCTCTCCTACTATAGCGTCCAATAGGTACTTAGTGGATGCCGCGGACCAGCTATATAAATGAAAACAATTATCAAAATCTATTTCTATTTCATAAAACTTTTAATTTCCCAAACAGTCGAACGCAGAGGGGCTACCTTCAATTAAGTATTTCCTAACGAGGCGAGGAGACAAAGCACTTGGCAACATACTTAAGCCAAATGATTGGGGAAGGTAAGGGATTCTCCCTTGGCGGTGGGAGTACGTGTGCGTGATCGCATGTGCGTAGCTCAGGCATACTAACTTCTAACATCCCCTATGCCAGCCCTGATTCCAATGCTGGACGAACTCTCACTCTCTAGACCAGGGATGGGCAACTGGGGCCCGCGGACCAAAAATAAAGAAATATACAGTACAAAGTCAAAAGTTTGCACACACCTACTCATTCAAGGGTTTCTTTATTTTTACTATGTTCTACATTGTAGAATAATAGTGAAGACATCACAACTATGAAACAACACATATGGAATCATGTAGTAACCAAAGCCTTGATGACAGCATTGCACACTCTTGGCATTCTCTCAACCAGTTTCATGAGGTAGTCACCTGGAATGCATTTCAATTAACAGTTGTGACTTGTTAAAAGTTAATTTGTTGAATTTCTTTCCTTCTTAATGTGTTTGAGCAAATCAGTTGTGTTGTGACAAGGTAGGGTTGGCATACAGAAGATAGATCTATTTGATAAAAGACCAAGTCCATATTGTCAAGAACAATTCAAATAAGCAAAGAGAAACGACACTCCTACCTACAGTATCTCTCCGAGACGCAGGCCTCCTTTTTGTCCCTAGAATTTCTAAGCAAACAGCTGGAGGCAGGGTTTTCTCTTATAGAGCTCCATTTTTATGGAATGGTCTGCCTACCCATGTGAGAGACGCAGACTCGGTCTCGACCTTTAAGTCTTTACTGAAGACTCATCTCTTCAGTAGGTCCTATGATTGAGTGAAGTCTGGCCCAGGGGTGCGAAGGTGAACGGCAAGGCACTGGAGCGACGAACTGCCCTTGCTGTCTCTGCCTGGCCGGCTCCCCTAACCCCACTGGGATTCTCTGCCTCTGACCCTATTACAGGGGCTGAGTCACTGGCTTACTAGTGCTCTTCCAGGCCGTCCCTAGGAGGGGTGCATCACTTGAGTGATTTGAGTCACAGACGTGATCTTCCTGTCCGGTTTTGCGCACCCTCGGGCTCGTGCGGTGGAGGAGCTCTTCGTGGGCTGTACTCAGTAGTAAGTTGGTGATCTGTTGATATCCCTCTAGTGGTGTGGGGGCTGTGCTTTGGCAAAGTGGGTGGGGTTATATCGTGTCTGGTTGGCCATGTCCAGGGGTATCGTCAGACGACCCACCCCTGTCTCAGTCTCCAGTATCTATGCTGCAATAGTCTATGTGCCGGGGGCTAGGGTCAGTTTGTTATAATATATTTCTCCTGTCTTATCTGGTGTCCTGTATAAATGTAAGTATGCTCCCTCTAATTCTCTCTCTCTCCCTCTCTCTCCCCTCCCGGAGGACCTGAGCCCTAGGATCATGCCTCAGGACTACCTGCCCTGATGACTCCTGGCTCTCCCCAGTCCACCTGGACGTGCTGCTGCTCCAGTTTCAACTGTTCTGCTTGCGGCTAGGGAACCCTGACCTGTTCACCAGATGTGCTACCTTGTTCCGGCCCTGCTGTTTTCGACTCGCTCTCTCTCTCTCTACAGCACCTGCTGTCTCGACCTCTGAATGCTCGGCTATGAAAAGCCAACTGACATTTACTCCTGAAGTACTGACCTGTTGCACCCTCTTCAATCACTGTGATTATTATTTGACCCTGCTGGTCATTTATGAACGTTTGAACAATCTGGCTTTAAATGGCCATGTACTCTTATAATCTCCACCCGGCACAGCCAGAAGAGGACTGGCCACCCCTCATAGCCTGGTTCCTCTCTAGGTTTCTTCGTAGGTTCCTGCCTTTCTAGGGAGTTTTTCCTATCCACCGTGCTTCTACATCTGCATTGCTTGCTGTTTGGGGTTTTAGGCTGGGTTTCTGTATAGCACTTTGTGACATCCGCTGATGTAAATAATGACATCACAGTACCCCATAATGACATCACAATACCCCATAATGACATCACAATACCCCATAATGAGTTAGAATAATAGACCACACAAGGTGCAATTTAGAAATGTGGTTGTGAATCAGCAGTCACTCAATAAGCCCATGTCGGCAATTTGTTTTAGATTGATAAATTAACGGTCAGCTATCTAAATTTGTAGTAAGTATAGTCGAATTACTGACTGAGGTGGGGCCCATTGATTATCAGTTATCATATTAAAAACTGCAAACATTTGCCTCCACCCTATGGAAAAATGTGTAGAATTGCAGAAAATGTGTTATAAAATTGCTAAATCTTCTCTCCGCTCCATTGAAAAAAGTGTAACATTTAAGCAAACTTGCTTTAAAATGGCAGCAGGAAATTAATGTTAAAATGTAATTTATTTGTCTTTGCTGTCACGAGGGGAGGCACTATGTTTTTTCTAGCGGGGGGGGGGGGGGGGGTATGGACACGGCACCTCATGATGAGTTCTGTTTTTTTGTGGCCCCACCCCCATCAAAGTTGCCCATCCCTGCTCTAGGCTCACTCAAATCAAATCACCAGGGTCTTTGAGAATGACATCATCAAACGGAGCCGAGAGTGGCGTGTGGCTTTCTTTCATTACTGCAGAGCTCTGTCCTAAATTGGATTAGGGTTGGGGATAGACGTTTGGCACGACGAGGAATAGCTGAGGACCACAGAGACATGAGGGAGGCATGGGGGAATGGAGTTTGGGCATGATGATGACACGACTCAGGGGATAACGGGATTGAGGAGAAGAGACGGAGGGATGTGAGAGGAGAGGGTAGGAGAGGAGTTGGAGCAGCTCTCCTATTCATTCTCTCTCTCTTTTTCTCTCTCTCTCTCTTTCCTTCTCTTCTCTCTCTCTTTCTCTCTCTCTCTCTGTCTCTCTCTCTCTCTCTCTCATGCTCTCTCTTTCCACACACTCACTAACACTCAGCAGAATGAAAAAGCATGTACTGCAGCTTCCAGTCAAGTTCAGTGACGGTACATAGTGTGTCTACTGCATACCATCTCTCCTGATCTGAGTCACTCTGTGAGTCAAGAGTCTCCACTGAATGCAGAATTTGGTGCATGATCTGGTCTTACACTAGCTCTGGTCCAGGGCGTTCGCACGATCCTCTACTTAGGGTACAAAATGTGTTAGTAGAGGAACTTGCTATTGCCGTGGACAAGAGCTAGTCTTACAGTATAACAAATACAGCAACCATCATGAAGATGTACCATGAGATTCGACAAGGATTATTTTCTTCTGCCGAGCTGAATGTTGACATCCGTGAACACAGTTTCAAGATGTTAGGCTTTGGCCCAATTCTTCATGAAAGGAGGTCTCTGTAGACCAGGTCTAAATGGCAGTGCATGTTGACTTTGTGCCCCTAGTGAGACGGAGAGAGGGAGGAGAATATGAGAGGGAAGATAAAAGAGTGAAGGACGCTGTGCCTATGCTGAAAAAGTGGAGTGTGTGTTTGTTTGTGTGTGTTTGTGTACGTTTGTGTGTGTGTGTAAGTATGTGTATGTGTGAGTGTATGCGTGTAACTGCACCAGCTGCTGCCCACTCATCATGGTGCACCTGCTCTTTAAGCTAGCGACAAACCCCTTTGTGCCCATTGGTCCTTTTCAGATAGGCTGCCCACAGATGTGCGTTCTCATTGGCCGATTGGCCGAGGGCACAGATTTGCAATTGCAGCTCTCTGAAAGACGCTTCAAACAAAGTGGGCACTCTGGCCTCTCACTGACACACACACACACACACACACACACACACACACACACACACACACACACACACACACACACACACACACACACACACACACACACACACACACACACACACACACACACACACACACACACACACACACACACACACACACACACACACACAGGCCATCCCAATCTAACCCTGTTAAGGAAACTAACTGTAATGGGGACACAGAGCGAGGCAGCTGTAGTCAATACACTAAGAGAGACAAAAAAAACGATTTAAAATCCAAACACATTCAATTGAGAACCAAACGCAGCACCTGTTGGGCTAAACCAACAAATATACAAAATGGGGGAGGGGAGGGGGGAGTTTGGGCTCTTTCTCTAATGCTGTGTGTGTACGGGGAAGAGGAGGGAGGAGAGGGAGAAGAAGGAGAGGGATAGGCTGGCTGGCTTCGTGGCTTTGCTAGCTTTCCACATGAAAATACTAAATACTATAACAAAATAACTGTAGTATATACTATAGTAATCAATGTAGTGTTTTGACGGATTGTAGTATACTGTAGTATTTATTGTAGTTATTTTGTGGACTGTAGTATACTGTAGTAATTACTGTAGGGTTTTTGGGGACATTACTGTAGTATTTACAATTTTGTTCTTGTTTTATTATCTTTGACATATAAGTGGAGATTTCTCCTTGAGGAAACCTACTGGAGAAATACTAAAAGAGGACATTTTCCAGAAGCTGTAGGTAACACGGAGGTCTGACAAAATAGTTCAGCACTTCTGCTCTTTTCTATAACCTGTAGGGAACACAATATATGGTCTTTATGTGGCATGTAGGTTTCTTACTTATGGATGGCATAGATTGCGATATGGGGGAGGGGAATGGGCAGGGTATATGCAATTAAATACTGTAGTATTTAGTATAGCTTAAAAAGTGTAGTGTTTTTGCAGACTGTAGTGTTTTTTTGGACATTTCTGTAGTATTTACTACAGTGTTTTTCTTGCGGATAATACTGATGTATTTACTATAGTATTCTACACTATACTACAACATTCTATAGTAAGTACTACACATGATAGAGGGATTCTACAGTGTGTAGCATTGTGTTCTACAGTATACTACAGTTTACTACATAATTCTATAATAAGCATTATAGTATTCTATAGTCAACTGTAGTATTTTTTATGTGGGTTTAGCAGAGGGAACGTGCCAGGGTCCGAGTGCCAACGTTGTGGCTCTCCCTGTGAGAGAGGGGATTTATACATATGGCTTCTCTCTCTCTCTCTCTCTCTGAGCTTGGCTTTATTCACAAACACTCAGGGATTCATAAGATGTGAGAGACTGATGGGGGGGGGGGTGGAGGATTCGGACGGGACTGAAAGGAGGAGAGGAGAAGTGGAGTAGGGAGGAAGGAGAGCAGCTCACAGCTGTGTTCTTTTAGAAGTAGAGCTGCACATCTGATACGGGCGGGGATGGATGGGGAGAGACGCGGAGGGATGGGGAGAGACGCGGAGGGATGGGGAGAGACGCGGAGGGATGGGGAGAGACGCGGAGGGATGGGGAGAGACGCGGAGGGATGGGGAGAGACGCGGAGGGATGGGGAGACACGCGGAGGGATGGGGAGAGACGCGGAGGGATGCGGAGGAGAGTGCCCACGTTTGAGGTTTCCAGGAGAGACTAAGTGATGGAGAGATAAAGAGGGATGGAGAGAGGTGGAGAGAGAGAGTTGGAGAAAGAGAGAGGGGGGTGAGAGAGGTAAAGAAGGATAGCGTGAGTGAGAAGGATAGAAAGAGAGAGAGTGATTGAGTGAGTGAGTGAGAGAGAGAAAGAGAGAGGGATACAGTGAGTGAGTGGATGGAAAGAGAGAGAGAAAAGAGATGGAGTGGAGAGAGAGAGAGGGGCAGCGAGAGGGAGGGTTTGAGGGATGTTTGGGATGGTGCCGTATACCCTGATACTCCCTGGCTTTGGGCCAGTCGCTCCCTCGCCTCGCCGGCAGGTCGATTTCGAACCCCCAGGCTGGAAAGATCAACAGCCTTTTGGGAGGCGACACACGCCACATGGCTCCAAAACAAAAGCCCAGGCACAAACGCTCTCCATAAGTCACAAAAGGCCCAGAAGCCCCGGTCCCTTAGGTCACAGCAAAATTCAGCATGTGCAGTATCTCTCAACCAATCAGTGGTCGGGGCCTAAGCATTAATACATGAATAATTCCATCATAAGGTTCTTATATTAAAGCGCCTCTCAGTTGTCCTCCTACTCGACTGCTCCAACCCGACCGTGGCAGGTCTGGGTTCAAGTACTATTTACAAATTTTTCAAATACTTGTGAGTGTTTGCTCTAACTGCCTGGAGTGCAAGATGGGCAGGGTTTGCAGTTTTGAGGCTATTCTGTTGGTTCCATTTAGCCAGTCTAACTCAATTAAGCACAGATACAGTATTTGAAGTTATTCAGAGTAGTATTTGAACCAAGGTCTGGACTGTGGTGGGGACAGAGCTGTTATTTGGCTACTAAATTATCGGGTCAAAAGGAGAAGAATTAATTCCAGCCAATGTAACAGACTGCCTTTGACTCGGATTGAATGTATTTTCTTGCAATCTTCTATGCATCAGCTATATGTTTAGACAGGGCTATATAAATTGCGTTGTTTCCCTGCACACTTCATAATAGGGGGTAGTCCATTGTACGGTGTCCATTTTAGGACGTGAAAGACATGAAGTACAACGTCAGGAAGGACAACATAAATCTTGGCATTACACCTCTGGTGTCTTCCCACTGGGCACAGACGACCAGTTCAGGAAATCAGTTTTAAACTCTGTCAACATAATCTCAAATTGGTTTCACTGCCAAACCATACAGAATATTTTTTCTCTGTCTATCCAAACCACTGACCAAACAATGACCTTGACTTCTACAGTTCATTTAACATTTACGTCCATAAACACAGCCAGACAATTAATTAGTGCGGAGACCGTTGTGACATTCAAACGGCTCTTTCTACAATAAATTTCCAGTTTGAACGCATAAAACCACAATGTTACAACATAATTTATCCTAAGCGTATTATCCTTGGATCTTCTACTTTGACCAGGGGACTTATAAGTGCACCTACTGTATTAGCTAGGAATTAGACAGTTCGGCCAAGTCAAACCTCAATGCCAGTCAAAACACTAAAATAATCAAATAACCATTTTACCCACAGGAGTGTGTTTTCCCCTCAGTGGACCGTAACCAGTAACCTCCGTGGTTTGTGTCTATGGTTTTGGATAACGTTTGCATAACGTCCCTCAATGACTTCTAGTGTTCCAAATGACTTCATATTACCGCAGTCATGAGATTGGACCGAGAACATAGTGGACGATAGGTCCAAAACATGGCAAGGAACCAAGCGTCCAATAAGCACTACTTCAGTATCCATCTTCTCTGTGCAATATCTTGATAACAACAATAATATGAGATATTTTTCATCAGTTAAGAGGCTGAGGACATATTGTAGATATTCCAGTGACAAGTGTCATCTATTTTTGCGTTTCAAACTTGGCCGACCTCTCAGCACTTGTAAATCTTTTCTCGTTGCCATTAGACTCGTCATTAGTTTATATACAGATGTAGGATCTTAATTTGATCACCCTGTTGCAGGAGAACGTTCCTGAAATGTAAAACCTGTCGTGTATTTGAGGTTTAAAAAGGCTTCTGAAGTTTGTAATTTCCACTTACAAATTTCAGTCTCGATTTCCTCTTACGAAAAATGTATCAACCCCTACAAAATATCCATTCATTATAATCTGCATAATAATTCACATTTCCTGTTGTTGCAGGATTATTTTCCTGCTGTAGCAAATTGTCTCAAATTAAGATCCTACATCTCTAGGTAGTTACTCTCTCAGTATCCTTAGGATAAAAGTAAGTGAGAAAACATTGTGAGTTTGCAGTGAGAGTAAAGCAAAATAGTGAATTAGCTTGCTTTGATGAATGTTATTCTATGCTAATGCCTCTCTTCTCCCACTCTTTCATTCTCTCTCTCCCGCTCTTTCTTTCCTTCTCCCTCTATCTCACTTTCTACATCACTCCCCAACTTTTTTCACTCATCCCATCATTCTCTGTCCCTTCCTCTCTCCGTCTTTCTCTCACTCCCTCCCTCCAGCTCTCCTTCTAATCACTAGTTTGTGCCACTACACAGCTGCACCACAACATATCACATATGCATCTTGGTACTAGCCAGCAAAACCCAGCCCAAGCAGACTGGTTCCATCCAGATGTCATATGTCATTAATACTCACGCTAATAGAGTCATTCTCTACAGCTGGTCACAAAGGTTTAAACTGTGTTAACTCCAAACAGGGACACAGTCAACTACACTGCAAGAGTCTATATGTCTGTCTGTGATGTCTGAAACGATCTGTACTGTATGTAAAAGTTCTGGCTTATTGGATTTATAGATAAGGACAGGTCTATATATCATACATTGTCTGACTTCAGTGTATTGAGTGCTAAATTCGACCAGACAAGCTTTGTGTTTTGTTGTGACATCAATAACAAGTTATCATGGCATGTCACGCATATGTGTAAACTGTACTCTATACTATTGTACGGTTTCTTAGTCACTTTAATTGTGTGTAAATATTGCATCACCCATCTCATATGTTTATACTGTACTCTATACTATGCCACTGTATCTTAGTCCAATGCCGCTCTGACATACAGTTGAAGTCGGAAGTTTACATACACCCATGCCAAATACATTTAAACTCAGTTTTTCGCAATTCCTGACATTTAATACTAGTAAAAATTCCTTGTCTTAGGTCAGTTAGGATCACCACTTTATTTTAAGAATGTGAAATGTCATAATAATAGTAGAGATAATGATTTATTTCAGCTTATATTTCTTTCATCACACTCCCAGTGGGTCAGAAGTTTACATACACTCAATTAGTATTTGGTAGCATTGCCTTTAAATTGTTTAACTTGGGTCAAACGTTTCGGGTAGCCTTCCACAAGCTTCCCACAATAGGTTGGGTGAATTTTGGCCCATTCCTCCTGACAGAGCTGGTGTAACTGAGTCAGGTTTGTAGGCTTTCTTGCTCGCACACGCTTTTTCAGTTCTGTCCACAATTTTCTTATTGATTGAGGTCAGGGCTTTGTTATGGCCACTCCAATACCTTGACTTTGTTGTTCTTAAGCCATTTTGCCACAACATTGGAAGTATGCTTGGGGTCATTGTCCATTTGGAAGACCCATTTGCGACCAAGCTTTAACTTCCTGACTGATGTATTGAGCTGTTGCTTCAATATATCCACATAATTTTCTTTTCTCATGATGCCATCTATTTTGTGAAGTGCACCAGTCCCTCCAGCAGCAAAGCACCCCCACAACATGATGCTGCCACCCCCGTGCTTCATGGTTGGGATGGTGTTCTTTGGCTTGCTAGCCTCCCCCTTTTTCCTCCAAACATAACAATGGTCATTATGGCCAAACAGTTCTATTTTTGTTTCATCAGACCAGAGGACATTTCTACAAAAAGTACGATCTTTGTCCCCATGTGCAGTTGCAAATCGTAGTCTGGATTTTTTATGGTGGTTTTGGAGCAGTGGCTTCTTCCTTGCTGAGTGGCCTTTCAGGTAATGTTGATATAGGACTCGTTTTACTGTGGATATAGATACTTTGTACCTGTTTCCTCCAGCATCTTCACAAGGTCCTTTGCTGTTGTTCTGGGATTGATTTGCACTTTTGACACCAAAGTACGTTCATCTCTAGGAGATAGAACGTGTCTCCTCACTGAGCGGTATGACGGCTGCGTGGTCCCATGGTGTTTATACTTGCGTACTATTGTTTCTACAGATGAACGTGGTACCTTCAGGCGTTTGGAAATTGCTCCCAAGGATGAACCAGACTTGTGGAGGTCTACAATTTTTTTCTGAGGTCTTGGCTGATTTATTTTGATTTTCCCATGATGTCAAGCAAAGAGGCATTGAGTTTGAACGTAGGCCTTGAAATACATCCACAGGTACACCTCCAATTGACTCAAATTATGTCAATTAGCCTATCAGAAGCTTCTGAAGCCATGACATAATTTTCTGGAATTTTCCAAGCTGTTTAAAGGCACAGTCAACTTAGTATATGTAAACTTCTGACCCACTAGAATTGTGATACAGTAAGTGAAATAATCTGTCTGTAAACAATTGTTGGAAAAATTACTTGTGTCATGCACAAAGTAGATGTCCTAACCGACTTGCCAAAACTTAAGTTTGTTAACAAGAAATGTGTGGAGTGGTTGAAAAATGAGTTTTAATGACTCCAACCTAAGTGAATGTAAACTTCTGACTTCAACTGTATATGTATATTTATTCTTAATCCATTCCTTACTTAGATTTACTTGTATTTTGGTTATATGTTGTGAAATTGTTAGATATTACTTGTTAGATATTGCTGCACTGTCGGAACTAGAAGCAGAAGCATTTCGCTACACTCGCATTAACATCTGCCAAACACGTGTATGTGACCAATCAAATTTGATTTGATTTGATACCTCTGCACAACAAATCATACGTGAAAGGTACTGTATAACCATGAGGAGACGTCAGCTTTCTAACCTGCTGTCAACCAGACAACAGAGCAATATGAAAGATTTTAATATGTTTCCGTATCAGACCTGGCATATTTTAATTCTTCACATCTGTCCTAATGCTGACACACACACACACACACTCACGCACGCACGCACGCACGCACGCACGCACGCACGCACGCACTCTCACACACACACACACACACACACACACACACACACACACACACACACACACACACACACACACACACACACACACACACACACACACACACACACACACACACACACACACACACACACACACACACACACACACTCTACAAGGTTCGGACAACCTTACAGACATTGTGACACCTTGCCAGAGATAAGCGACATTTCTCTGACACATTCGCGAAAGACAAACAAAAGCACCCATTTTTCTCACAACCTCATCCGTCAAGCTCTCACAGCTTGTGTTCCCGCGTGTCAAACATCGGGCTCTTTTTTCTCTGTTGCCCCTGTCGACATCTTTAGAAAAGAGCACATTCCGCAATCACTGGTGATTTGCCCTACAGTATAAACAATACATTGAGCCAAAATGGGAGAAAGTAAAATCTACTTGTATTGAAAACTTTTAAACAGGTCAAGGAGCAGAGCAGCTCGGCTTTTGAATGTCATAGAGTGTTCTTTGAAAACACTCAAACAATTTGAAAATGTTTTCAGGGCCATTTGAAAAGTAACAGAATGTTCCCTTCCTTTGAAATGTTTATATTACTTTCTGATTTTCGATCAGAGAGAGAGATGGAGAAAAAGAGACAGAGAAAGAGAGAGACAAAGAGAGAGAAGGTTAGGCTGACCTGTCAATTGTTGAGATCAATGACAACTGGGTTACTTTGAGATATTCTATAATTCATACAGTATGTTTAAGTTGTGTTACTTTGAGATATTCTATAATTCATGTAGTATATTTATGTTGTGTTACATTGAGAAATTCTATAACTCATACAGTGTGTTTATGTTGACGCATAGTGAAAGACTGTACTCACTGCACTTCAAGTGTACTGGAGTGTATTAACGACATAAATTCCCTAAGACAACAACTGAACAGTCTGTGTGTGTGTGTGTGTGTGTGTGTGTGTGTGTGTGTGTGTGTGTGTGTGTGTGTGTGTGTGTGTGTGTGTGTGTGTGTGTGTGTGTGTGTGTGTGTGTGTGTGTGTGTGTGTGTGTGTGTGTGTGTGTGAGTGAGTGAGTGAGTGAGTGAGTGAGTGAGTGAGTGAGTGAGTGAGTGAGTGAGTGATTCCGTGTGTGTGTGTGAGAGACAGAGCCATTGAACATTGTTACAGTTAGAAGAACCTAAAGGTCTCTAACTGTCACACAGTGTTTTGACGTCAGTCTCCCTGCTTCATTTTCAGAGACGTCACTTTGGGGCCCCTCTCTGATTAAGGTTCCACTGTGACCTCCTCCTCACAGCACGGCCTGGCCCCCCTGTCTTCAAACTAGCAGCTGGAACTCCTCAACCTCTTTAACCCCAGTTCTATGGACCTGTGTGTGTGTTCATACTTGTATGCCTCTGTGCCTGTACGTGCATGAACATTGCACACGTGAACGATATGTGACAGACAGCCATGAAGCACCGGAGCTTCATTTATATTTATGAAACACCCTTTTTACCCTGCTGGATGTAAAGCCTCTGAGGGGCATCAGGTTCATTATTCTGCCCCAACCCAGAAGATATTGCATTTGCCCAGTTAAAGATGCACTACGCAGAAATCGGCATTTCCGGGTTGCTAAAATTCGATTAGTTTGCCTAATTTCAGTTTATGTGACAAAACAAGCAGTCATTGTGTAGAGAATCATTGTACCATCTAAACCGCTGTGAAATATATTTTCCATAACCAGAAATATTGTATATTCAGCTGTTCGAAGCTGATGTACAAAACCAAAAGTAAAAGATGCAAAAACGAAACTTCAGAACAGGAAGCATAGAAATAGCACACATAGAACAGATCTACAGCTTCTTAGACTTGCTTTCAAAGGGAATGAAAGATCTATAACTCCCATTTCTATGTGTATTTGGTCGGGTCGCCCAAGAAGTTACATATTGTAGCTTTAAAGGCCTGAAACAGTAAATCAGTTCCTACCTACACTGTAAAAATAGAAAGTCTCAAAACAACATTATTGTGTAACAAAACCATGAAAAGTTGTGCACATAATCTGAGATCTGGTGTTTGGCGGGTGTTTGAATGTAATCCCAATGTAAGCGTTTTAATACACAGAATGTGCTTTAAAACTGAAATGAAGTACTCTGAAACATCAAAATGTTGGTGTTTTTAAGAGAGTGTTGTGAAAACACTGTTTGGTGTTTCAGTGCATGTAAAAGGCAGCATCAAAACACAAAAACGGTGTTTCTCATAAAATCAATGGTTTATAAATGCATTGTGGTTTATAGCTTAAATATTGATCGGTGATAAGAGACTATGGAGAATTATTGTTTTGTGGAATCTACATTTATTTAGACAGATCGGGGAAAAAAACAGGCAGTAAGATGGTACATTTCGTTGGAATTTGACCCGCTCAACCACACAGCCACACTGTAAGAAATTGTTCTGGGTTGAATTGAAATGATCTAGTCGTAACACACCTCGCTTAGTCACCCCTCTCCCCACCAAAGACCAGGGTTAAATTACCCGCTCCAACCCTTCAATCTGTTTCTCCCACCTATCTCTATCCCCTCTGTCCTTTCAGAACTGTCGCCATAAAGTGTCAAAATGCAAGTCGTTTCAATGATTTATTAATTGTATATGTTGTAAATGTTGTTGAAAATGTAAGTGTATTTTATGAGGATGACCAAAGAAAGAGAACATTGAGTGATTGAACTCATTGGAAGTCGTTGGTTTGAATCACCTTGCATTTCCTATCTTGTCACTTGAAGAGGATTGTGGGTAATTCAAACAATTTTGACTTTGTGATTTTTTTTCACACGACCTCGTATGCATGTTTGAAGAAAGGGAACTCTATGTTAAGCTTGTTGTGCCATGAGGTGTAATGGATCATGATGAACAGTTATCAAAACCATCAGGCGAAATGACGTTCAATGAGGACTGCACCCTTTCCCACATTCATTACTGTTAATGAAAGAGGCAAAGGTAGAATCCTCAATTCTTGCAGTTCAACCTTCAGTTGGGTCTGGTGGTTTAAACACTGTGCCTGCCAAAATTGTATGAAATGACACATTTTCAAATACATAAAACAATGTAAACATTAAGACACTAGGAAACTACACCAAAAGAGAAGGGATCTAATTCTGCACTAAACAGAACTTGAAACACCAAAATAGTGTTTAAAATATTTTCTGTGAGTGCTCCCAGTCCCTGGCAAGGTGTTGCACAATACTTGATTTAGTGGTGTTACAACACACCATGTAATGTTTCAGAACATCTCAGGATGATGTGTTTCAATACTCCAGCAAAGTGAAGGTTTTGTCTCCTTCAAGATGGTGGCACGCTCAGTGTTACAAAGCACTTCATTTTAACAGTGTAGGATCAGTTCCTACCTAGGAGGCTTTAGCAGGACGTGTCACGCCTGTCACACCTTTCCCAAATACCAGCGCCATAAAGATATGGACTTGTTTATGGCTACATATATTGCCGGGGAAGGTGAGCTTAATGGTGCCAAAAAGGAGAAGGCAGTTAAGAGAGAGGATAGATTGACAGCAAGGCAAGCAAGCACATCTCCATTTCTATGGTCGTCATTGACGGTGTGTGTGTGTGTGTGTGTGTGTGTGTGTGTGTGTGTGTGTGTGTGTGTGTGTGTGTGTGTGTGTGTGTGTGTGTGTGTGTGTGTGTGTGTGTGTGTGTCTCTCTCTCTCTCTCTCCATCCATGTGTGTTTTTGTGGAATGAAGCTGCCACCCTTAGAGTAGCTAGATTTATCTAGCCCATATTTCTGCCTGTCTGGGTTTCATTAGCTAGAGCTGGGATCTTACACTACGCTCATCATCCAACTGTAGGGGTGGAAAACACTAAATCACACTACGCCATGTGTAATAATATCCCCAAAAATGTGTCCGGAAGGCACCTCCTGCAGGGGGCCTATCACACAATACCTACCGAGGGTCTGTTCATTAGTCCCCCAATCAGAGGCTTTAAGACTATTGTTCTGTGCTGACCTCAATACAAAATGTATTTCAAATACATGTACATTTGCATCTTTGCTAAAATGCATTTAATGACTCAAAATTTACAAATATACAGTGCCTTCAGAAAGTATTCACACCCCTTGATTTTGTTCACATTTTGTTGTGTTACAAAGTAGGATTAAAATTGATTTGATTGTCTTTTTTTGTGCTTAGCTCTATTCCGTTTCTTTTTGCCATGAAAAACTCCCTAGTCCTTTCCGATGACAAGCATACCCATAACATGATGCAGCCATCACCAAGCTTGAAAAAATGAAAAGTGGTACTCAGTTATGTGTTGTGTTGGATTTGACCCCAAAATAACGCTTTGTATTCAGGACATAAAGTTTATTTCTTTGCCAAAATTTGAGCAGTTATACTTTAGTGTCTTATTGCGAACAGGATGTATGTTTTGTAATGTTTTTATTCTGTACTGGATTCCTTCTTTTCACTCTGCCAATTAGGTTAGTATTGTGGAGTAACTACAATGTTGTTGATTCATCCTACATCTTCTCCTATCACCGCCATTAAACTCTGTCATTGTTTTAAAGTCACCATTGCCCTCATGGTGAAATCCCTGAGCAGTTTCCTTCTTCTCCGGCAACTGAGCAAGTAAGGACGCCTGTTTCTTTGTAGTGACTGGGAGTATTGATACACCCTCTAAAGTGTAATTAAAGGGATATTCAATGCTGCTTTTTATTTATTTTTACCCATCTACCAGTAGGTGCACTTCTTTGCGAGGCATTGCAAATCCTCCCTGGTTTTTGTGGTTGAATCTGTGTTTGAAATTCACTGCTCGACTGAGGGACCTTACAGAGATGAGGTAGTCATTCAAAAATCATGTTAAACAATATTCTTGCACACAAATTGAGCGCATGCAACTTATTGTGTGACTTGTTAAGCAAATGTGTACTCATTAACTTATTTAGGCTTTCCATAACAAAGGGGTTGAATACTTATTGACTTTTAATTTTTAATGAATTTGTGAACATTTAGAAAAACATAATTCCACTTTGACATTATGTGGTATTGTGTGTAGTCTAGTGACAAAAAAAAGGCTTTTACACAACAAAATGTGGAAAAAGTCTAGAGCTTGCTAAAATGCATGTAATGACTGACAATATTCCAGAAATGAATGGCTATGACAGCTAGGCTACAGGGTGGCCAAAGTGTTTAATCATTTGGCTTCCTAGGTTACTCTTTACATATTGATCACTGCAGATCATTTGTTTGGCCACCAAGCCAAAACTTTGGCAGTAGCTAGGTTTCCATCAAATTTTCCCACCAGAGATGTGATTCCATCAAACTGACTTGTTGCGGATAAAAGGCTGTGTGTGATGACGTAGTGCACATAAAAATAACTTTTGTCATTCAATTCCAACGTATCAAATAAAAAATACAGGTTAAATGGGTTTCCATCGCCTTTTCAACTCTACTGATGGTTTTGTCACAAAAACAGCTGCGTTATATAGAAAATGTGCCCACTCTGGTCTTGGCACATGTGCTCTAGCCAACAGCTTGCAGATACAGTACAGGTAGGTTACATGATGAGATCATTATGGATAAAGAGCGATATTATTTATATTTGTCAAAGGGCAGCCAAGCATCGATCATCATGTCACCAGAATAAGACCCTGGATATTTATTGGAAAGGAGCATCAAGCTCATCACCGTGCACTTTCACCCCCCTGTGAAGTTCATCATAACTTATCTCATCCGGAGACTAATAAACTGCATCATTTCCCAAGTCATAGTGGGAGGACCACACAACATATCATCGCGTGACTCCAAGTTTACTTCTATATGATGGTTAATAATATAAATATTTGTGCATTAAGTCGTTTCCACCGCCATTTCTCGCATAATTAACTTTACAGACACAAAAAGACCCCACCATGCCGAACGAACAATTTATCTTTCTGCATTTATAAAATTAAACCAGCATTTCATGTTTCCATCAGCCCGGTTGTGACTTGTTTCATGCATCAGGTATTTCATCCGCATGAAATGGTTGGATGGAAGCGTGGATAGTGACAGCATTTAAACTGTGATGGTGAGTAAAATTCAATATTGGCGCATCCTTTCTACTTAACACATCAAAGGGAAGCAAAAGGCACTCATTTCGTGGAACGACCCAGTACACGTTCATTTTATGACATTTTTTAATTGAACCTTTATTTAACTAGGCAAGTCAGTTAAGAACAAATTCTTATTTACAATGACGGCCTAACGAAAGGCAAAAGGACTCCTGTGGGGACGGCGGCTGGGATTAAAAATAAAAATATAGGACAAAACACACATCATGACAAGAGAGACACCACAACACTACATAAAAAGAGACCTAAGAAAACAACATAGCAAGGCAGCAACACATGAATACACAGCATGGTAGAACCACAACACGACAACAACATGGTAGCAACACAACAAGGTAGCATCACAAAACATGGTACAAACACTATTGGGCACAGACAACAGCACAAAGGGCAAGAAGGTAGAGACAACAATACATCACGTGAAGCAGCCACAACTGTCAGTAAGAGTGTCCATGATTGAGTCTTTGAATGAAGATATGGAGACAAAACGGTCCAGTTCGAGTGTTTTTTGCAGCTCGTTCCAGTCGCTGGCTGCAGCGAATTGAAAAGAGGAGCGACACAGGGATGTGTGTGCTTTGGGGACCTTTAACAGAATGTGACAGGCAGAACGGGTGTTGTATGTTAAGTTCAATGCTCTCGTCAACTTTGCTTGTTTATTTGTCATATGCACATGAAAGACATGGAGTCACTACATGACTGATAATGTATCACGTTTGAAGTCATTTACATTTTAGTGCTGGTGGTATGTAGTTGAGGCAGTTAAGAAGAGATAGACAAAGAATGTAGACAGAGAAGACAGTTAAGAAGAGATAGTTAAGAAGAGATAGAGAGAGAAGATAGTTAAGAAGAGATAGTTAAGAAGAGATAGACAGAGAATATGCTCATCACCCAACTGGAGGTGTGGAAAGCACTACATCACACTAAGCCATGTGAAATAACCCCTAAAATGTGTCTGGAAGGCATCTCTTGCAGGGGGCCTATCACACAATACCTACAGAGGGACCTATCATGCGTCACCCAATCGGAGGCCTCGAAGTTGTTGCTGGGTGCAACCGGGGTCATCCTGTCATCCTAACCTTCTGTGCTGACCTCAACACAACCCTTGGGACTTTAACCGATGTTATCGAAGGACAAAATACACTTGTTTTTAGAAGTAGGCATGTGTATTCACTTTGGTGCTAAGATGGTAAATAACGGTTTCTGTATGTTTGTGAGAGTGTGTGTGTGTGTGTGTGTGTGTGTGTGTGTGTGTGTGTGTGTGTGTGTGTGTGTGTGTGTGTGTGTGTGTGTGTGTGTGTGTGTGTGTGTGTGTGTGTGTGTGTGAGACAGTGTGTAATTATGGGTTTTAAAATAGCTAATGTCTTGCAACAGAGTTTTGTTCCCCAGTGATTATTAAGGATCGTTTACATTTATTTAATAAATCTTTCGGAGTTGGCATTTGATTAAACAGAACTGAGACCGTTTAAAACTTATTCTAGGTATTGTTTGTAACCGTAGTCTGTGAGAACACCAGGATGACTAACAGATGCCTCAGGTACTTCTCTATCTGTGCCATTCCCAATAAGCAGAAACCTGTGATCAGTTAAACATTTCCTTAACCTCACCGTAACCACTATCGGGTAAAGCTAAATCTGACCTTAGATGATTACCTAGGGGAGATGTTAGACTTCACAGTAGCAGCTAAACAGACGTGTCCTGATGCATGTACAGCGCAGTGGAGCCATTAAGTTAAATGAATAGAATATGTAACATCATGCGTGTCGGCAGGCTTGGGGAAAAAAGTGATTTGGTCTGACAGATACCACCTCTGATAGGGAATATGAAGTGAAGGCAGCCTGGAGGTTTGTGTGTGGTAGGTGGAAACAAATATAAGCCCCATGTTCATTCCTGTTACATGTGAAATTTCACAAAACCATAATTAGGCGACCATAGAATGTTCCATGTAAATCAGTAAGAGATTACTGTACCTAAATAAAGATGTATAGGCCTACAGAACTAAAAAGAAAAAAAATAACTGGACTGCTGCATGTCTATGTATACAGAGAGATAAGAGGATGCTGGTTTTATTGTAAACATGATGTATATATTTTGGATGTAGGTGGAAAGCCAAAGCAGGAAAATAAAATCTTTCCCAAAGTCAAAAAAAACATCTAGGGAAGAAAATTGTAGACCTATTACAGTTCAGATGTAAGCGACCAGTATGTTGAGGGCAGACGTTAGTCAGAAGGCCCCCTGAGGACCTATAGGAGCTCTGCACCCTAGGCTGCCCTGGCTATAGCCTGACTGTAAATGGCTGTGTGTTGATTTAACTAGGGCTGAAGAGAGCGATTGTAACAGCGCTCCCGAGCAGCATACGGTTTACCAAGACGCCAGGGATCTCCCCAAGTGACTTATAGAAGAGAGTTCAAACTGTCCAAGCATTGTAGGAAATATACTTTTAGCCAAAGGAACACACATGATTCTTGACATTTTAATCTTTTTTGTTTGTTTTGTTAACCTTTTTTTCTCTGCCCCCCCGATGCTATTCTTGCTTTCTGGATGTCACGGTAATGCGAGACGACAATGTGAACTTTGGGCCAACGAATTCCGGCCGCGTTGTCTGACGTTGCTACTCTCAGGAGTCCATGCTAGTCTGTTGAGGAATACAGCTAGGTTTCTATCGCTACTTGTCATCGCTGCCTCCCGTCAAGACTAGGAGTGCGGGGGGGCTGGGGGGGGACTTCAGATAAAACGACTCCCACATCACACGGTGAACACAAAACATCCCACCCCTCTGCTACCCGAGACAGGAGATACCGCTGTACTCCTGTCAATTGGCACGGCTCGCAATTAGGATCAAATGGGCTATCTATGGAACATGTGACCAACCCCCTTGTCTATTTTTAACACAAGGGGGATGACAACATTGACACATTGAATCCCTAGAGAACAGAAACATGCACAGTATGCCATAGGCCCTGGGTACATCAAAGCCTTAGCTAACACTAGGTTATCGCATGCTATGTCTATCGCTATGGTATGTATGCTAAGCCTTGGATAACGCTAGGCTATCGTATGCTATGTCTATCTCTATGGTATGTATGCTAAGCCTTGGCTAACGTTAGGCTATCGTATGCTAAGTCTATCTCTATGGTATGTATGTTAAGCTGCATTGCATGCCTCGATAATGCACAGCAGGGCAGTTATTTTGCAGCCCATGTGCTATAGTGGTGCAAACATACTAGGGCCAAATGTTAGTCATATATAGGTAGCATTTGTAAAGAGCTTGTCATCAGATCTTAGAGTGGTTCACATTAGGTTAGAATAACTATCACTAACCTCATCCACCATAAGAAAATATATCTAATTCCCAGTCAGTTGACACTATGTTTACAGACGGTAAACATGTTACAATACCTAATATGACTTTGGAGTGGACAAAATGCACCATTACATTCTGTATGACCATGGTGCTCACGGTAAAGTCATCCTCGAAAGGCATGGGTGGTCACCAAATCACCTAATTCTCTCATTGTCCATCACCTTACCAAGAAGCTAGAAGTGAGGAATGGTATGGAGATGTATGTGTAGGTGTGCATGCATGCCTTCTTAACATACCTAGCAGTTGCACTCCACGGGTCAACCCATAGACATCTATCAGTGCCCACAGCGGTTCTCCTGTTCTCACCCCACTGAAGAACAACATCGGGTTGGACTCATTGATTCTATAGAAGACCCGGCCCTTCTTGTCCACCCAGAAGGCGATGACGTTCCCTTCGTTGGCGAACTCCTCAGGTAATGCCTTGGCCCAGAAGCCACTCTGGGAGACCAGGTCAGGACAGGCATACTTGGGCAGGCTGTCTGGGTTGATACGGGACGGGTCTTTAGCCGTGAAGCCCAGACGGAGAGCTCCGCTCCAGCAACACTGCTTCTTAGTGATCTGTGGGAGGAGGACAGACTATGATAGGTCGGTGGTGTTACAGCAGTTTGTAGTAGCATAAGAGTGTACGGTCTAGGATTGTACTTTATGAGGAAGTCTAAATGTTGCCTTGAAGTTTGAAGATTCCCTTTGTGTATTGTTTGTGAATGAGATTCCATTTTGTGACCTAGGCCTATACAATGGTGTCAGGTTGCAAAAGAAAGCAAGTCATGGGCCAATTTGGTTGGTTGTATAACTGTACCATGGTTTCCGTTAGTAAAATATGGTGGCAGACCTTTGACAGGCAGCATTTTAATTTAGCGGACATTTAAGACATTTACCGGACCCATATGCATTGGGTGCGTGACCTGATTAGGGCGTCCCCCCACAGCGACAGAAATCCCATTTAGATTATGGTAATTCATCTCAACAGACCATGACACTCTAGGATGCAACGGCGTGCGTCCTTCTTACAGAATTCCGATGCGCAATTTGAAAATAATTGCCACATTTACTTTTCCTCAGCTAACAACAGGAGTAATGAACAGCAAAATCACTAGCCTATGTCAATCTGCTATCCCCCATAGTTAAAAAGTGTACCTATGCTGTTGGACAGCTTGTCGTTCTGTGTGAAAGAAATAGGCCATTCCAAACAAAATCTGGGACAGTTGTGGGACAATAGATCCCAAATTCATACAACTAGAAGACCGAGGCTACATCCCCAAAAATGTAAAAAGAAATGAGGCTCATGCAACTGATCAGAATATTTTGCTTAAAATGTTGATACAATATTTAGTCTTCACGTTATAAGCGCAGCAATCCGCACAAGGCAGTAGGATACGTGCAAATGTTCATTTCATAATGCTATTAGCAGGAATACACAGTTGTCAAAAGCACACCACACATGTGAGCGGTTTCATGAGACAGAGAAAAGATATCCATGCGAAATTTTGAAGGGAGATAAAGATGCAACATCTAGCATGGGTTGTTAATATGTCTAGGATTGTGCATTTGGCTCCTGGACAATGAAATAAAATTGATTTGAAAACCAATACAACATGAGAGAAATAGGCTACTGGTTTCACTGGCATATGGAAGTCTTTATAAAATAATTGCCTGTAGTTTGGTTGGATTTTGGCTAGGCTACTTCGAAGCCAGGTAAGACATGCCTCATAATATGTACTGTAGTAAAACGTTCAGGTTTCAAACAGTTAAGTATATGTTTTCAAAATTCATACTGCCTTCCGCTCATTGCAAAGTGGTGTGTGACACACTATTGCCTGCCTAGTTGCCTATGCACTTGAATGGCGAAAGGGAAGCACAAATCAATTACCAGCTGAGAAATAAAAATAGTAGCTTATTTTAATCGTGGCCATCAAAACTGTTTTTAACAGGCGATTGCGTTTAGAATTGTTGCACAATGATTGGGCTTCTAAAAGCACGTTTCACTCCAGCACCAACGAACTAGCTGTTTGATGAGCTGAAGCAGCAGCTCACACGCTACAGCGACTGGTATTTCAATCAATGAATAGGCAAAAATTCCCCCGGACATTTGGCCGGAGCCAAAAATGTTTTAACAGCTTTTCTTTCTATTTCTATAGGCACAAGCACTGTTCATGACACAAACTGTTCCCACCCCTCGGAGAGACAATATTGCAGGTTTAAAACTTATTTCCTGCAGTTCTACACATTTTGTCATGTGGTGAGGAGAGAATTGATCAATTTTAAAGATCATTTTCTTGCAATTCTATTAAAAAAAGGGTTTAGGAACCACTGCTTTAGAGCACTTGGCTGAATGAACTGTTGTGCTTGCTGCTATTCACTCATCACTGTTTTACCAACACCCAGTAAAGCCACATCCACTTTCCCTGGTGCCATAAGCAGTATTTACCCAGTGCTTTGACTGTGTTGACATGCTGGCTTGTTAGATGGAAACCTGCTAAGCCTATTTGGGGAGACACAGGATCAGGAGGGGGAAGCAGCAGTAGACTGAATTAAGGATTTACCTGGACAAGCTCATAAGCTAGATGTGATGTGTGTGTGTGTGTGTGTGTGTGTGTGTGTGTGTGTGTGTGTGTGTGTGTGTGTGTGTGTGTGTGTGTGTGTGTGTGTGTGTGTGTGTGTGTGTGTGTGTGTGTGTGTGTGTGTGTGTGTGTGTGTGTGTGTTCGCATCACCATCCTGACTTGGTGTGTTTACATTATATATACCGTGCATACATCAGATACTGTACACATCAAAGCTAGTCTCACCTATTGTACAGATCCGTGTTAGTATCTCTCTCCATATCTTGCGTCATCTTTTGAGCCTTTGGTGTCAGCATCCCACCATGTACAGAACAACTTACAAAGTTCCCTACAACTGGTTGTTCTGGTGCCTCTCTGGCAGTTCAACATGTTGATTGGGGACCTTGCTGAGGAATGGGCTTTTTCTTCTTGAAAATGTTAATAAAATAAACAAATAAAATCAATCTACCATTGTTAGAATACTTTAAAATACTGTAAATAAACCTTCTTGGGTGTGGTGTTGTGTCCATCTAAATCTCTACATACCTTGATCCGGACCTGCTCGTACAACGCTACGGGTCTGTTGCTGAAGGTGATGGCGTTACAGAAGCTGGCCTGCCTCTTGACGGTCCTCTGGGCCAGGTCCATGGCGATCTGGGAGCCCTTGGTGTTCGGGTGGAAGAGCAAGGGACTTATGGCCAGGCCTCTCCTCTGGCCCCCGCCCACAACGCCACACTGCTGGATGGGCAGGCAGCGCTTGGGCTTGTGGTGGCATCGGTGGGTGGTGGAGGGGAACGGACCGCCCAGAGAGTCTGATGGATAGACAGAGGGGTGTCGTCAGAATGACATTCAAACCCTTCTAATCCTTTACACAGTATGTTTTTGTGTTCTATGTTGTTATGCGTCTTGTATGTACAGTATGTTTTTCCCCCACGAAGTTCCCTCCCAGAAAATACAAGTTATTTGAATGTAATTGAATATTAATACACTCATTAGAACAGGTGTAGTTCTTGTTCAGCTTTAGCTGAAGTTGGATGATTGTCACATATTAGGATGTGTAAATTGCCCCACGATGCTGATCTCAGCACAATGTCATGTTTTCCCACGTTTATGGCAAAGGTTATGATTTAGGGAGGCTAAAGCTGATCCTAGATCTGTGCCTATGGGGACCTTCTATGGATTTCTAGGCCTATTCCTATCAGATAACTAGTTCACCTCTTACTACAATCGGACTTATTTGATTCACATAAACAGCAGTTGCTCAGTAATCATGTTGGTCCTCCAGCGAAAACCAATTCCAAGTCCATGCTGTTGTTTAACGTTTTACAATGTTTGAGTAGGAAATTACATTTTCCTCCCTGTTCATTGCTTTGTGCCTGACCTTATGACCTTAGGACTGGCAAATAAAGTTAGTGGTTGATGTGCACCATCGCTGACCCAACATTATCATCCTTTTGTGAGTATTGATGCCAAGGCTGAGTCAGTGACTACGTGGCATTTTCTGTTAGGATTAAGCATCATTACTGTACAGTGTAGAATATAATACAATACTATTATATTATTAATGTTTATAGTATAAACCACGTGTAAATGTACTTTGAGTTTAATTGAATATTATTTATTGATATAAGGAGGGAGTGTCTAATAACCTCATATTGTGTCGGGAAAATGCGTACAGTTCATCATATGACTCATATAAACAAGTACAGGGAAGTACAAACGGACAGGAAACTACAAACTACATGATTAAAATCTAGTAATGGAATCCAAATAGATATTCTAGCACACCATTAGAAACTGCAATACTAGCTCCAGTATGGTACAATATATCATATGACTCTTATAAACGAACTCAGGGACGCACAAACTACATGATTTGATTACTATCTAGAAATATAATGTAGATAGAGAACCTAGTGCATCAGGAACAAACCATAGGATTTCACTTCTATCTAGTACAGCTACAGCTGTTATAACACATCAGTAGGATCTGCAATGGAAAGCTTCAGGATTATCATGACTATTAGGAATTACATCTAGATAGAGAATGTAGTCCATTAGCGCCTCACTAGGACCATCTGCATAGGAAAGCTTCCATATACTGATAATGAACAAGATGCAGAGTGAATGAATGTGTTTACCAATGACTCAGGGAGCAGGTGGAGGTTCTACAAATCTGTCCCCAGTCACCTACTACACTGCAGCAGCCAGACATGCTCTCAAAGACACACATCTCATTTCAATTTCATGCCTCCTTCCACTGTTCTGGCTATAATGTGAGGTCTACACTGAGTGTACAAAATATTAGGAACACCTTCCTACTATTGAGCTGCAACCCTCTTGCCCTGCTGGCCCATGTTGACTCCAATGCTTCCCACAGTTGTGTCAAATTGGCTGGATGTCCTTTGACCATTCTTGATACACACGGAAAACTGTTGAGTGTGAAAAACCCAGCAGTGTTGCAGTTCTTGACACACTCAAACCGGTGCGCCTGGCACCTACTACCACATCCCGTTCAAAAGCACTTAAATATTTTGTCTTGCCCATTCACTTTCTGAATGGCACACATACACAATTCATGTCTCAATTGTCTCAAGACATAAAAATCCTTCTTTAACCTGTCTCTTCCCCTTCATCTACACTGATTGAAGTGGATTTCGCACTACAGAGGGTAGTACGAACGGCCCAGTTCATCACTGGGGCCAAGCTTCCTGCCATCCAGGACCACTATACCAGACGGTGTCAGAGGAAGGCCCTAAAAAAGAATCCAGCCACCCTAGTCATAGACTGTTCTCTCTGCTACCACACGGCAAGTGGTACCGGAGCACCAAGTCTAGGTCCAAGAGGCTTCTAAACAGCTTCTACCCCCAAGCCATAAGATTCCTGAACATCTAGTCAAATGCCTCCCAGACTATTTGCAGTGCCCTCCCCCCCCCCCCCCCCCAACCTCTCACCCCCTCTTTACACCACTGCTACTCTCTGTTGTCATCTATGCATAGTCACTTTAATAGCTCTACCTTCATGTACATACTACCTCAGCTAACCGGTGTCCCCGCACATTGATTCTGTATCGGTACCTCCCTGTATATAGTCTCGCTATTGTTACTTTACTGCTGCTCTTTAATTACTTGTTACTTTTATCTCTTATTCTTATCCATATTTTTTTGAAAGTGCATTTTTGGTTAAGGGCTCGTAAGTAAGCATTTCACTGTAAGGTCTACACTTGATGTATTCGGCGCATGTGACGAATAAAATTGTATTGGATTTAACAAGTGAGATCAATAAGGGATCATAGCTTTCACCTGGATTCACCTGGTCAGTCTATGCCATGGAAAGAGCTGGTGTTCCTAATGTTTTGTAGACACAGTGTATATAATGTCATGTGACTGTGATATTAGCCTGTTGTGCCCTTTCAATTAGCTAACTGTGTTTTGGTTCTATTCTATATTCAAATCAGGGCCTCTTGGTTGTCCTCACCAAATTGTACAAATCCCAATAACCCAGCGCTTCTACTTTTTACCATTGATAACCTCAACAAAGGCTGCAACAGCAACTGAGGTTCTGGGAATCACTGATAAGGCCTGTATACAGCATTCTACATAACAGCTAGCCTACGTCCCAAATGGCACCCTATTCCCTACACCATGCACTACTTTCAACCAAAGCCCTATAGGGCACTGTCAAAATGAGTGCACTAAAAAGGGAATAGGGTGCCATTTGGGAGGAAGACACTACTTTATCAATAGATACACACTCCCAGTGTTTAGCCTATACAATCACTTACTCACTCAGGCCCCATAATCAAGCATCATGTCCTTTTGTCTTTAGCGTAGGGGCAAAGGGAGAGCATTCATTGAATGGGGCGCACATGCTCGCAGCAGATTGGACAGTGTGTGTGTGTGTGTACAGTGTGTGTGTGTGTCAGGCCAGATTGAACTGAATGCATTAGCGACAACTAGCAAAAGGAGAGCCGCAGCTGTTGGTTGAGGGAAACAGGGGTTAAGTGTGAATTCACGTTCCTTAGCAACCCTCAGTCCCTGCGTCAAAGGCTAGATTTGCGGGAATGACTCAGGCTTGATACGGACAGATGCTATTTGTTTGCTAGCAGACAACACATGAATGATATTTGCATTTTAGTGCTATGGTTCATCAGGACAGCTTTGTAGGCTACAGTAGGATCACTAATATTTCCAAACTCATCTTGGCCTATCTGACTGAAAGTCATTTTTCCATGAAGGATTGCTCTGTTTTATGCTTATTGACAGGCTGTCTGTAAATGCTTTGGAGCTATACCTACAGGTATAGGATATTAATTTGACCAGTTTCTAATGCAGGTTGACGTTTCTTGTCATGAGTCTTGTCCTGGAGGCAGAACTGAGCGATTTCCCTTTAAATAGCCCAGCGGTTAGCTTTTTGGTCTTACTTTAAAGTGGCACTCCAGTCTCCTTTTCACCTCATTCAACACCTGATTTACATAACAAAAGGCACATCTCAATAGGTGGTCAAGGTATGTCATGACGTAGCACAAGTGGGGGGTGGGCCTTTCCTCTTTTGTTCTCTATTGCTCCTCTTCTGTTCCTCAAGCAAGGGAGGGGCGATGACATCACAGATTTCCATCAGACCAACACCTAGACTGCGCTACTCCTTGAAGTTTGCAGTTGTGTTTAAAAAACACTTGTTTGCGCAGAAATAATTTTTTTTACCCTCTACTGTCTGTACTTTATTGTATTTATACTGGGGATATTGCTTTTCAACGGTAAAAGTTCAAACGTCGCTGAAGGCCATTTTTAAGGTTAGGGTTAGGCATTAGGGCCAGTTTGAATGATGAGCGATGTTTGAACTTTTACTGTTGAAAAGCAATATCCCAAGTAGAAATACAGTAGCAGTGTGGTTTTATGACTTTATAGCTGTGCCAGCTAGTGACCACTCCGCAGAGCTGCCTCCAGAAGAATATTCATGATGAAAAATGCTAACCTGCGCTTCGCACCGCTAGAAAATAGTCCTAGCATTACCAGACAAAGATATGGAAAAAAGGGGTATGGGGATAAGACTGTATGACCTTATCACTCTCTAGCTGGATTTGTAATGTGCCTGGGGATCTTGGAGTGCCTCAATACAGATGTAGTATCTTAATTTGAGCCAGTTTGCTAGAGCAGTAAAATAATCCTGCAGCAACAGGAAATGTGAATTATTATGTGGATTATAATTAATGGATATTTTCTTTGTAGGGGTTGATGCATTTTATATTACGGCAAATCAAGTTAGAAATGTATTGGTGGAAATTACAAACTTTAGAAGCCTTTTTAAACCTTGAATACACTACAAGTTTGCATTTCCTGCAGTACAGGAAAATTATCATTAACAAAAGAGTGATGAAATTAAGATCCTAAGTCTGTACCATCGGAGGGATGTTATTCAGAAGGACCAACCTTCCCAGAGAATTCCCCTTCTAATTCTCCATAAGTGGGCTCCCGAGTGGAGCAGCGGTCTAAGGCACTGCATCTCAGTGCTAGAGACGTCACTACAGACCCCGTTTTGATCCCGGGCTGTATCACAACCGGCCGTGATCAGGAGTTCCATCTTAACTGACTTGTCTAGTTAAATAAATAAAAGATTCCCAATGCCTACAATTTGACCTCAAGTAACATCTGTGGAAGGATGTAAGCATATTGGGTGATGAAGCCAATGATTACGAAGCACCAAGTCAGGTCATGTGTAACAGGTCCTTCCACCTCATACATACTGTTGATCGGATTTCACATGCCTAATTTGTGCTCTCGCTGCCATTGGTTACACTCTTAGAAAACAAGGTGCTATCTAGAACCTAAAAGGTTTCTTCGGCTGTCCCCATAGGAGAACACTTTGAAGAACCCGTTTTGGTTCCAGGTAGAACCTTATTGGGTTCAATGTAGAACCCTTTCCCCAGACGGTTCTACATGGAACCCGAAAGAGTTCTACCAAAAAGGGTTCTCCTATAGGGACAGCCAAAGAACCCTTTTGGAACCCTTTCTTTCTGAGAGTGTATATTTAGAGTTGAGGGTACAATTCCTACAGTATAATAGTGAGATGAAAAAGCCCAATTATGGTAATTGTTTCGGTGATGTTCTGTGTGAGCACATAGTTCACACATGGAGCCACTCTCCTATTCAAGCTCTGCATTGAAACATTGTTTATAATGATGAATACCTCAATTTGATTCCATTAGCCAAAGATGATTAATTAGCTGTTAGCGAGCTATTTACGAAGGCGAAAAGCGAGCTAGGAGCCTAAGTTAAGTGTCCAGTTTGATTGATTTCTTTCTGTACACAAGAGAGGTAACTATATGAATCAGGTAGAGTGGAATGCAAGACACAAGGGGTATTTCAATTTTTAAAAAGTTATTTGTCACATGCTTCGTAAACTAACAGTGAAATGCTTACTTACGGGCCCTTCCCAACAATGCAGAGGAAGAAAATAGAGAAATAATAGAAAGTAATAAGACGTAATAACAAATACACAGTGAGTAATGGCAACTTGGCAATATATACGGGGTACCAGTACTGAGTCAATGTGCAGGGATACGAGGTAATTGAGGTAGATACTGTGTGTATATATACAGTGCATTTGGAAAGTATCCAGACCCCTTGACTTTTCCACATTTTGTTACGTTACAGCCTTGTTCTAAAATGTATTAAATCGTTTTTTCCCCCTCATCAATCTACACACAATAACCCATAATGATAAAGTAAAAACAGGTTTTTAGACATTGTTACAAATGTATTAAAAATAAAACATTGAAATATTACATTGACATAAGTATGCAGACCATTTGGAAGCGATTAGAGCCTTGAGTCTTCTTGGGTATGACGCTACAAGCATGGCACACCTATATTTGGGGAGTTTCTCCCATTCTTATCTGCAAATCCTATCAAGCTCTGTCAGGTTGGACGGGGAGCGTCGCTGCAGAGCTATTTCCAGGTCTCCCCAGAGATGTTCGATCGGGTTCAAGTCCAGGCTCTGGCTGGACCACTCAAGGACATTCAGAGACTTGACCTGAAGCAACTCCCGTGTTGTCTTGGCTGTGTGCTTAGGGTTGTTGTCCTGTTGGAAGGTGAACCTTCACCCCTGTCTGAGGGTCTGAGCGCTCTGGAGCAGGTTTTAATCAAAGATCTCTCTGTACTTGGCTCCGTTCATCTTTCCCTCGATCCTGACTAGTCTCCCAGTCCCTGCCGCTGAAAGACATCCCCACAGCATGATGCTGCCACTACCAGGCTTCACCGTAGGGATAGTGCCAGGTTATCCTCCAGATATGACGCTTGGCATTCAGGCAAAAGAGTTCAGTCTTGGTTTCATCAGATTAGAGAATCTTGTTTCTCATGGCCTGAGAGTCCTTTAGGGGCCTTTTGGCAAACTCCAAGCAGGCTGTCATGCCTTTTACTGAGGAGTGGCTTCCGTCTGGCCACTCTACCATAAATTGGTGGAGTGCTGCAGAGATGGTTGTCCTTCTGGAAGGTTCTCCCATCTCCACAGAGGAACTCTTGAGCTCGGTCAGAGTGAACATCGGGTTCTTGGTCACCTCCCTGACCAAGGCCCTTCTCCCCCAATTGCCCAGTTTGGCCGGCGACCAGCTCTAGGAAGAGTCTTGCTGGTTACAAACTTCTTCCATTTAAGAATGATGGAGGCCACTCTTTTCTTGGGGACCTTCAATGCTGCAGAAATGTTTTGGTACCCTTCCCCAGATCTGTGCCTTGACACAATCCTGTCTCGGAGCTCTACGGACAATTCCTTCGACCTCATGACTTGGTTTTTGCTCTGACATGCACTGTCAAATGTGGGACCTTATATAGACAGGTGTGTGCCTTTCCAAATCATGTCCAATCAATTAAATTTACCACATGTGGATTCCAATTAAGTTGTACAAACATCTCAAGGATGATCAATGGAAACAGGATGCACCTGAGCTCAATTTCGAGTCTCATAGCAAAGCGTCTGAATACTTATGTCAATAAGGTATTTCTGTTTCTTATTTTTAATACATTTGCAAACACTTCTAAAAAACTGTTTTCGCTTTGTCATTATGGGGTATTGTGTGAAAAAGTCAAGAGGTCTGAATAGTTTCCAAATGCACTGTAGGTAGGGATAAGGTGCTCGTATCAGATCATGTAGCTGCTCCAGCAACGTGTACAAAGTTGGTGTCTGTCACACACACAAACACACGCATGAACACACACACACACATACTCACACACTGTGACCGTCATGGCTATAAAATGGCTCTATTTAACCTACTAGTCCGGAAGCTGCCTCCCATAACACAGCAACATCCTCATTAGTGTGTGTGTGTGTGTGTGCGTGTCTGTGTCTGTGTCCGTGTCCATTTAAAATCCTTACATGACTGTTCTCTCCCTCTCTCCCAAAGGTCAAGGATGTCTCTTTATGGATAAACATTGTGCATACTGTGGTTCTCCTTCCGTAGCCTGGAGAAGTGTTTGTGTGTGTGTGTGTGTGTGTGTGTGTGTGTGTGTGTGTGTGTGTGCGTGCGCACGTGCGTGTGTGTGTGTGAGGACTTATTTCGCTAATGACCTCACAGTAATGACAAGTCTAATCCCTGTCGGAACACACACAGCTTCTGTGTGACTAAGACTTGTCATCCTTCAATGAACATCTTTGTAAAAGTGTACATGAATCTTCCTGCTATAGTTGTATAACTAGACTGAGTGGGCTGCGTCTCAATTGACAGCCTATTACCTATTTAGTGCATGTACTGTATGTATCTATGAGGGAATGTAATTCTTATCTGCATACTGCACGGGTTAGTGACAGTATAGTGACAGTTAGTGACAGTAGTGTGAATAGTGTTCCATCAGTTGGAATAAATATTCAAATATTTGTTCAGGAGAACTAACTGACGTTGGAGTAATGACTTCCTGGTTGTATCTTAGAATCGGACACTTTCAGTTATAACTGTCATTCATGTAATAGCACTTGAGTCCTCATAATGGTATTGTCCACATAAAACACAATTTGTCATCATAATAAGTGGTGAGTCTTCTAGTCTTCTAGGTATATCGTATTTTTTATTTTTTAAAACCTTTATTTAACTAAGCAAGTCAGTTAAGAATAAATTATTATTTTCAATGACGGCCTAGGAACAGTGGGTTAACTGCCTGTTCAGGGGAAGAACGACAGATTTGTACCTTGTCAGCTCTGGGATTTGAACTTGCAACCTTTCGGTTACTAGTCCAACACTCTAACCACTGGGCTGCCCTTCCGCCCCTAATACTGGGGTATTTGGAAGTAGACAGTTTTTCAATACCGCCAATACCATTGGAACTATTTATTTTAAGTTTTTCATAGTACATGGCCTCACACATGAATCCAAATAAAAATATTTGTAGCTACTTTTTAAGTAAATACCTGCAGTCAACTTGTGCAAAACATTAGGAGATAAAGTCGTTTTCATCGCAAGTTAAAGCATACTGTTAGCTAGCTAATGTTACGTGTATGAGCTGTGTAGTAATATTATTTGTATCTTTGAAAGCCATATGCATTACTAGTTATAGCCTCATGTTAGCTAGCTAGCTAACATTGAAACCAAGTTGGTTAACTTTAGCTACCTGCAGATTCGTGCATGGTGCATGATAGTATGGATTGGCATTATAGGTCTAAACAAAAGACTCCACTATGCAAGTAACCATTTCACTGTACCGTTTACACCTTCTGTATCCTCTGTATGTGACAAATAAACTTTGATTTTACTTGATATAGTGTGTTTACCAGAGAGGGTAATGTGAAGAAGAACATGGTACCAAAGTCAGATTAGGATATAGACCAAGGATTAGTGTATTTTTACTACTACTTTTTGCTACTACTTTCACCACTTTTATTTTTAATCTTTGGTTGTTTACTACACTACCTTACTCACTCTGTTTAGTACATGGCCTCAAAAGTGAATCCTTAAAGATATGGGTGGGGCTAAGGCTAAACCGGTGCAGATAAAGAAAAGCTCTCCAGTAGGTGTACCAAAAGTTTAGCAACTTTCAAAGAATAATTAATTTCCCATTGTTTCTCAACTGCAGTGTATGATATACCATTTTCTAGCACTGAGTCTCTACTTTTATCAATGTAAAAAAACACCATTTCAAATGTTGCTACATAGGACCGAATCAAGGTGGTCGGTCACATATGAACATTTGGTTACCGCCCAAACGCATTGTCTTCATAAAACACATGGTACTAATCATAATACTATAATGTCTTCATAATACACATGGTACTAGTCATCATAATACTATAATGTCTTCATAATACACATGGTACTAATCAACAGAATACTATAATGTCTTCATAATACACATGATACTAGTCATCATAATACTATAATGTCTTCATAATACACATCATACCAGTCATCATAATACTATAATGTCTTCATAATACACATAGTACTAGTCAACATAATACTATAATGTCTTCATAATACACATAGTACTAGTCAACATAATACTATAATGTCTTCATAATACACATGGTACTAGTCAACATAATACTATAATGTCTTCATAATACACATGGTACTAGTCAACATAATACTATAATATCTTCATAATACACATGGCAGTAGTCATCATAATACTATTCTCCTTGTAATACACAATTACGATTCCACAAGAAAACAGGTATTGTGTCATACTATCCTCGTACAATGTGCCAATCAAAGCATAATAAAGCCATGAACAGAATTGCTGTGGCAACATGGGGCAGGCAGGTTTCTAAGACTGCAGGGACAATGGAGCTTTCCAGGGTGTCTATCAGCAACTGAGACCCACAGCAAAGCAACAGAACCTCCCCTCTCTCCTCTTCTTTGAAGTGTGGGCTGGGTGTTAGCCTAGCGGTTAACAGGTTCGGCCAGTAACCCAAGAGGTTGCTGGTTCGAATCGCCAAGCTGACTAGGTGAAATCTGTCGATGTGCCCTTGAGCAAGGCACTTATCCCTAATTGCTCCTGTAAGTCGCTCTGTATAAGAGCGTCTGCTAAATGACGGAAAAAAATGAAATATAATACAAACTAATTTCCACCTGTCACCCCTAGCTCCCCAGGCTTGCTTCTCTACAAAACACAGCTTAATACACACATCCTCCAGAGATCCGGGACCAACACACAGACTTGCACGAATGCACACACACACACACGAATGCACACACACACTCTGGGCAGACTTAGCCTTATGATCGACCCACACTCACTTCTTATTTCACCAGAGTAGCACCAGGAATAGAGGATTTGAATGTCTGCTTACAAATACAGGAAATTGGGGGAATGAAAAAGTTTTATAAAATAACGATTATACAAAATAAATACATTTTGTATTTAGTTTCACATTTCTTTCTGTTAGCATCTGTTGGCAATGGTATTTACACAATATTGTAAATAAGCCTTAAGCATGGTGACAAACAACATTTTAACGATGTTTGCATAGGTTGTCTGAAGAATGTGTATATCATTTCAGTCATGAGCAAATGGTGTTTTGGCTTCATGTACCAACAACTATGAAATTAATCAACGAATCACACTCACATTAATCAGGTTAACAATATACTGCAGTGCCTCTATGCATCATACATTCATAATGTTTGTGTTATAGACAAGCAATTTGTGTTATATACATGCAATTTGTGTTATAGACAAACAATTTGTGTTATAGACAAGCAATGTGTGTTATAGACAAGCAATGTGTGTTATAGACAAGCAATATGTGTTATAGACAAGCAATATGTGTTATGGACAAGCAATATGTGTTATAGACAAGCAATTTGTGTTATAGACAAGCAAAGTGTGTTATAGACAAGCAATTTGTGTTATAGACAAGAAACGTGTGTTATAGACAAGCAATTTGTGTCATAGACAAGCAACTTGTGTTATAGACAAGCAGTTTGTGTTATAGACAAGCAGTTTGTGTTATAGACAAGCAATTTGTGTTACAGACAAGCAATTTGTGTTATAGACAAGCAATTTGTGTTATAGACAAGCAATATGTGTTACAGACAAGCAATTTGTGTTATAGACAAGCAATTTGTGTTATAGACAAGCAATTTGTTATAGACAAGCAATTTGTTATAGACAAGCAATTTCATTTCCTGGAGGCTGGAGTTGCTAGTGTTTATGTGTGAATGACATATTCGTAATATAAGGTAGACTGAGGTATACGAGGCTGAGGTTACTAAGTGTAAATGTGTAAACAACATATTGGTAATATAAGTTAGACTGAGGTATATGAGGCTGAGGTTACTAAGAAGTAAATGTGTAAACAACATATTGGTTGTATAAGTTAGACTGAGGTATACGAGGCTGAGGTTACTAAGTGTAAATGTGTAAACAACATATTGGTAATATAAGGTAGACTGAGGTATACGAGGCTGAGGTTACTAAGTGTAAATGTGTGAATGACAGCTGCTATGACAGAGACACAGATCAAGTGGATAAAACCCAATACTATCCTCCTGGGTTTACAGGTAGGAAGAGATTACTGCCAATGATACTGTAGCTATGGCTGCCTTATGCTCTACTGCTCTTCTAACTGGGCGCTATGGCAGCACATATGTTTGTGGTAACCTAGGCTACCTCGTCTGCTGCTAGGCAATGGCATGACAACACCATTGATTTGCACTTGATAGATGCATGGCTCGAGAGTTTTCAAGATAAAAGGATTTTCAAGATAACAAAAGGAAAACGATTGGAAAGAGGAGAACTATTCCTGTGCGCAATTCCATAGATAACACACAAAGTATATACAAAATGTACTACCAACACAAGCTAAATGTACCGACATTGCTAGCTCCATTCTCAAATAGCCTTTCCCTCTGCTTCAACCGAGACTGTGTCAGCTGAATAATTTAGACATCATCATCATGGCGTCATGACGACCTGAGAGTGCAAGGTGAGCTGTCCAACTTATACATACCTCACGTCATGACTCTCGTCTCGCTAAGTCGCTCACCTGAGCTCACCCATGTTAACACATTCCCCCAGAGAACAGCTGCAATCAATAAGTAATAACCATTTTCGATTTGATATGACAATATAATGACTCTATGCTCCTCTGCAGTAGGTTTGTAGAATGCTTTGTGGAGGAGCCTGATGAGAGTATATTGATTGCAAGCAGGATGCTATTTTTACTGACGCACATGCAGGCATGCACGCACAAACGCACGCATGCACACACACAAACACACACACACACAAACACAACGTTGTTATGTGCCGCCTCGAAGGTGACCTGTCAAGTCAAGAGGAATATGACGACAACAGGGGTATGTGCATTGTCACAAAGTGTATATGTGTGTGTGTGTGACACTATCTGTGTGTTGACTCACGTTAACCCAGTCTGGATCAACAGGGAGGGAGACACTGACGGTACGATCACCATACGGTCACCACCCACCAATGCCACTTGACCCCCTAGACATATGTTCCTGTCACACCATGGCAACAGGCCATGACTAAACACACTGGGCACTACTCTGTTATTAGACCCCGTCTTACTGCTCTCCCTCTATTCCTACTTGTTTCATTCATTCTCTCGCTCTCTCTCTCTTTCTCTCTCCCTATTTCTTTCATGTTCTCCCTCTCTCCCTCTTTGTGTCTCCCTCCATTGACTTGATACAGACGATATGTGTACTACGCCTTTAGCCGTTAATCATGAACAGCCTCTTGGCCTCTGCATGATGAGTGATCTGTGTGCATTTCTTCTGTCCCATGTCTATATCCAAATGACATTTTATGTTCGCAGGACAAGGTGAGATACGGGACATTGATAAGACATTCACACCAATCAGCAGCTCGTATTTGGAGACTGAGCTTCCAATAGAGGATAAATCAAATCAAATCAAATCAAGTTTATTTTATATAGCCCTTCGTACATCAGCTAATATCTCGAAGTGCTGTACAGAAACCCAGCCTAAAACCCCAAACAGCAAGCAATGCAGGTGTAGAAGCACGGTGGCTAGGAAAAACTCCCTAGAAAGGCCAAAACCTACGAAGAAACCTAGAGAGGAACCAGGCTATGAGGGGTGGCCAGTCCTCTTCTGGCTGTGCCGGGTGGAGATTATAACAGAACATGGCCAAGATGTTCAAAATGTTCATAAGTGACAAGCATGGTCAAATAATAATCAGGAATAAATGTCAGTTGGCTTTTCATAGCCGATCATTAAGAGTTGAAAAATAATATTCTCTCTCTCTCTCACACACACACACACACACACACACACACACACACACACACACACACACACACACACACACACACACACGATCAAGGGTGAAAGGCTGGCCCACTTTGAGTCGATAAAGAGCCTCAACAAGTGCTTCCAACACGTTCAGCAGAGAACTCCATTACGCAATCCAGCCCCAACACAACACTGTCCTGATGTGTTCTGCTACAGAACTGACTTTACTGCTACAGAACCGGCTTTTTCCCCACTTCACACGAGCCTATACACAGAAACTCACTCACTTAAAATCGTACCGAAAGTTAGATTTCAGCTAACGCCTTTCATATAGAAACAGCAAGTGCAGTGTAAAACCAAGAAACTAGGCTAGTGAACATGGAATCCTCTCCCTCTCTCTTTAAGGCCTTTGACCTTGATCCTACAATGAGAAGCCACGCACACACACACACACACACACACACACACACACACCTACACACACACACAGCCATTATGCTGTCCTGTGCTGTTGTCTCGGGCGCTACTGTGTCCTTATCTACCTAATTGGATTCATTAATGGGCTTTAATTAGACCTAATGATCAGGTGGTCTGACTCCTGGGAGGCTGTGAGGGACTTGATGTCACTATGGTGGAGGTAAGCCACTCCACAGCTACAGGTCCAGACAACTAAGTCAACATGTGTTATCAAGGCCTTTAGTAACCTGATCCAATGCCTTGCAGCAGCACTGTGTTTTCATTAACTGTATATTGAGGCGTCAGGCAGCCAATTGTTTGGAGAGTTGGGACAGTAACCGAAAGGTTGCTAGGTTGAATCCCCGAGCTGACAAGGTACAAATCTGTCGTTCAGCCCCTGAACAAGGCAGTTAACACACTGTTCCTAGGCCGTCATTGTAAATAAGAATTGGTTATTAACGGACTTGCCTAGTTAAATAAAGGTTAAATATTTTTATTTATTTATTATATTACTTGGATGGATGTGATTGTATGTGTTATTATATGTGTTCTTACCTACATGTGTGATAGCCAATAGACTTGAATAATAGAACATATAGCTTACGTTCAATGATAAATGATGCGGTGTTCTATTCATTTTCGGAATTACAGCCTTTCAGTAATTTACTTGTTTCCCCTGCACTGAAGGGTCCAAATGCAATTAATACATGTCATGTTTATTGTTAAAATACCATTTTATAGGCCCACAGAATCCTTTAAAATTCTGTTCTTTAGAGACATTTACTGTAATTGTCATGTTTTGTCTTTGATCATGTCTTGTCCCTGTGCTTCCCTCTGCTGGTCTTATTAGGTTCTTTCTCTTTCTCTCTCTCTATCGTTCCGTTCATGCTCCCAGCTGTTTCTCATTCTCCCTACGACCTCATTTACTCTTTCACACCTGTCCCCTATTTTGCCCTCTGATTAGAGTCCCTATTTCTCCCTCTGTTTTCCGCTCCTGTCCTTGTCGGATTCTTGTTTGATGTTTGCAGTTCCTGTGTCTTGTTCCGCCCTGTCGTGTTCTTTTACCTTCTTCAGATGCTGCGTGTGAGCAGGTGTCTATGTCAGCTACGGCCTGTGCCTTCCTGAAGCGACCTGCAGTCTGTGGTCGCGTCTCCAGTCGTTCCTCTCTATTGACGAGAGGATTTCAGTTTCCTGTTTTGGATTTCCATTGATTTATATCCAGGAGTATCATTATTTGTTTTATACTGGAATAAAGACTCTGTTACTATTACGTCGCTTTTGGGTCCTCATTCATCTGCATAACAGAAGAATCCGACACCAAGAATGGACCCAGCGACTACGGATTCTCTCAACACTGCCGTCGAGTTCCAGGGAGCTATGCTCGGCAGACACGAGCAGGAATTGTTTGCTGCTCGTCATGCCGTTGAGACCCTGGCCGCTCAGGTCTCCGATCTCTCTGGACAGTTTCAGAGTCTTCGTCTCGTGCCACCAGCTACTTCCTGGTCTTCCGAGTCTCCGGAACCTAGGGTTAATAACCCACCATGTTACTCTGGGCAGCCCACTGAGTGTCGCTCCTTTCTCACCCAGTGTGATATTGTGTTCTCTCTCCAGCCCAACACGTACTCAAGAGAGAGAGCTCGGATCGCTTACGTCATATCACTCCTTACTGGTCGGGCTCGGGAGTGGGGCACAGCTATCTGGGAGGCAAGGGCTGAGTGTTCTAACGATTATCAGAACTTTAAAGAGGAGATGATACGGGTTTTTGATCGTTCAGTTTTTGGGAAGGAGGCTTCCAGGGCCCTGGCTTCCCTATGTCAAGGTGATCGATCCATAACGGATTACTCTATAGAGTTTCGCACTCTTGCTGCCTCCAGTGACTGGAACGAGCCGGCGTTGCTCGCTCGTTTTCTGGAGGGACTTCACGCTGAGGTTAAGGATGAGATTCTCTCCCGGGAGGTTCCTTCCAGCGTGGACTCTTTGATTGCACTCGCCATCCGCATAGAACGACGGATAGATCTTCGTCATCGAGCTCGTGGAAGAGAGCTCGCGTTAACGGTGCTTCCCCTCTCCGCATCTCAACCATCTCCTCCCACCGGCTCAGAGACTGAGCCCATGCAGCTGGGAGGTATTCGCATCTCGACTAAGGAGAGGGAACGGAGAATCACCAACCGCCTTTGCCTCTATTGCGGTTCTGCTGGACATTTTGTCATGTCATGTCCAGTAAAAGCCAGAGCTCATCAGTAAGCGGAGGGCTACTGGTGAGCGCTACTACTCAGGTCTCTCCATCAAGATCCTGTACTACCTTGTCGGTCCATCTACGCTGGACCGGTTCGGCTGCTTCCTGCAGTGCCTTGATAGACTCAGGGGCTGAGGGTTGTTTTATGGACGAAGCATGGGCTCGGAAACATGACATTCCTCTCAGACAGTTAGGGAAGCCCACGCCCATGTTCGCCTTAGATGGTAGTCCTCTCCCCAGTATCAGATGTGAGACACTACCTTTAACCCTCACAGTATCTGGTAACCACAGTGAGACCATTTCCTTTTTGATTTTTCGTTCACCTTTTACACCTGTTGTTTTGGGTCATCCCTGGCTAGTATGTCATAATCCTTCTATTAATTGGTCTAGTAATTCTATTCTATCCTGGAACGTTTCTTGTCATGTGAAGTGTTTAATGTCTGCTATCCCTCCTGTGTCTTCTGTCCCCTCTACTCAGGAGGAACCTGGTGATTTGACAGGAGTGCCGGAGGAATATCATGATCTGCGCACGGTCTTCAGTCGGTCCAGAGCCAGCTCCCTTCCTCCTCACCGGTCGTATGATTGTTGTATTGATCTCCTTCCGGGGACCACTCCCCCTCGGGGTAGACTATACTCTCTGTCGGCTCCCGAACGTAAGGCTCTCGAGGATTATCTGTCTGTTTCTCTCGACGCCGGTACCGTGGTGCCTTCTTCCTCTCCCGCCGGAGCGGGATTTTTCTTTGTTAAGAAGAAGGACGGTACTCTGCGCCCCTGCGTGGATTATCGAGGGCTGAATGACATAACGGTTAAGAATCGTTATCCGCTTCCCCTTATGTCGTCAGCCTTCGAGATTTTGCAGGGAGCCAGGTGCTTTACTAAGTTGGACCTTCGTAACGCTTACCATCTCGTACGCATCAGAGAGGGGGACGAGTGGAAAACGGCGTTTAACACTCCGTTAGGGCATTTTGAATACCGGGTTCTGCCGTTCGGTCTCGCTAATGCTCCAGCTGTCTTTCAGGCATTAGTTAATGATGTACTGAGAGACATGCTGAACATTTTTGTCTTCGTTTACCTTGACGATATCCTGATTTTTTCACCGTCACTCGAGATTCATGTTCAGCACGTTCGACGTGTACTCCAGCGCCTTTTAGAGAATTGTCTCTACGTGAAGGCTGAGAAGTGCGCCTTTCATGTCTCCTCTGTCACTTTTCTCGGTTCTGTTATTTCCGCTGAAGGCATTCAGATGGATCCCGCTAAGGTCCAGGCTGTCAGCGATTGGCCCGTCCCTAAGTCACGTGTCGAGTTGCAGCGTTTTCTCGGTTTCGCTAATTTCTATCGGCGTTTCATTCGTAATTTCGGTCAAGTGGCTGCCCCTCTCACCGCTCTGACTTCTGTCAAGACTTGCTTTAAGTGGTCCGGTTCCGCCCAGGGAGCTTTTGATCTCCTCAAGAAGCGTTTTACATCCGCTCCTATCCTTGTTACTCCTGACGTCACTAAACAATTCATTGTCGAGGTTGACGCTTCAGAGGTGGGCGTGGGAGCCATTCTGTCTCAGCGCTTCCAGTCTGACGATAAGGTCCATCCTTGCGCTTACTTTTCTCATCGCCTGTCGCCATCGGAACGCAACTATGATGTGGGTAACCGCGAACTGCTCGCCATCCGCTTAGCCATAGGCGAATGGCGACAGTGGTTGGAGGGGGCGACCGTCCCTTTTGTCGTTTGGACTGACCATAAGAACCTTGAGTACATCCGTTCGGCCAAACGACTTAATGCACGTCAAGCTCGTTGGGCGTTGTTTTTCGCTCGTTTCGAGTTCGTGATTTCCTATCGTCCGGGAAATAAGAACACCAAGCCTGATGCCTTATCCCGTCTCTTTAGTTCTTCTGTGGCTTCTACCGACCCCGAGGGGATTCTCCCTGAAGGGCGTGTTGTCGGGTTGACTGTCTGGGGAATTGAGAGACAGGTAAAGCAAGCACTCACTCACACTGCGTCGCCGCGCGCTTGTCCTAGTAACCTTCTGTTCGTTCCTGTCTCTACTCGTCTGGCTGTTCTTCAGTGGGCTCACTCTGCCAAGTTAGCTGGCCACCCCGGCGTTCGGGGTACGCTTGCTTCTATTCGCCAGCGGTTTTGGTGGCCTACTCAGGAGCGGGACACGCGTCGTTTCGTGGCTGCTTGTTCGGACTGCGCGCAGACTAAGTCAGGTAACTCTCCTCCTGCCGGTCGTCTCAGACCGCTTCCCATTCCTTCTCGACCATGGTCTCACATCGCCTTAGACTTTATTACCGGTCTGCCTTCGTCTGCGGGGAAGACTGTGATTCTTACGGTTATCGATAGGTTCTCTAAGGCGGCACATTTCATTCCCCTCGCTAAGCTTCCTTCCGCTAAGGAGACGGCACAAATCATCATTGAGAATGTGTTCAGAATTCATGGCCTCCCGTTAGACGCCGTTTCAGACAGAGGTCCGCAATTCACGTCACAGTTTTGGAGGGAGTTCTGTCGTTTGATTGGTGCTTCCGTCAGTCTCTCTTCCGGGTTTCATCCCCAGTCTAACGGTCAAGCAGAAAGGGCCAATCAGTCGATTGGTCGCATTTTACGCAGCCTTTCGTTTCGAAACCCTGCGTCTTGGGCAGAACAGCTCCCCTGGGCTGAGTACGCTCACAACTCGCTTCCTTCGTCTGCTACCGGGCTGTCCCCGTTTCAGAGTAGTCTTGGCTACCAGCCTCCTCTGTTTTCGTCCCAGCTCGCCGAGTCCAGCGTTCCCTCCGCTCAGGCTTTTGTCCAACGTTGTGAGCGCACCTGGAGGAGGGTCAGGTCTGCACTTTGCCGTTACAGGGCGCAGACTGTGAGAGCCGCCAATAAGCGTAGGATTAAGAGTCCTAGGTATTGTCGCGGTCAGAGAGTGTGGCTTTCCACTCGTAACCTTCCCCTTACGACAGCTTCTCGCAAGTTGACTCCGCGGTTCATTGGTCCGTTCCGTGTCTCTCAGGTCGTCAATCCTGTCGCTGTGCGACTGCTTCTTCCGCAACATCTTCGTCGCGTCCACCCTGTCTTCCATGTCTCCTGTGTCAAGCCTTTTCTTCGCGCCCCCGTTCGTCTTCCCTCCCCCCCCCCCGTCCTTGTCGAGGGCGCTCCTATTTACAAGGTACGGAAGATCATGGACATGCGTTCTCGGGGACGTGGTCACCAGTACTTAGTGGATTGGGAGGGTTACGGTCCTGAGGAGAGGAGTTGGGTTCCATCTCGGGACGTGCTGGACCGTTCGTTGATCGATGATTTCCTTCGTTGCCGCCAGGGTTCCTCCTCGAGTGCGCCAGGAGGCGCTCGGTGAGTGGGGGGGTACTGTCATGTTTTGTCTTTGATCATGTCTTGTCCCTGTGCTTCCCTCTGCTGGTCTTATTAGGTTCTTTCTCTTTCTCTCTCTCTATCGTTCCGTTCATGCTCCCAGCTGTTTCTCATTCTCCCTACGACCTCATTTACTCTTTCACACCTGTCCCCTATTTTGCCCTCTGATTAGAGTCCCTATTTCTCCCTCTGTTTTCCGCTCCTGTCCTTGTCGGATTCTTGTTTGATGTTTGCAGTTCCTGTGTCTTGTTCCGCCCTGTCGTGTTCTTTTACCTTCTTCAGATGCTGCGTGTGAGCAGGTGTCTATGTCAGCTACGGCCTGTGCCTTCCTGAAGCGACCTGCAGTCTGTGGTCGCGTCTCCAGTCGTTCCTCTCTATTGACGAGAGGATTTCAGTTTCCTGTTTTGGATTTCCATTGATTTATATCCAGGAGTATCATTATTTGTTTTATACTGGAATAAAGACTCTGTTACTATTACGTCGCTTTTGGGTCCTCATTCATCTGCATAACAGTAATTCTGGGACTTGGCAAAAAGGCTATGCAGAGGATGAGCTAAGCTGTGATAGCCTACATAAACACAAATTGATTTATTGATTGGTTTGGTTGGCCCACTAACAGCACAGCTGGATATGACTGACTTCCCCCAGTTGCATAGTGTGGGGAAACCCCCACACCAATGTGAGACAACTGAAATATACTGGGGGGCTTGGGGGGAAACCCCCACACCAATGTGAGACAACTGAAATATACTGGGGGGCTTGGGGGGAAACCCCCACACCAATGTGAGACAACTGAAATATACTGGGGGGCTTGGGGGGAAACCCCCACACCAATGTGAGACAACTGAAATATACTGGGGGGCTTGGGGGGAAACCCCCACACCAATGTGAGACAACTGAAATATACTGGGGGGCTTGGGGGGAAACCCCCACACCAATGTGAGACAACTGAAATATACTGGGGGGCTTGGGGAGAAACCCCCACACCAATGTGAGACAACTGAAATATACTGGGGGGCTTGGGGAGAAACCCCCACACCAATGTGAGACAACTGAAATATACTGGGGGGCTTGGGGAGAAACCCCCACACCAATGTGAGACAACTGAAATATACTGGGGGGCTTGGGGGGAAACCCCGCAACTTTCTTAACAAACTGCGTCTACAGTTACTATCATCAACAGAAGGCGACTGAGGAAGTACACAAACGATGGTATCGACGTGAAAACGGATAAGGGATGATAGACGAATAATGACATCAGCAGGTTTTCCTATAAATTGCTATAAATTATTCAACTGCATTCAATACAAAATATATCAAATCGACCCAAAGGAAAAGCTTTAATGTTTGTATTTCTACTATAACACTGATCACAGGGAAATATATATACTGGGGAATAATAGCCTTCTGTAGCCTAGCCAATGTATGCAAATGTCTATAATGAACTGTCTCTGGTGTGACATCTGTGTGACATCAGAATTTGGGTAGCCTACCTGATACACACGCAACGTTATTTTACGCGACAGGAATTGCACTCTCCAACTATTTTCCATTGCATTGCAAATTGAACGAAACGATAACCTACAGTGTGTACAGTATAAGCAATGGTGACGTGATCTATGAGTGTATCTAAACGTTATGTTTCCTTACCGTACAAGGCATTTCGCGTTATCTGGCCTCCCATGACTACAATTCCAGTCGGCAGCCCTTATATACCAGCTCTCAATATTCAAACACTTGCGGTGTTGATGCACAATCCAACGCCGACAACATGATTGGAGGCTACATCCAGAACGGTCGTTCTTTCTCCCGATTGGAATATAAACACAGTGCACTCCAGGTCCCCTAAGCACCAAGCAGAGCGGTAGTGAAGGCTGCTCCCCCATTCACTGTGCGCTCTCGGCGCCTTGAGCCCCACTCACACACAGACATTTACATAAAAGGTGGAGTCAAGGCAAAGCGTTATTAACGCAGTCGCTGCCAGTTTCCAACAATCATAAAGAATATGAGTAACATGGACACTCGGACAATTTCAGGGTAGGCTTTACCCTAGAATAGAATAGAATGAAATACAATCGAACATTCCATTGCCTTCCAGAGAGAATGTGTCTTGCAAATCATTTTAAAGCACTGTCAATATAAAATAAAGATGTGCATAGTATAGAATGGAGGGTGTGGACATAGGCAGACTATGTGAGAGCTATAGGCTATGCTAGAGCGCTAGTTCTATAGGCTTATCTCTCACAGTGTCCTCCCCTCTCTCTCATGAGTAACCACACTATGTTTGGGTCCAGAGTAGGGCAGAGGAACCAAGCGGTCACATTCTTTACCCTCAGCACTCTGCCTTTCACCTCAAGTGAGTCCCTTCTTCCTGGTGTGCCTCGGGGCCCCTCTGCCCCTGGCAGACAGCCTGGGTGACCTCTCAGGAGTCACGCCTCTGACTTAAGCTGTCATCACGTATCCACGGTGACATCGGAGCCCCTCCATCTTGGAGTAGTTTACATTAGCCTCAAGGATGTTCGCTGCTTAGATATCTCTTAAGGGTGATAATGGCTTTGTGAATGACTAGGAGTGACAGATGTAAGTGATATTGTCAAAAAGGGTGAATGAAAATGCTTATGGGCTGAGTGTTTCTATCGGGGTTAAATTGGGGTGGGCGGTGGGGGATCTTGGGAAGGCAACCAATGTTAAGAATAGTTGAACGCATATACGCCTACTATCTTGACCTTCTGAGTTGTACAATGAATGAAAAATTCCCCTCCAATCAATCATTCATGATTCACACGTGCCACCACTGTCACGCCCTGACCGTAGATTGCTTTGTATGTTTCTATTTTTAGTTTGGTCAGGGTGTGATGTGGGTGGGTATTCTATGTTGTAGGTCTAGGTTTTCTATTTCTATGTGTTTGGCCTGGTATGGTTCTCAATCAGAGGCAGCTGTCTATCGTTGTCTCTGATTGAGAGCCATACTTAGGTAGCCTGTTTTCCTATTTTGAGTTGTGGGTGATTCTTTTCTGTTTAGTGTTTTTCGTCACCTTACAGGACTGTTCGTTTGTCGTTTTTGTTGTTTTGTTCAGTGTTCAGTTGTTTTATTAAAATAATGAACACTTACCACGCTGCACCTTGGTCCTCCTCCTTCTCCCGACGACGTTCGTTACAACCACTATTATAATTGACTGAACAAAGAAGCATTAGCGAACCAACCTTATAGAGCCTATTAAATTACTACTGTATTCTAATTCCTAATTCTATGGAGCCAACACTGTTCAAAATAAGACATTTCAATCTATGCCGGGGAATTCTATTCATTTTACCCAGTGAGACATTGTATTGTTGTGTGAGGGTGTTGTCATAATGGTCCCATTTGGAGTATTCAGAGGAGAGTGATGAAGATAACTGGTTAGCTAAGCCCTTCTTGTTTGAGTTGAACACATTACCATTGAATCATGCTGACAATAATATTTACCATTTCCCCCTTTAACGATTACGGCTACGTAACCATAACAAACACTTGAGGCTAGATGGGGACTTTAATCTAAACTAAATCAGGGCCGCAAACCGAAGGTTCGTTTTTGTAGATCATACTCACACATGGTGTGCACATTTTGAATATAAACACAAATGCATTGAGTCCTATTCAATGGGTGGAATGAATTGGAGAGGAGTTTTCAATGGCCTAGATGCTCCCACAGGACCACTGGGCCTAAATAAGTAAGAATGGGTGTGTGTGAGTGAATGAGGAAAGCTGGTGTTGTCTGACAGGGCTCAGTTTCAACTGTTTGTCACGTCACCAATTGAGGTAGCGCTAGTTCCTAGGGTGATCATGCCAAGCTTGACCAAAACCAGGTTCCATGAGTGGACTCGGACAAACTTCCTGCCTGCTTTCCCTGAAGGCCGTCATGTCTTCTTAAAGATAGATGCTAAATGTAGCCTAATAACAGTTCAACCCCGGTTCAACACTTCCTTGAATTTCCTGACATTCATGAAGACACGCTCGGCGAAAACACTTCTGTCCATTGTCTTCCTGTTTTTAAGGGCAGACCTCCTCCATGCGTGCCATTTTAAACTTTTAAGTGAGCATCTTTGACCATGGACCGCAGTCCTATATCTGTTACATGACTAAGTCTGTAAAGTTGGGTTCTTTGTGAATCCAGGCGTAAATACTGTATCCTTACATAACTCACTAAAATAAATAAAAGTGGTCTGGTTCTGGGATGTGGACCTACAGGCACTCTCATCTGGCGACTGCATGGACCCCCCCACAAACACACTCACTCCAACAGAAACCCACTTTTGTTTTAGTGTCTTGGGAAAGCTTTATGCTCCTTATTGTCTTGACTCAGAGGGAAAGCCCTGACTCGTTCCATTAGTAAGTACACCAGCTGTCCTGGTCCGTCCTATCCCACAACATATTTTTGGGCTACGTCCTGTTTAGCCTCAGCAGTGGTTGCCAAAAACACACACACACACACACACACACACACACACACACACACACACACACACACACACACACACACACACACACACACACACACACACACACACACACACACACACACACACACACAGCGTTTAGGATTTACGACTACTCCATTGTGCGTTCGTTATCTGTGGTTGCACCAGACTACAGGCGGTGAGAATTGTATATCCATAATAATGAGAATATGGGTTGGGAATACTGGCTTCAGTACATCTGTCATTCTCAAATAAAATAAAAAGAAAGAATCATCAATAGGTATTTTTATTGAGTTTGATTCGTTTCTGCCTCTGTTAATTATCTAAAAGATATTGAGGTTGTGTCTCGGGTCAATGTGATTGACTGTGCCTAGTGATTTGTTTAAAATGGATACTTCCTATGGGAAATGAGCCTTAGTGTAGACAAAGATGCAAGCTAGCACGCACGTGCGCACACACGCACACACTACCTAAAGGGGAACATGCACAGTGTTAAGTTACACTGTATGCTAACAGAATGTCAGTTGATCGTTAACTGTCTGCTTCCTAGTTATGCTACAAGAACAAACACGTTTGTTGGCTTCTGGCAGTTTGGTTGTTTGCAAATCAAATATCCCATATCTACTACCGGTGAAAAGGTTTAAAAATTTTTTTGATATGAGGGTATCTGTGGGAATTGATTGGCGATGTTCGACTGATGATTATAATTTCCAATACCAGTATCAGGCCTCATCGCTGTGTTTAAGTGTCTGATTCGGTTGATGACGTTATCTGGTATATTAATGAGGGGACATCAACCTTGTGGGAGGTATCTGTACTTTGATCAGTCGATCAGTCGATTCTGTTACCAATCTGTACCAAGTCTAGAACAGTTTTATAGATCAAGAACAGATGGTCCTTTATAATGTCAAACTATAGCTGAACAAACATCAACACATCATTTTAATGGCACCTGGAAACCAGTCGGACATGTTTCCAAGAAGAACGTAGCATTCTGCTGCAGCCTGGGTTATTATATTAGCATGATTTTGCCCTCCACATACAGACACACATCTTCTCCCACCTCCTGACCTAAAAGTGTAACAAAAATGAAATTGTGTCCGTATATAAACAGCAATCTCACCAACACAAATACAGTAAGTACTGTACACAAATACTGTCCAATACAACCCACACGCTTGCACACACACGTGCACACACACGTGCACGCGCACACACGCACACACACACACACACACACACACACACACACACACACACACACACACACACACACACAACAGGGTCTGCCATCTATCCCTGAGTGCCTGGTGAATTGGAATACGACAGCAGATGCTTGAGGGGGGACGTTGGACTGGGTCTCCTGCGGACCGTATTGTCTGACTCTGAGAGGGCCGTGTGACACGTGTGGTGCAAACATTACCCCTTTTCAGAGCCAGCCTCCAGTGTCCAATCACATGTGCAACATATTACTAGGTAACACTACAACATTATATGATCTGAGAAAGAGGGGATGAGAGAAAGAGAGAAGAATGGAATGGGTATCAATAAACATTATGTAGCTATGTCACTATGTACGGAACATTCAAAATGATTATATTGTAGCAAAACCATATGGTAATAGATACAGTTTTTTACAATCACTTTGGCACTAATTTCGGAACCTTGATGTCATTTTTCAAAACTCTAGACACAAAACTCACAACCAATGATCAAAATGCAAATTTTTCAAAACTCTTACACTTTTACCAATTGCTTGGATACAATACACATAAAGCTAAGATCATTTGTGCATTGAACTAAAATCACTGGTTCAAAATGACACAACTTAACATCAAAGTATTACAATTTCAAAATGCAATTCACACATTACATCTGAGATGACTGTCTATTCATTTCATTACAATGATCTAACTATGAATTAATACAACTGCTCAAAATGATAAGTACCTCTTGCATTACTCTTAATGCATAGTTTTATGGAAACTGACAAACAATACTCCATGTTTAGATCATGAAAGTTTCAGAATAACGAGATCCATTGACACCAATTACCGTGGAACATGAACCAATTGGACTACATTATCTATGGATGTAATATTTCATCATCATTCTTTATCAGACACTGTTTCTATGGTCCCATGTACCACTTTCCAGACCATGTTTTCAGATTTGACATTACTGTACACTCACCGGCCACTTTATTAGGTACACCTATCTAGTACTGGGTAGGACCCCCTTTTGCCTCCACAACAGCCTGAATTATTCACAGCGTTGTACGTTAAGAGATGCCATTCTGCACACCACTGTTTAAAACAGCTGTTATTTGAGCACGTGTGGCCTTTCTGTTAGCTTGAATGAGTCTGGACGTTTTCCTCTGACCTTTCTCATTAACAAGGTGTTTTTGACCACAGAACTGCCGCTCACTGAATGTGTTTTGTTTATCGCACCATTCTCTGTAAACTCTAGAGACTGTAGTGCATAAAACTCCCAGGAAGGCAGCTGTTTCTGAGATGCTGGAATCACCATGTGTGGCATCAACAATCATACCACAGTCAAAGTTGCTTAGATTATGCATCTTGCCCGATCTAATGTTAGGTCGAATAACAACTAAAGCTCTCTACTCTATATATTGAGTTGCAGGCAGCCACATGATTCACTGTTCGAATGTAACCTTCCTTGATGGACTAAATCAGGTCTGTAGAGCTGATGGCATGACCTATGTCATTGTGTGGAATAATGTCAGGTTCCACCATGCTCAAATGGTGCAAGCATGGTTTCAGGCCCATCCACAATTTACCACCCTGTACTTACCCCCATACTCTCCTTTCCTAAAACCCAATTGAGGAATTGTTCTCCAAATGGAGGTGGAAGGTATATGATAGGCGCCCTCACGAACAAGCCACCCTTCTCCAGGCCATGGATGACGCATGCAATGACATCACGGCAGACCAGTGTCAGGCCTGGATTCGCCATGCCCGAAGATTCTTCCCAAGATGTTTGGCTAATGAAAACATTCATTGTGATGTGAATGAGAACCTGTGACCAAATCCACAAGACAGGGTGGAGGGAAATATAGGAGTACAGTAATCAATCCTTTGTTTTGTGTTTTACAGTAAGCCATGTGAGGAACACTGCAGTTGATGTTTTACTGTAGTTTTTTTCTTTTTTTGTAGCTAATTATTTTTGCTTTGATTCAGAAACCTATGAGTGATTTTATTGTATTTCATCAATACATTTCAGATTTTGTTCATGATTCCACTGTGTCTGTAGTATTCTCTCTACTAGTCCTTTTACAGTGATGTATTTACGTGTAGTAGCATAATGAAACATGTCTCAAATGTTTTGCACTGCAATATTTAATGATTGAACAAACAACTACACAGTGAAACTATCGGTATCTTGTGTGTGGGTGATCTAAATGAATGTTCCTAAGGTATTTCATGATAAATTAGTTATTTGAACCAATGATTCTGCAAGTGCAAGGTTTCTTTAAAGATATGAATGCACAATGCAATATTTTGAACATTGGACAGCCTGTGTTACAAGTGATGACCGTTTTGAGTTTTGTGTCTAGAGTTTTGAAAAATGACCACAAGGTTCTGAAATTAGTGCCAAAGGGATTGTAAAAAACTGTAAATGCAATTTAATATTTTACAACGTCATATGATCTGAGAGATACAGGTAACCAAAATTAAACTTTATTTTTGCCAAAATAAAGGAAACACCAACATGAAGTGTCTTAATAGGGCGTTGGCCACAACAGGCTGCCAGAACAGCTTCAATGCGCCTTGGCATAGATTCTGCAAGTGTCTGGAACTCTATTGGAGTGATGCGACACCATTCTTCCACAAGAAATTCCATCATTTGGTGTTTTGTTGGTGAAAACTCTGTCTCAGCGCAGCTCTAGAATCTCCCGTAAGTGCCTTTGCTTGAGTTGATCTCATTGGGTTGAGATCTGGTGACACGCACACACACACACACACACACACACACACACACACACACACACACACACACACACACACACACACACACACACACACACACACACACACACACACACACACACACACACACACCCCCTATGCTCCTTTGAGACCGCTCTTTCAAAGTCACTGAGGTCTCTTCTTCTAGCCATGATAGTCAAAATAATGGGAAACCGGGCATTTTTATACATGAACCTAGGCATGATGGGATGTTAATTGCGTAATTAACTCAGGAACCACACCTGTGTGGAAGCACCTGCTTTCAATAGACTTTGTATCCCTCATTTACTGAAGTGTTTCCTTTATTCTGGCAGTTACCTGTACATCGCCTAATTTGACTCAGACATCAAGTCGGTGATCATAGTAATCATGTAAGGATAATCAAGACAACTCAACAAGATAGCAGCACAAATTATAGCCAGTGTATACGTAAGGGATAAACGCATTATCTTGGAAATAATAGACGATGCAGTGAAAGCACACATTTACTGTAGATTTTCCAAATGTATAAGCAAATTCATAGTTTAGTTTGATATTTACGGACACGAACCAATTGTTTGTTCTTTATGTTCCGATACCATGCTCAGTAGCAATGTTCTTATCCCTTGCTTGCTGCTAGCTAGCAAGCCAACTCGCTATGGCTACACAGGCACGACCTCTGCAGCCAGAATAACAGCAACGTTTATTCCCGTTGCGTTTGTTTAAGCGGTTCGTCCCACTTATACCACAGTTGACAAAGTAAACAATACTGGGCACACATTTATAGGAAGTAAAAAAAAAAAAACATTCATATTATCTTTCATATGAGCAAATTCATTCATTCTCATACTTTGGTTGCTAGAGATGCGACCCGGTCATTCTTTCGACTAGTTTGATATTTACAGTCGATCGTTCTTTATGTTACGCTGCCATGCTCGCTGGTAACGTTCGTATCCCTTGCTTTCTAACTAGCCAAGTAGCTATGGCTAACAGTCACAATTGATTTTGAAACAACAATGAGCTGATAATGCTACATTTTGCCTGGCATAGCTAGAAAACTTTCCCTTTTTGTCTGGACACTCGTCAACACTGACTGTTAAGTATGAGGAGATTGCGTTGCATATCAAACACTAGGCTACAAGCTAGCTAAATAGTTTGTTACTAGCAAACCTGCCAATACCGTATGACAACCGAATTCAAAAATATCAGTTGCTTAAAACAGCTGTCAAACTAGAAGCATGTGGGAGGATTTGACAGCTTTCGTGGCGGAGGGGACAGGAGAAATTCGGTGTCCAACAACAACAATGATGAATATGCAGATTCGGTGAGCGAGTTCATTAGGAAGTGCATTGACGATGTCGTACCCAGAGCAACGATTAAAACATTCCCAAACCAGAAACCGTGGATTAACGGCAGCATTCGCGTGAAACTGAAAGCGCGAACCACTGCTTTTAACCAGGGCAAGGTGACCGGAAACATGACCGAATACACACAGTGTAGCTATTCTCTCCGCAAGGCTATCAAACAGGCTAAGTCCCAGTACAGAGACAAAATTGAATCGCAATTCAACAGCTCAGACACAAGGGGTATGTGGCAGGGTCTACAGTCTATCACGGATTACAAAAAGAAAAGCAGCCCCGTCGCGGATCAGGATGTCTTGCTCCCAGACAGGCTAAATACCTTTTTTGCCCGCTTTGAGGATAATACAGTGCCACTGACATGGCCCACTACCAAAACCTGCTGGCTCTCCTTCACTGCAGCCGAGGTGAGTAAAACATTTAAACGTGTTAACCCTCGCAAGGCTGCAGGCCCAGACGGCATTCCCAGCCGCGTCCTCAGAGCATGCGCAGACCAGCTGGCTGGTGTGTTTACGGACATATTCAATCAATCCTTAGCCCAGTCTGCTGTTCCCACATGCTTCAAGAGGGCCACCATTGTTCCTGTTCCCAAGAAAGCTAAGGTAACTGAGCTAAACGACTACCGCCCCGTAGCACTCACTTCCGTCATCATGAAGTGCTTTGAGAGACTAGTCAAGGACCATATCACCTCCACCCTACCGGACACCCTAGACCCACTCCAATTTGCTTACCGACCCAATAGGTCCACAGACGACGCAATCGCAACCACACTGCACACTGCCCTAACCCATCTGGACAAGAGGAATACCTATGTGAGAATGCTGTTCATCGACTACAGCTCAGCATTTAACACCATAGTACCCTCCAAACTCGTCATCAAGCTCGAGACCCTGGGTCTCGACCCCGCCCTGTGCAACTGGGTCCTGGACTTCCTGACGGGCCGCCCCCAGGTGGTGAGGGTAGGTAACAACATCTCCACCCCGCTGATCCTCAACACTGGGGCCCCACAAGGGTGCGTTCTGAGCCCTCTCCTGTACTCCCTGTTCACCCACGACTGCGTGGCCATGCACGCCTCCAACTCAATCATCAAGTTTGCGGACGACACTACAGTGGTAGGCTTGATTACCAACAACGACGAGACGGCCTACAGGGAGGAGGTGAGGGCCCTCGGAGTGTGGTGTCAGGAAAATAACCTCACACTCAACGTCAACAAAACAAAGGAGATGATTGTGGTCTTCAGGAAACAGCAGAGGGAGCACCCCCCTATCCACATCGACGGGTCAGTAGTGGAGAAGGTGGAAAGTTTTAAGTTCCTCGGTGTACACATCACGGACAAACTGAATTGGTCCACCCACACAGACAGCGTTGTGAAGAAGGCGCAGCAGCGCCTCTTCAACCTCAGGAGGCTGAAGAAATTCGGCTTGTCACCAAAAGCACTCACAAACTTCTACAGATGCACAATCGAGAGCATCCTGTCGGGCTGTATCACCGCCTGGTACGGCAACTGCTCCGCACACAACCGTAAGCCTCTCCAGAGGGTAGTGAGGTCGGCAGAACGCATCACCCGGGGCAAACTACCTGCCCTCCAGGACACCTACACCACCCGATGTCACAGGAAGGCCATAAAGATCATCAAGGACAACAACCACCCAAGCCACTACCTGTTCACCCCGCTATCATCCAGAAGGCGAGGTCAGTACAGGTGCATCCAAGCAGGGACCGAGAGACTGAAAAACAGCTTCTATCTCAAGGCCATCAGACTGTTAAACAGCCACCACTAACATTTAGCGGCCGCTGCCAACAAACTGACTCAGCTCCAGCCACCTTGAAAATGGGAATTGATGGAAATTATGTAAAAATGTACCACCAGCCACTTTAAACAATGCCACCTAATATAATGTTTACATACCCTACATTACACATCTCTTATGTATATGTATATACTGTACTCTATATCATCTACTGCATCTTGCCATCTTATGTAACACATGGACCACTAGCCACTTTAAACTATGCCACTTTATGTTTACATACCCTACAGTACTCATCTCATAGGTATATACCGTACTCTATACCATCTACTGCACCTTGCCTATGCCGTCTGTACCATCACTCATTCATATATCTTTATGTACATATTCTTTATCCCTTTACACTTGCGTGTATAAGGTAGTAGTTGCGGAATTGTTAGGTTAGATTACTTGTTGTTATTACTGCATTGTCGGAACTAGAAGCACAAGCATTTCGCTACACTCGCATTAACATCTGCTAACCATGTGTATGTGACTAATAAATTTGATTTGATTTGATTTGAAATTCATGTTCATCACTCACCACGTTAGGTCACCAGACGCTCCGAAAAACTATGTCTCTGCAAAAACAAATCAACGCTAAGTTTTTTACTTGTTGAACCTGCGTTTACAATGTATCCGACTTGAGTTTGTGTAGTTGTTGGTTTAGCTTTCTGTAACTTTGTAGCAAGTACAGCCTGCATTTGTAGGCGCATATTGCGTAATGATTGCAAGGTGTCCCGATATCTTTTCCAACTGTCCCGTTATCTGGTTTTAATGTCCCTTCTAGAATGCCAATCAGAAACAAGTATTCAACAATGCTGTGGTACAAAATGGTAATAACTATGCACATCAGACTGTTTTCAAGGGGAAACCATACTATCCTTCTTGCATGATTTATGTCTCGTACAGAAAATCAATGGGGTTCAGAGGTAATAACACAATGTCTTTGGGTTCAATCAGTACAGTATGTGGTATATCCCCACCATAATACAGCCAACCCTAAACCTCATCTTGTCAAAGTATATTACACCATTATCCAACATGCCTGAGAGGGCGGACGACTCTATGACATTTACTAGTGAAGGTGAAAGTTTGAGCCGATTACGTGTCTTGTGTAACATAGTTGTCATCAGGAGTGAAGGAAGGGAAGTGGAGAGGTGATAATAAGATCTGTCAGTCTTCTTTAATATCTTGCTGAGTCGCCAGGCGGATTACTGTTAAGAAAGAGGCGTATTGTCTCCGGCGATGCAACAGAGAACGTCATTTCCATGTCTATGGGGCTACAGTGAAATGAGTTGGTGTGGAGGGATATCTCAAAGTATATTACGGAAACAGTATGCAGGTTTTAGTGGACGGAAGGACATCACTTGTTTCTCCGTAATATAGTACAGTACCTATTCTAAGGCCTAAGGTTCAGTCATGCGTGATGGAAAGTTTTCAAACATATTTAAGTAACTTGTTTAATCGAATCAACTGAATTACTGAAATTATGATTGACACATATTAGTATCAAAACAGTATCAAAACACACGTTTGAGGTTAACTGTTGCAGGAACCTAGTTTGGTAGAGACTAAAACCACAGAGGCCTACATCGTCCTCTTTCCTTTACCCGCTAGGCCTACACTAGATACAGTACATGTGGCTGTAATTCCTCACCAAATATGCCAAGACAGCTTTAAATTGCAGTTCCGATCATAATAGAGTGTTTATTGTTCGTTACAATAGTGTAATGCAGAACAGCTGTTCCAACCGGGAAACATATTTTCATACATTTGCTTGAATAGATTACATTTTCCATTAATCAGCGACCGTGCTGAATTAGCGGTTTTGAAATCCCCCGTTCGTTGAATCAGCGTATCTGTGTCCGGGGGGGTGTGTGTGTGTGTGTGTGTGTTGAATCAGTGTGTATACTTCTTGGCACCCGTAGGCCCCATGTTAACTTTGGCTGGTGGATGGAGATGCGAGTTGGCCCTCTGTGTGATTGTGACTGCACCTCCTCATTTGGCCTCTCCTTCTTCCTCCTCTCTTTTATCACTCTATCTATCTCTATTACTAATCTCTCCCCTGGTTTGATCCCCTCCTTCAGCCACGCTTCGGATCATCATTGAAACCGATTTGATCTGAGACCAGATCAAAAGAAAGGGAAACGATGTGACTGCCTTGTGTAAGCCAACAATGGCATTTGTCCCATAGAGAGGATTGTCTTGGATGCAGCAACAGCATCCAGTCACTGTTTCTAATACAGTCATTAAACAACAGCTTTTTTAATTAGGCCCTGGAAAGGCCACCAAAAGATTTGTCAAGGGCCACATCTGGCCCAGGCCCCCAATGGGAAAAAGAAACAGTAGCGTTTCTTCAGGGCATGGTTCTATTCCCAGTGCACTAATTGGTAGGAGCTGATGTGTGTATCAGTTCTTCTCTGCCGGATGCACACAAACACACAGGGAGACAGCTCATCTCATCCCTCTCTGTCTGTCTGTCTGTCTGTCTCTCTCTCTGCCTGAGGGATTGAGGGAAGGACGTGAGAGAAAGAGAGAAGGAGTCGCCGTAGAAACGAGTGGAAGCAGCCTCTCACTTAAGGGCAGAGAAGACGGTCTCAAAGTGTCATGAGGACTTGGGGGTTGATTCAGGAGGGTACTCCCGTGTCCTGTTGTCCTGTTTGGTCTAAATCAGTCACTTTTTCAAGGACGGAGTCGGATTGAAAAGTGTGTGTGTAGTGTGTGTGGCTGAGTGTGTGCATGTGTGTATGTGTGGATTCTACAGACTAAAATACAACCTGTCTGTACACTCCACAGTTGAGACAGAGTGAGTATCTGGGAACTGTATGGTTCAACTGAACCTGACTGCATTTCTACTTTCCCCTGAAATGATCCCTCTCAGCAGGAGAGGGTTAGAAGGGGGCATGTTCTGTCATAAAAGTGGCGTAATCTAGAAATGCAACCGTCACAGTTTGTGTGTGTCTGTGTGTCTGTGTGTGTGTGTGTGAGTGTGGATTACATCAGAGCTGACTTTAATCACCCTGGGATAGGGCGGTCAGAGGGATAACCTTGGCCAACAGCCCCGCCCCCTCCGCTGCTACTCGCCCAAGCCTCCCCAGCTTCTCCTTTACCCAAATCCAGATAGCAGATGTTCTGAAAGAGCTGGAAAACCTGGACCCATACAAATCAGCTGGGCTTGACAATCTGGACCCCCTATTTCTGAAACTGTCCGCCGCCATTGTCGCACCCCCTATCACCAGCCTGTTCAACCTCTCCTTCGTATCATCTGAGATCCCCAAGGATTGGAAAGCTGCCGCGGTCATCCCCCTCTTCAAAGGGGGAGACACCCTGGACCCAAACTGTTACAGACCTATATCCATCCTGCCCTGCCTATCTAAGGTCTTCGAAAGCCAAGTCAACAAACAGATCACTGACCATCTCGAATCCCACCGTACCTTCTCCGCTGTGCAATCCGGTTTCCGAGCCGGTCACGGGTGCACCTCAGCCACGCTCAAGGTACTAAACGATATCATAACCGCCATCGATAAAAGACATTACTGTGCAGCCGTCTTCATCGACCTGGCCAAGGCTTTCGACTCTGTCAATCACCATATTCTTATCGGCAGACTCAGTAGCCTCGATTTTTCTAATGACTGCCTTGCCTGGTTCACCAACTACTTTGCAGACAGAGTTCAGTGTGTCAAATCGGAGGGCATGTTGTCCGGTCCTCTGGCAGTCTCTATGGGGGTACCACAGGGTTCAATTCTCGGGCCGACTCTTTTCTCTGTATACATCAATGATGTTGCTCTTGCTGCGGGCGATTCCCTGATCCACCTCTACGCAGACGACACCATTCTATATACTTCCGGCCCTTCCTTGGACACTGTACTATCTAACCTCCAAACGAGCTTCAATGCCATACAACACTCCTTCCGTGGCCTCCAACTGCTCTTAAACGCTAGTAAAACCAAATGCATGCTTTTCAACCATTCGCTGCCTGCACCCGCACGCCCGACTAGCATCACCACCCTGGACGGTTCCGACCTAGAATATGTGGACATCTATAAGTACCTAGGTGTCTGGCTAGACTGCAAACTCTCCTTCCAGACTCATATCAAACATCTCCAATCCAAAATCAAAGCAAGAATCGGCTTTCTATTCCGCAACAAAGCCTCCTTCACTCACGCCGCCAAACTTACCCTAGTAAAACTGACTATCCTACCGATCCTCGACTTCGGCGATGTCATCTACAAAATAGCTTCCAATACTCTACTCAGCAAACTGGATGCAGTTTATCACAGTGCCATTCGTTTTGTTACTAAAGCACCTTATACGACCCACCACTGCGACCTGTATGCCCTAGTCGGCTGGCCCTCGCTACATGTTCGTCGTCAGACCCACTGGCTCCAGGTCATCTACAAGGCTATGCTAGGTAAAGTGCCGCCTTATCTCAGTTCACTGGTCACGATGGCTACACCCACCCGCAACACGCGCTCCAGCAGGTGTATCTCACTGATCATCCCTAAAGCCAAAACCTCATTTGGACGCCTTTCCTTCCAGTTCTCTGCTGCCTGCGACTGGAACGAATTGCAAAAATCTCTGAAGTTGGAGACTTTTATCTCCCTCAACAACTTTAAAAATCTGCTATCCGAGCAGCTAACCGATCGCTGCAGCTGTACATAGTCCATCTGTAAACTACCCACCCAATTTACCTACCTCACCCCCCATACTGCTTTTATTTATTTACTTTTCTGCTCTTTTGCACACCAGTATCTCTTCTTGCACATGATCATCTGATGATTTATCACTCCAGTGTTAATCTGCTAAATTGTAATTATTCGATTTATTGCCTACCTCATGCCTTTTGCACACATTGTATATAGATTCTCTTTTTTTTCTTTCTACCATGTTATTGACTTGTTTACTCCATGTGTAACTCTGTGTTGTCTGTTCACACTGCTATGCTTTATCTTGGCCAGGTCGCAGTTGCAAATGAGAACTTGTTCTCAACTAGCCTACCTGGTTAAATAAAGGTGAAATAAAAAAAAATAACAGTCATAGAGAACCATGGGAAAAGTCCCATATAGGAAGCTAATAAGGAAGAGTGAATGGGACAGATAGGACCTGTACGACACAGAATGCCATAGCTATTAGGGAGCCCAGGTTTAGTCTTCAATGGGGGCCTCTTAGGGGTTGGGGAGGTTATATTGTTCTCTAGGGGTAAAGGGCGTTAGCTCTCTCTCTCTCTCTCTCTCTCTCTCTCTCTCTCTCTCTCTCTCTCTCTCTCTCTCTCTCTCTCTCTCTCTCTCTCTCTCTCTCTCTCTCTCTCTCTCTCTCTCTCTCTCTCTCTCTCTCTCTCTCTCTCTCTCTCTCTCTCTCTCTCTCTCTCTCTCTCTCTCTCTCTCTCTCTCTCTCTCTCTCTCTCTCTCTCTCTCTCTCTCTCTCTCTCTCTCTCTCTCTCTCTCTCTCTCTCTCTCTCTCTCTCTCTCTCTCTCTCTCTCTCTCTCTCTCTCACCACTGAGCACCGTGCTGCAGTGTTTCCGATAATCTGCTGTGGCCCATGTGAGCAGTGGATTACATATTTATTCAGGGAGTTTTCATCCCGGCTCTACTGCCATCTGTCACCCACAGCATGGCCATGGGAGAGTTACAGGAGGGTTACAGTAGTGTGTGTGTGTGAGAGAGAGAGGTATTTAGCATGCCGGCCAGGTTTAAAGAGACTTAAAGTGACACTGAGGAGTGTTTCACTGCGAGAAAGAAGATCTCGATAGATCAGTCGAGTTACATATTTTACAAATCAATGAATTACATTTATATTCTTTTCACATTTCAACAAACATTTCTGCTATAGAGACTCAATGCTTACAGCTGACCATGGAGTGAATGTTTGGTACCATTTGACCAGCATCAAGTGATTGGTCAAGTGTTGATATATCCAAAAATCTATGTTGTCTGTCTACATACACGTGTTTATTTAATTTATATTTGGACCGTAGACTAACTCTATGACTGTGTTTGTGTGTGACAGCTCTCGCTATGGTCCTCCCACGCATTGGCCTACTCTCTCCCCTAAGGCTGGGGATATGTGGAAGTGAAAGAGAGAGGAGATAGAAAAAGAGAGAGAGAGTCTGTGAGAGAGAGTCTGAGCGAGAGTGTCTGAGCGAGAGAGAGAGAGAGAGAGATTTTAGACTCACTCACACAGGGGACTGTATGTTTTCGACCACAACACTGCCATCCACCCCCGAGGCAAGACTGTCTCTCTGGTTGTTGGTAAGCAACTGACAACATGCAAGTCTTTATGTTTTTAGCATTGATGTAGCCTTACAAGAGTTCACACACACACGCACACGCACACACACACACACACACACAGAGAGACACACACACACAAACACACACACACACACACACAACCCTCTTGTAAGGTGCCTCTGCAAACTGATCAAGCGAACGAATCACTCAACAACAAAAAATGCAGCTTATGTCCTACACTGAACCCATCTACCCCATAATGTTACTGAATAACAAAACACATCATTAAAATCATGCCGTCAATTGTTTCAATGTTCTTTCCTGTAAGCCAAACAAACTTGTGGTCTGGGTAAAATACATATTATGACTAATATGACTTCATGCTGTTCTCAGCTGCATGACCTGTTCTGGGCACATTGTGCAGAGCCTGGTCTATGACACACGGCATGTGTTTGATCATTGAGCCGTTTATGCAATGCCTGAATACATGTGGATGAATAAATGAATAATGCATTCTATTCGTGCAGAGAGAGTGAGAGAGAGAGAGCGTGGGGGAGGGAGAAAGAGAGAGGGAGTGGGAGACGGAGAGACAGACAGAGAGAGAGAGAAACACAGGGACAAATCACACACATATTCATATCCATAAGAGACAGAAACAATGGTCAAATCAAATGAAATGTATTTATAAAGCCCTTCTTACATCAGCTGATATCTCAAAGTGCTGTAGAGAAACCCAGCCTAAAACCCCAAACAGCAAGCAATGCAGGTGTAGAAGCATGGTGGCTAGGAAAAACTTCCTAGGAAGAAACCTAGAGAGGAACCAGGCTATGAGGGGTGGCCAGTCCTCTTCTGGCTGTGCCGGGTGGAGATTATAACAGAACATGGCCAAGACGTTCAAATGTTCATAGATGACCAGCAGGGTCAAATAATAATAATCGCATTGGTTGTCGAGGGTGCAACAGGTCAGCACCTCAGGAGTAAATGTCAGTTGGCTTTTCATAGCCGATCATTCAGAGTATCTCTACCATTCCTGCTGTCTCTAGAGAGTTGAAAAAAGCAGGTCTGGGACAGGTAGCATGTACGGTGAACAGGTCAGGGTTCCATAGCCGCAGGCAGAACAGTTGAAACTGGAGCAGCAGCACAGCCAGGTGGACTGGGGACAGCAAGGAGTCATCAGGCCAGGTAGTCCTGAGGCATGGTCCTAGGGCTCAGGTCCTCCGAGAGAGAGAAAGAAAGAGAATTAGAGAGAGCATACTTAAATTCACACAAGACACCAGATAAGACAGGAGAAATACTCCAGATATAACAGACTGACCCTAGCCCCCCGACACAAACTCCTGCAGCATAAATACTGGAGGCTGAGACAGGAGGGGTCGGGAGACAATGTGGCCCCATCCGACGATACCCCCGGACAGGGCCAAACAGGCAGGATATAACCCCACCCACTTTGCCAAAGCACAGCCCCCACACCACTAGAGGGATATCTTCAACCACCAACTACCATCCTGAGACAAGGCGAGTATAGCCCGCCACGGCACAACCCAAGGGGGGCGCCAACCCAGACAGGAAGATCACGTCAGTGACTCAACCCACTCAAGTGACGCACTCCTCCTAGGGACGGCATGGAAGAGCACCAGTAAGCCAGTGACTCAGCCCCTGTAATAGGGTTAGAGGCAGAGAATCCCAGTGGAGAGAGGGGAACCGGCCAGGCAGAGACAGCAAGGGCGGTTCGTTGCTCCAGTGCCTTTCCGTTCACCTTCACACTCCTGGGCCAGACTACACTCAATCATAGGACCTACTGAAGAGATGAGTCTTCAATAATGACTTAAAGGTTGAGACCGTGTCTGCGTCTCTCACATGGGTGAGCGAAGGCCTGCGTCTTGTGACCGTAGCTTACGTGTAGGTATGTACGGCAGGACCAAATCGGAAAGATAGGTAGGAGCAAGCCCATGTAATGCTTTGTAGGTTAGAAGTAAAACCTTGAAATCAGCCCTTGCCTTAACAGGAAGCCAGTGTAGAGAGGCTAGCGCTGGAGTAATATGATCAAATTTTTTGGTTCTAGTCAAAATTCTAGCAGCCGTGTTTAGCACTAACTGAAGTTTATTTAGAAGCCGGAAAGTAGAGCATTGCAGTAGTCTAACCTAGAAGTGACAAAAGCATGGATGAATTTTTCTGCATAATTTTTGAACAGAAAGTTTCTGATTTTTGCAATGTTACGTAGATGGAAAAAAACTCTCCTTGAAACAGTTTTGATATGTTCATCAAAAGAGAGATCAGGGTCCAGAGTAACGCCGAGGTCCTTCACCGTTTTATTTGAGACGACTGTACAACCATCAAGATTAATTGTCAGATTCAACAGAAGATCAAGAGGGAGGTTTGTGGATGATCAGTCAATACCAGGTTAGGTCAAGTCCCAACTCCATCCTCACGGATCTCATGTCTCTTTGATTTGATCAAACTCCTTAACAAAATGATATACGCAGTTCTTACTATCGAGCTGTTTTCCCTACCTAGCTCCTGCTAAAAATAAACACATTCACTTTCCTATCAAATTCCATGCCAATTTTGCCAGGTGCAAATTCTTTAACCGTCAATTTCGGCTCCCGAGTGGCGCAGTGGTCTAAGGCACTGCATCTCAGTGCTAGAGGCGTCACTACAGACCCTGGTTTGATTCCAGGCTGTATCACAACATGCTGTGATTGGGAGTCCCCTAGGGTGGTGCACAATTGGCCCAGCGTCGTCTGGGTTAGTGTTTGGCCGGGGTAGGCCGTCATTGTAAATAAGAATTTGTTCTTAACTGACTTGCCGGGTTAAATAAAGGTTAAATACAAATAGAAGAAATCTGTAGATCTAGTTACAAACAATCTGTGTCACTAAATCAATGGAGGACAGATCTATATCAGAATAAACGTAGGGAGTTAGAGAAAAATTGTAACTGTCACTCCACAATGATACAATAATGCAAAATGCAGATATTGTGGCCCATTCAAACTGAGAGATTAAAAACAATCGTAGTCAACCATGGTACAGGTGGCACTACACTATCTATACGCATAAACAAAAACAAAACAAAGTACAGTGGATTAAAGGACAATTCGGCACTTCTGAAGAAACTTCTTTCGGCGGGGGATAAGGAGGCAGGCTTTGGCGCAGGCATTTACGGTACCAGTCAAAAGTTTGGACACCCCTAGTCATTCGAGGGTTTTTCTTTATTTTTACTATTTTCTACATTGTAGAATAGAATCATGTAGTAACCAAAAAAGTGTTAAACAAATAAAAAGAGAGTTTATATTTGAGATCCTTCAAAGTAGCCACCTTTTACATTGATGACAGCTTTGCAAAATAGGAAAAATAAAGAAAACCCTTGAATGAGTAGGTGTGTCCAAACTTTTGACTGGTACTGTACATTATAGTTACCTGATAAAATTGCATGTCATTTAATAGTATTAAGATATATAATATTAAAAAGATAATCAATCATTTCGTTGCATAACCCACCGTAAAGCAAGGCATTCACTTCAGTTTCAAAGGAACCATAGTTACAGAAAGTACAAACTGTACACCTTTATCTAGGGGACTGTTTGTGTATCGACCAGTCTCAATAGCGAGAGGGGCCACGCCACATCTACATTTTGCAAAAGACCTTCCATATTGCTTGGATAAAACAATACGTTCAAAGGGTTCTGTTCCAAAAGTGCATTTAAAAAGGCAGTAGGTTCGTTACTTTCAGGCTTGTTCATCAGTTTGTACCACTTTAGTTCATTGCTCTTCAAAAGTGCTGATTCAAAAGCATTACGGTCATTTCTAGAATACACTCTGTCTGTATCAGTGAGTCATATGGATGGAGTTAAAAAAGGCTTTGACATATAAAACCTTTATTTGCAGTTGGGACATCATAAGCCCATCAAAATATCCGTTTACGTAGACATTCATTCGGCACGCTGCAAAATCTCAGCCACTTTTTAAAAAGACAGCCACTGGTGATGCAATAGAGTTTTCCAGCCCAAATCGCCTTGAATCGCAGCATTTAGTATTTAATCCACAACAAGGTCAAATCTGCAGGCATGGTTATAAACAGCATTAAAACCAGGACAGTAACATTTCTGTGCCCCCATACTGCTGCATTATAATTCATAAGAGCTAGCACCAAACAGTTTATTGAAACATTTAAAAGGTAGCACACCCATGTATTTACACTTTGCAATAATGTGACCAAGGGCACCATTCACATGGTTAGCTATGTACTTAACAGACACATTGTAATCCACAAATTCATTAATAATCAACCCCAAATACTTGTCCCCACTGACAACATCTCGTATGACAGAGCCACTGGACAAAATAAAAAGTGTACTAGGCAGTGCTGACTAAACACATGCTGTCTCTGTTGCACCTATTGTTGCACTGTGAGGGACTGTAGACTGCAGTCTCTGGTTATTTTGACCTCTGGTCTGCATAAGGCCCAGAGTTGTTCTTGGTCAGGTCACATGGTCAGGGAAACTCATTGCCTTAGCATGGGTTATGTCCTCACACGGTTGGAATGTTTTCAGTGAGGTGTGATGTCAAGCGTGTGTAAAACCACATTTCAAACCAATAAGAGACATCCAGATGTAAGATCTTAATTTGAGCTAGTTAGCTACAGCAGGAAAATAATCCGTCCAGCAACAGTAAATGACAATTATGTGGCTTATAATTAATGGATTTTTTTTTTTGTAGAGCTTGATAGATTTTGCGTTAGGGCAAATCAAGTCTGACATTTTTAAGTGGAAATTACAAACTTCAGAAGCCTTTTTAACTCTTGGATACACTACACATTTGCATTTCCTGCCATGCAGGAACATTCAAATCAACAAATGAGTGATCAAATCAAGATCCTACATCTGTATTGCATGTTTAGCTGATGACATCATGTCAGCTTACTTGTCATGTTGTTGCTCCTTTCTCTCTGCTTCCATTTATAAAGAGTAATCCTCCTCAAAACTATAATTCATTCCATTTCTAACAAAATTATGACTTGAAATGCCGAACAAATTATTTAATTGGTGTTTTTGCCAAGTTTTTTTTGGTTCACTCTGAAAAGAATATCCTTTATTGAATTTTTTATAACGAGCATAAACATACATGCATGGCTCGTTATCGTGTTAATAATAATGTGGTTTTGGAAAAATACATGTTTCGTGAAAAATGTTAGTATCAGGTTACTTTAGGACAAGCCAACAACTACTCTCAGTCAATAGTTCCTCTTTCCAGAGCTCTCTGCAAAAATGTCTCATGTCCAGTTTTATTTGATAATTCACGGATAACCAAATTGGAAATTGCGCCGATTAAACGGTTATATATTTCACACACAACACAGGCCATTCAGGGGCTGACAACATACCAGGCAAATTCAATAATTCCTTCTCCGAAAACTCACTCAAATCATTTGATGCAACAGCAACGGTACTCTTAAACGACAAGACAGAAAGGGCAGTCACATGGGGAAATGCAGAGAGTGCATTGGTAAGGAGTTAGTCTAGTGTAGTGGTTACATCTGTCTGAGCTGTAGCGTGTTGTTATCCATGTCTGTCATGATAATAATCAAAGAGTTTGCTGCTGTACAGTATGGAAACTGGCTATAGGAGTATAGTACTGTAGAAATGTTGAAAGAATATCTGAAAGATATGTCAACTTAGTATCCAGAATACAAGAGTCCAAGGAAGTACAGTGTTCATATGTATTCAAGAGGGAGTTCCTTAACTGTCAGCCAGAGCTTTGTTGCAGCAGTCCCACAAAATATCACCACTGCATCTGACTATGAGAAACCCGCACAGGAATTCATTTGTTACTCAGCACTCCATACAGATTCAATTCTGACTTTACAACTTGCCCTTTCAGATATCGGATTGTTACTGTACACTGTATGCCCTTGTTCTTGCAATTCAGTCAGGTACTTTCTCCAATACTACGTACAATCTTCAAAATACTTTCTGTATTTTTCCCATCAAGCAATTCAAAATACACTACATGACCAAAAGTATGTGGACACCTGCTTGTTGAGCATCTCATTCCAAAATCATGGGCATTAATATGGAGTTGGTCCCTCCCCCCTTTGCTGCTATAACAGTCTCCACTCTTCTGGAAAGGCTTTCCACTAGATGTTGGAACATTGCTGCGGGGACTTGCTTCCATTCAGCCACAAGAGCATTAGTGAGGTCAGGCACTGATATTGGGCTATTAGCACTGCCTCGAAGTCGACGTTCCAATTCGTACCAAAGGTGTTCGATGGGGTTGAGGACAGGGATCTGTGCAGGCCAGTCAAGTTCTAGGCCAGTCAAGTTCTTCCACATCAATCTTGACAAACCATTTCTGTATAGACCTTGCTTTGACAGGGGCATTGTCATGCTGAAACGGGAAAGGGCCTTCCTCAAACGGTTTCCTCAAAATTGGAAGCACAGATTAGTCTAGAATGTCATTGTATGCTGTAGTGTTAAGATTTCCCTTCACTGGAACGAAAGGCCTAGCCCAAACCATTATTCCTCCTCCACCAAACTTTACAGTTGGTACTACGCATTTGGGCACGTAGCGTTCTCCTGGCATCCACCAAACTCAGATTTGTCTGTCGGATTGCCAGATGGTGATGCGTGATTCATCACTCCAGAGAACGCGTTTCCACTGCTCCAGAGTCCAATGGCAGCGAGCTTTACACCACTCCAGCTGACTCCAGCCAACAAGCCTAAGCTGATCTTACGCTTGCGTGCGGCTTCTCAGCCATGGAAACCCATTTCATGAAGCTCCCGACAAACAGTTGAAGTTGCTTCCAGAGGCAGTTTGGAACTCGGTTGTGAGTGTTGCAACCGAGGTCAGGTGATTTTTACGTGCTACGTGTTTCAGCACTTGGCTGGCTTGTTCTGTGAGCTTGTGTGGCCTACCACTTTGCGGCTGACCCGTTGTTGCTCCTAGACGTTTCCACTTCACAATAACAGCACTTACAGTTGACAGGGGCAGCTCTAGCAGGGCAGACATTTTATGAACTGACTTGTTTGAAAGGTGGCATCCAATGACGGTGCCACATTGAAAGTCACTGAGCTCTTCAGTAAGGCCATTCTACTGTCAATGTTTGTCTATGGAGATTGCATGGCTGTGTGCTCAATTGTATATACCTGTCAGCAACAGGTGTGGCTGAAATAGCCGAATCCATTAATTTGAAGGGGTGTCCACATACTTTTGTATATATAGTGTACATTACATCAATTGTTGTATTGTCGCTGCCAATGTTTCCAATGAACAAGGCATGAACCATTGGCATGAACCCTATGGTGTTACATTGTACAGATGTAGAATATTAATTTGATCACTCTTTGGTTGATGAGATTTTCCCTGCACAGCAAGAAATGCAAACTTGTAGTGTATTCAAGGTTTTAAAAGGCTTCTAAAGTTTGTAATTTCCACTTTAAAATGTCAGACTTGATTTGCCCTAAAATAAAATGTATCAACCCCTACAAATGTTTTTCCATGAATTATAATCCATATAATGATTATAATTTCCTATTGCTGCAGGATTATTTTCCTGCTGTAGCAAACTGGCTCAAATTAAGATCCAAAAATCTGTAAATGGACCTAAAGCTGTTTGTCTCATATTACTGTACCATCTGCTTCTGTCAGTTTAAACAGTTTAACAGCCAAAGTTCCCACTTTTACAACCCATTGTAAATACACCTGTGTACTCAGATAACAGTCACAAGGCTGGCAATTGCTGTAGCACTATCTAACACTATCCCTCAGCTAGTCATACAAGTGAGGGGAGGAAGAGAGGACGGTAGTGTCCATAGTGCCACCAAGAGGAACTGAAGTCATTATAGACAACCTGACTTCAACAGTCCCTATTACCTTTAACTATATGAAGCCATATGTCAGTGTATAATGGTTAAACGTCACCATTTTGACATATTCTAATGAGACCGTGTAGAAGCAGAAATAATAAATTATTTTATACTCTGCTATATATTATACAGTATATTGTAACCATACATACATATTCATAGCCATACTGTATGTTCTGTTGCCTGTTAACCTTGAGCTATCAAGGACAGTTAGCTAGTCGTCAAGCACTCTGAGGTCAATAGTTCACTCTATGCAAACCCTCCTCAGTCAAAACTCTGGCCTGTAAAGGCTTGAGAAAAAAACGATTAGAATCAACAGTTGTAAAATCGAAGGCAGAAGTACTGTATGTCATACATTCACTCACGGTACTTACAATCACTTCAAGCTGCTCATAGTTATTGGATTTCATATAAAGGCATGTGTACAGCATGATTGCATAAGCATAACACTATGTTGCTTCTGTAGATCTGACACACACACACACACACACACACACACACACTGGAGTTGGTCGAGAATTAAGGTCTGCCGTCTTTTTATACCAGCCGTTTATGAATTGTGAGCTTTGCATTACAATGTCTTTAGTGCTTTCATCCTCTAAGGAGAGAAAATGTGTCGTCAGCACCTTTGTTATTTGGGCTTGGAATGTTTGCTGTAGTATCGGTGTCAAGGAGGTTAGGGTTCAACCATAGTGTAGCTAGAAGGTGTGTAGAGCACTGCTGTGTAATCATCCAGGCCTGACTTTGACATCAACGATTTGAATGGAAAGTTACTGGCTATGGTCAGATGTCTTGGTTGGTCCCTCGGAGTCACTGATCGCATGTCTTTGTAGCGGCATCAGTGTTAGGTTAAACATGTCCGCTTGCTTAACGCTGATGTAAATGCTATTTACAGGTCGCTGGTTGTCTGTGGGTCATTGTGACCATGGTCATTTTGGGGTTTTGGGGTTGAGTCAATAACATAGCTCTCCACTTGGCCTTACAGTTTATTTCAATCTCTTTGGTACAATTGTCACAGGTATGTGCTAACTAAGTCTTCGTATGAATGCACAACACAACGTTTTGAATATGAGACTTTCTGCGTTTCTGTGTGGAGTTTCGGAAATTCACCACATACTTCTGAAAATAGCACCAGATCGATTGAAGAAAACTGTAATGCCCAGTAAACTGTTTGAAATGAGGAACAAACACAGTAAGTCCATTTAGACATCGAAATGTAACGGTTAATAATTGAAATGTAACGGTTAATAATTGAAGTGTGATGGTTAATAATTGAAATGCAATGGTTCAAATATAGTTGTAATGCGGTCGACCTAATGGTCTCGGATGAGATATGAACATAAATACATCATGTTTTATTAGTGGTTTGTTTGTCTGTAGCATTTCCAAGCTATTTTAACCCCACTTAGCTGTTAATAGGTCCGTGTCTCACCGATTGCTCAAGGCACAGTAATCATAAACAACAACGTTCTATTAAATGAGTCCCCAAAGACTGCAAAGGTTATGTTATGATTAATTCATGAATAAAATGGAACTTGACCAAGTATGCCCTGAGTCTACAGACATTACAATGAACCGTTGAGTAGAACAGCATGCACTGTGTGTGTGTGTGTGTGTGTGTGTGTGTGTGTGTGTGTGTGTGTGTGTGTGTGCGTGCGTGCGTCGGTACAGTAACAGCCATGCCCCTCCAGTGCCCCAGCAGCAGTAATAACATCAGGGATAAAGGGCCGAGCCCCTGTCAATTAGCTGTAATGAAAGGGCGATGATATACACTCATTCAGACAGGAGCTGCCTACCTACCTTTCATTCTCTCTGGTGGTATCACTAAACAGCCTTGGATACAACTCAATGGAAAGCACTATAACAGAGGAGTAGAACAGCAATTTAAAGGTCAACATAAACCTAATTGACCCTATAGTGTATATATATGAGTTTAAAATAGCATATAGACTATACGCATATGGAGGGGTTCTAAGTATCGGCTTTGTTAGTGGTGTTGACTGCTGCTGTCCTACGAGTGTCACCTGTTTATCCTACTGAACAACTGGACATCACCGAACACCTGCTCAGCTTAATGAAGTAGAAAGCTCTTTCAGCAACCTGCCTTCAGCTATTAAGTGAAATTAATATGCCTACATATTTTACTCATCCTGACTGCCACTACCCTCTAATGCTTTCCCAATCCACCTAAAAGTGTCTAATGCATGTCTCCTAGCTGAGATATTACTACTTATTAAGACATGAATCATTCTATCCAGAACAGACATGACTTTTTCCCCAGATAAAAACATTATTCCCCTTCCAAATGGCACCCTATTCCCTATGTAGTGAATCACGGAGTCAATCACCACCTTCCGGAGACACCTGAAACCCCACCTCTTTAAGGAATACCTAGGATAGGATAAAGTAATCCTTCTAACCCCCCCCCCTTAAAAGAGTTAGATGCACTATTGTAAAGTGGTTGTTCCACTGGATATCATAAGGTGAATGCACCAATTTGTAAGTCGCTCTGGATAAGAGCGTCTGCTAAATGACTTAAATGTAAATGTAAATGTAGTGCACTACTTTTGACCAGAGTTCTATGGGCTCTGTTGAAAAGTAATACAGCACATAGGGAATAGGGTGCCATTTGGGATGCAAGCAGGGAGAAGTGGACTGGAAGTAAAGTGTTGTTTCCCCAGAGGGATCAGTCTACAACTTGTTCAATGGTCCAGAATACATTTGCATGTCATTTTTCAGCCTCTGTGTGTGTGCGTGCGCGCTTGCGAGCTAATACCTGACCTGTCCAAGCTGCTGTGTGTGTGTGTGTGTGTTTAAACAAAGACAGATAGTCTCCCCGAGGAAGTCTCTCCTCTAGTCCCTGTCACAGTTCCTTTCTGCCACACTTTCACACATTCCTAGAGTGTTCTCTGCTATTCCCAGAGACTCTGAGCCTGAGGTGAAGAGAGCATGGTCAACCTCGGGGGTCTGTTAGCTTAGAGACATCTGTCTGAGTACATCCACCTACCCAGGGTCGTAGCCAGAATGAATCAGGACGGGCAATTGTTTTCCAAAGGGGGGATTTTTTTTCACGGGACCTCATAGGTGTGCATGTACTTGTGCGTGCGTGAACACATTTTTTTAATGGGTGTTATTAAGACTACAGGCGGTGCGTGAGTTTCAAGTTTGGGGTAGCTTACAATTGATCCTAGCATTGGCTATTGGTTGAGACGCAGGGCCCGTTCTAGCTTTGTACGTCAGGGTTGGAAATTAGAAATGTGAATTGGGCCAAGTTGGAGGTAATAATGCATTTAAGTTACAGTTTATTGAGATGCGTGAATACACCACACCAAATTTGACCAATGTTCTGCAATTGTATATCGTAATGACTTACAGTATGTTCCCTACTTAGTCAATTGATTAGATGATTTACTCTACGTAAATAAGTTTAATGAATTGATACAGTAGTTCACCTCTGTTTTCTTTTATTCTGCAATAGAGTATATTGTAACCATGTGTTCAAGCTAATCAAATCAACATGTATTTATGATACAGAGTAGTGTACGCTCAAAATACAATGAAAGTTCTACTCGCAAGTAAAGCTCTCCTCGGAAATAGTGCAATGATATTAAGCCCAAATGTATTTGTATTAGGCTATAGACTAGAAATAGCTATACCATGTAGTCATAGGCCTATTAGGCTATACTGCAAATTAGAGTTTGTTCCTGAACTTGTATTTATTTAAGCAGGCAAGTCAGTTAAGAACAAATTCTTATTTACAATGACGGCCTACCCTGTTCAAACCCGGATGACCCTGGGCCAATTATGCACTGCCCTATGAGACTCACAATCACAGCTGGTTGTGATACAGTCTGGAATCGAACCTGGGTCTGTAGTGACGCCTCTAGCACTAGAGATGCAGTGCCTTAGACTGCTGCGCCACTCAGGAGCCCAACTGGCCAAATGGCAGAGCTAACATTCAGCTATCCTTCAGCACCATAAGTTGGTTCAACTTCTTTAACATCATTGTGCGATCCTGGCGCTGTCCTTTTAGAGCCACGAAGGGACGCTCCAATTGTGTAAAATAACAATCAGCGAAATCTGTTGCCTACACCTAATAGACCACATTCATCACTTATTAGTATTATTATTATTACAAATAGAAAATTCTCACTTCTCACAATGAGGCTCGTGTAGTAAAATTAGATCAAAGCTGAATCAATGTCTCTCAAGATTACATAAAGATTAATCTTGGTGACCTAGAAGTAAAATTATTTTGTCATTTCCTGTTTTACTTCTGGGAGAATGCCGTTAACAATTGTGATTACCTTTGAAGTTTTCTCCCTTGCAAACGGAATCTCCCTTCCGCTAATTTCAAGCGTTTCATCATGGCCAAAAAGCTATACATTTTTTACGATATAGGCAATATGACTTTATGGCTGTGGAATCTAGTGGAAAAAGTTTATCATCCGCACACGGGCTTGAAAATCATCACACCAGTTTAAGAATCGCCTTTGCCCAATCCTGATTTGTCCAAATAATCAATGACAAAAACCTCAAACCAGGAACGACTGCTGCTGGTAATCTACTTGAGCCTTGACAGATTCTTGCCATTTCATGTTCTCGAGAATCTGTCCATGAGAGATTATGTAACGCGTAATTAGTATTTTACATAACAGAACAGAATATAATAGCATAGCATAGTAGGCCTATAATGTTACTGTTACAACAAAAACACCTCCTAATGAGAATGAGATTTTAGGGTGGATACCAGAAGATGAACAGTAAAAAAACTCAACAGAGTGCACCACTAGGGAGAATGTAGGCCTATGCTTTGATTGAAAACATGTAATAAATGTACTCATAGTTTGTGAACACCATCTGCTCTAAATTGCTCACAAAAAAGTAATTGAAGACGCATAGGCTACTCCCATGAAACCGATTGAAATCAACCAAATGATTGGCATGTAGATGGAGTTTCATCTGTAAAACACGAAGAAGTATCATTCACAATTGACAGTAATGATGGCCTATTTTGAAATGAAAGATGTCTAACTTTGTCTGACTCCCCAAACATATGGAAGAAGGTACTCTGGTCAGATGAGACTAAAATTGAGCTTTTTGGCCATCAAGGAAAACGCTACGTCTGACACAAACCCTACACCTCTCATCACCCCGAGAACACCATCCCCACAGTGAAGCATGGTGGTGGCAGCATCATACTGTGGGGATGTTTTTCATCGGCAGGGACTGGGAAACTGGTCAGAATTGAAGGAATGATGGATGGTGCTCAATACAGGGAAATTCTTGAGGGAAACCTGTTTCAGTCTTCCAGAGATTTGAGACTGGGATAGAGGTTCACCTTCCAGCAGGACAATGACCCTAAGCATACTGATAAAGCAACACTCGAGTGGTTTAAGGGGAAACATTTAAATGTCTTGGAATGGCCTAGTCAAAGCCCAGACCTCAATCCAATTGAGAATCTGTGGTATGACTTAAAGAATGCTGTACACCTGTCACGATCGTTGGAAGCATACTCGAACCAACGTGCAGCGCGATCTGGGTTCCACATCTTTATTATTTAAAGTAAGTGAACCACACAACAAAACAATAAAGAATAAACGAAACGACAATGGCGTGCTAACATGCAACTACACATAAACAATATCCCACAAACACAGGTGGGAAAAACAACTACTTAAATATGATCCCCAATTAGAGACAACGATTACCAGCTGCCTCTAATTGGGAATCATACAAAACACCAACATTGAAAAAGAAACTAGAACACATCATAGACATAGAAATACTAGATCACCCCCTATTCACGCCCTGACCTACTATACCATAGATAAACAATGGCTCTCTATGGTCAGGGCGTGACAACACCAGCAGGAACCCATCCAACTTGAAGGAGCTGGAGTAATTTTTCCTTGAAGAATGGGCAAAAATCACAGTGGCTAGATGTGCCAAGCTTATAGAGACATACCCCAAGAGACTTGCAGCTGTAATTGCTGCAAAAGGTGGCTCTACAAAGTATTGACTTTGGGGGGGATGAATAGTTATTCATGCTGAAGTTTAAATTTTTGTGTCTTATTTCTTGTTTGTTTCACAATAAAACATATTTTGCATCTTCAAAGTGGTAGGCATGTTGTGTAAATCAAATTATACAAACCCCCCCCAAAAATCAATTTTAATTCCAGGTTGTAAGGCAACAAAATAGGAAAAATTGGGGTGAATACTTTTGCAAGCCACTGTATTCTATAACAGAGCACGCCAACCCTCTTCCAAGAGAGCTACCATCCTGTAGGTTTTCATTCAAACCCTAATCTAGCCCAACTGATTCTAATAATTAGCTGGTTTATAAGATGAATCATGTTAGTTACAACTGGCGTTGGAGTGAAAACCTACAGGAGGGTAGCTCTCCAGGAACAGGGTTGGAGAGCCCTGTTCTATAACGGTAGGCTATTTGATAGCCTACAATTTAAATTGTTCTCCCTTACCTTAAAAAATAGCACCACATCACTGCCTATGGGCCAGTAGCCTAGGCCTATAACTTCCATAGTCAACTAAGTAAAATACATAAGCCGACAAATAGAAAACAGTAGAAAATAACCTGATGAAAATGCAGGTTATTTCAGTGGCATTCACCTCTCTGCTCGGCCTGTCCACCTCCCTTTCTTTCTGTCTTGACTTGAGCTATCTGCTAGTGAAGTGCAACATTGTATGAAATAAATCAACCGGGTCCAGCCTGAAGCTGTTGCTAGCGGACTTGCAACATTGTATCAACTCGTCTATTCTGGGCACCTCAGAGATTCCTGCACCAGTGAGCTTGGGACAGACAGATGTTTTTGCAAAACCTGTTGGGGCTACAGGTGCCGCTAGCGGCACTCCTCCCACATTCCATTGAAAAGGCAGAGCGGCAAATTCAAAAAAAAAAAATGAAATATTTAACTTTCACACATTAACAAGTCCAATACAGCATTTGAAAGATAAACATCTTGTCAATCCAGCCAACATGTCCGATTTTTTTTATGTTTTACAGAGAAAACACCACATATATTTATGTTAGGTCACCACCAAATAAAAAAAGACAGACAGACATTTTTCACAGCACAAGTAGGCTGCATTTAGCATGCACAAGCCAACCTAACTAACCTAGAACCAACCTAAATAACCTAGAAAAAACTACCTCAGATGACAGTCCTATAACATGTTACACAATAAATCTATGTTTTGTTCAAAAAAATTGCATATTTTAGCTATAAATCAGTTTTACATTACTGCTACCATCATAGCTCATATTCTCATATACTCATCATATTTTATATTTTTATTTATTTATACATATATTTGTTTGCCTTCACCTCCCTTATCTCACCTCACTTGCTCACATTGTATATAGACTTATTTTTTTTTAAATATTTTTTATTTTTTTTATTTATTTTTTTCCACTGTATTATTGACTATATGTTTGTTTTACTCCATGTGTAACTATGTGTTGTTGTATGTGTCGAACTGCTTTGCTTTATCTTGGCCAGGTCGCAATTGTAAATGAGAACGTGTTCTCAATTTGCCTACCTGGTTAAATAAAGGTTAAATAAAAATAAAATAAAATAAATAGCTACAGTCAGAAATCGCACGGGAGTAGCCAGAGTAAATACAGACACCAACTACCTAATTACACATCATTAATCATTTCAGACAAATATATGGTGGATAGCTAATGAAAGACAAATATCTTGTGAATACAGACAATATTTCCGATTGTTGAAGTGTTTTACAGCGAAAACACCACATATACAGTGGGGAGAACAAGTATTTGATACACTGCCGATTTTGAAGGTTTTCCTACTTACAAAGCATGTAGAGGTCTGTAATTTTTATCATAGGTACACTTCAACTGTGAGAGACGGAATCTAAAACAAAAATCCAGAAAATCACATTGTATTATTTTTAAGTAATTAAATTGCATTTTATTGCGTGACATAAGTATTTGATCACCTACCAACCAGTAAGAATTCCGGCTCTCACAGACCTGTTAGTTTTTCTTTTAGAAGCCCTCCTGTTCTCCACTCATTACCTGTATTAACTGCACCTGTTTGAACTTGTTACTTGTATAAAAGACACCTGTACACACACTCAATCAAACAGACTCCAATCTCTCCACAATGGCCAAGACCAGAGAGCTGTGTAAGGACATCAGGGATAAAATTGTAGACCTGCACAAGGCTGGGATGGGCTACAGGACAATAGGCAAGCAGCTTGGTGAGAAGGCAACAACTGTTGGCGCAATTATTAGAAAATGGAAGATGTTCAAGATGACGGTCAATCACCCTCGGTCTGGGGCTCCATGCAAGATCTCACCTCGTGGGGCATCAATGATCATAAGGAAGGTGAGGGATCAGCCCAGAACTACACGGCAGGACCTGGTCAATGACCTGAAGAGAGCTGGGACCACAGTCTCAAAGAAAACCATTAGTAACACACTACGCTGTCATGGATTGAAATCCTGCAGCGCACGCAAGGTCCCCCTGCTCAAGCCAGCGCATGTCCAGGCCCGTCTGAAGTTTGCCAATGACCATCTGGATGATCCAGAGGAGGAATGGGAGAAGGTCATGTGGTCTGATGAGACAAAAATAGAGCTTTTTGGTCTAAACTCCACTCGCCGTGTTTGGAGGAAGAAGAAGGTTGAGTACAACCCCAAGAACACCCTCCCAACCGTGAAGCATGGAGGTGGAAACATAATTCTTTGGGGATGCTTTTCTGCAAAGGGGACAGGACGACTGCACCGTATTGAGGGGAGGATGGATGGGGCCATGTATCGCGAGATCTTGGCCAAAAACCTCCTTCCCTCAGTAAGAGCATTGAAGATGGGTCGTGGCTGGGTCTTCCAGCATGACAACGACCCGAAACACACAGCCAGGGCAACTAAGGAGTGGCTCCGTAAGAAGCATCTCAAGGTCCTGGAGTGGCCTAGCCAGTCTCCAGACCTGAACCCAATAGAAAATCTTTGGAGGGAGCTGAACGTCCGTATTGCCCACCGACAGCCCCGAAACCTGAAGGATCTGGAGAAGGTATGTATGGAGGAGTGGGCCAAAATCCCTGCTGCAGTGTGTGCAAACCTGGTCAATAACTACAGGAAATGTATGATCTTTGTAATTGCAAACAAAGGTTTCTGTACCAAATATTAAGTTCTGCTTTTCTGATGTATCAAATACTTATGTCATGCAATAAAATGCAAATTAATTACTTAAAAATCATACAATGTGATTTTCTGGATTTTTGTTTTAGATTCCGTCTCTCAGAGTTGAAGTGTACCTATGATAAAAATGACAGACCTCTACATGCTTTGTAAGTAGGAAAACCTTCAAAATCGGCAGTGTATCAAATACTTGTTCTCCCCACTGTATTTATGTTAGTTCACCACCAAATACAAAAGACAGACAGACAGTTTTTCACAGCAACGGTAGCATGCAAGTAGCTAACCTAACTAACCTAGAACCAACCTAAATAACCTAGAAAAAACTCCCTCAGATGACAGTCCTATAACATGTTACACAATAAATCTATGTTTTGTTCGAAGAATGTGCATATTTTAGCTATAAATCAGTTTTACATTACTGCTACCATCATAGCCACCATCACAGCTACAGTCAGAAATCGCACGGCAGTAGCCAGAGAAAATACAGACACCAACGTCAACTACTAATTACACATCATATAACATTTCAGAACAATATATGGTGGATAGCTAATGAAAGAATAAGATCTTGTGAACAGAGCCAATATTTCCGATTTTTGAAGTGTTTTACAGCGAAAACACAATATATCGTTATATTAGCTTACTACAATAGCTAGCACACAGCAGCATTGCTTCTAGTCAAACGGTAGCATAGCACAGTTCGACAGATATATATGAAAAAGCATCCCAAATTGGGTCCTTATCTTTGTGGATCTTCCATCGGAATGTTCTCCAAGGGGTCCTTTGTTCAGAACCGACTATATTTGGATCCATAAGGAACGATTTCCCTCAGAATTAGCAAGCAACATTAGCTAGCATTGCTAGCCTCTCGTTCTTGAACCAATTCTTGCGTCGCATCACGTCTAAAGTCCAGAATAAATTTCAATAATATAATTAAACTATATTGAAAAAACATACTTTAAGATGATATTGTGACATGTATCAAAGAAAATCGAAGCCAGAGATCATATTCACCTTTAAAAAGGTTCTTCAATGAGCCGAGTACAGGTCAGACTTCGCGCCCAGAAAATAAATAAAAGTGCGCACGTCTCAGTCAAAGACGTTGTGTTCAGTCCCTGGTCGAGATAATCAACTGATTTTTTCTCTCACTTCCGCATTAAACACAGGCGAAGGCGTATGACGTGTTTCTACAGTAATAAGTGACATGCCCTTTTATAGACAAGCTCCTGAAGAGAGAGTTCGATTTTGGAAATCTCAGTTCCGGTTAGGAAATGGTCTGTAAAAGGAGTTCTGTTTCACTTAGAGAAATAATTCAAACGTTTTTAGAAACTAGAGACTGTTTTCTATCCAATAGTAATATTAATATGCATATTGTACGAGCAAGAATTGAGTACGAGGCCGTTTAAAAATCTTACGATTTTCTCCAAAAGTGAAAACAGCACCCCCTTGTCCTTAACAGGTTAATGTGTTCATGGACATATGAATGTTTCCACTGGACATATGGGATCGTCATATCATGATACTTGTTCTTTCACAACTACTGTGAGGAACTATTATCATTCGCAATTGTCACGTGTGCTCCCTCTCCGGCCTCTCTGGCTGCTCGTTATGGCGCACACCTGTTACCAGTGTTATGTACATAATGACACTCACCTGGACTCCATCACCTCCTTGATTACCTGCCCTTTATTTGTCACTCCCTTTGGTTTCTTCCCCAGTCGTCATTGTTTCTGTTTCTGTTTCATGTCTGTGTGCGGTTAGTGTTTCTTGTTTTGTATTATGTTCCGTATATTTTATTAAAACACTCACTCCCTGAACTTGCTTCCAGACTCTCAGCGCATGTAGTTACAGCAATGGATGTTAAAAAAACAAACAGACTTTGTTGACTTACTATGTGAGGTGAAGAAAAAATGACTGAGAAGCTCAGCTTATTAATGGTGGATGTGGTGAGTTAAGACAATCAGATTCGAATCAGACATCCTAAAATGTGCACTTTCCTACATTTGCGAGCAGCAGGCCAGGTACTTCTACGCGTGCTCAGGCGCGCATGCTCCCTCAACATTACCAGGACAGAGAAAGCAGACAAATGCTCATTGCTCATAAACATAATTTACAAGTCAATATTGTCATATTACCTGTAAATGATGCTTATGAAATAAAATAAAACTTGTTCCTCACAAGTGTAGCAGGTTGTGAACTCCGCAAACAACGTTTCCACCAAGAATGAGAACGTAAATGACTGTAATTAATACATGCATGAACAGAAGTTAATGTAACCAAATTAAGGGAATTAACAGTACATTTACTAGGACTGCTGGTGACATATGTAATGGGGAATAAATGGTCAAAATTTCAATATTTTATTTGGACGGGCAAGGAGGTACCATAGGGTGGGCCAGGACCCCTAAGGCCCACCCATAACGCTGGCCCTGCACCCACCCACAGATCTCTATCTATCTGAGTCAGCATAGACTAAACTAGACTTGAGCATCCAGCAGGGTTCGGAAGCAGGAAGCGATGTGTTTTGCCCCTTTCCCAATTTTTTTTTTTTTTTGTATGTTTATTTTTTATTTTTACTGTGAAATCATTACGAATTCAACAAAAATGTGATTAATTTAGGAATTCTGTTCCCAAATATTGCCACAAATAAAATAAAAAAGAGATAAGTGACTGTGTCTCAATGTAACCAAGGTACGAAATTATTACTATTTTCAAATACTATTTATTTTTGGGCTTAGTTGTGGTCAATTTGCAGTGTACAAATTATTGTTATGTTTCGGAACCCCCACCATCGGACCCGACAAATACGGCCCACGGCTGAATGTACAGTAGTTGCCCACCCCTGTTATAGAGCATAGGCTATACACTAGACCATACTGCTATTCCATACACCCCCACCAACCCATTTCCCCTAGTGAAATTACATTAGTCAAGTGGTTGAATCGAGTTCTTTGTGTGTGTGTGTGTGTGTGTGTGTGTGTGTGTATGTGTGTGTGCAGCCCAGCCTCACATTCAATTCGCGCATATATGTACAAAATGTATTTCAGCAGATTTCGTGCGTTTTTGTGCATTTTTGGGGTGGTTCAATTCGTTTGAAAATACACGAATTTCTGTGCTACTTAATTCGTGCGAAAATACACGAATTTCTGTGCTACTTAATTCGTGCGAAAAGACACGAATTTAACCAGTAGGCGATACACAAGCCGTTGCAACGACCATAGACGCGATCGCCTGTATTTATTTATTTATTTTACGTTATGAATATATAGATATTTTGTCTTTTTTTTAACAATTTAACCATAAGAGGTTATATACAGTGGGGAGAACAAGTATTTGATACACTGACGATTTTGCAGGTTTTCCTACTTACAAAGCATGTAGAGGTCTGTAATTTTTATCATAGGTACACTTCAACTATGAGAGACGGAATCTAAAACAAAAATCCAGAAAATCACATTGTATGATTTTTAAGCAATTAATTTGCATTTTATTGCATGACATAAGTATTTGATACATCAGAAAAGCAGAACTTAATATTTGGTACAGAAACCTTTGTTTGCAATTACAGAGATCATACGTTTCCTGTAGTTCTTACATTTACATTTACATTTAAGTCATTTAGCAGACGCTCTTATCCAGAGCGACTTACAAATTGGTGCATTCACCTTATGATATCCAGTGGAACAACCACTTTACAATAGTGCATCTAACTCTTTTAAGGGGGGGGGGGGTTAGAAGGATTACTTTATCCTATCCTAGGTATTCCTTAAAGAGGTGGCTTCTTGACTAGGTTTGCACACACTGCAGCAGGGATTTTGGCCCACTCCTCCCTACAGATCTTCTCCAGATCCTTCAGGTTTCGGGGCTGTCGCTGGGCAATACGGACTTTCAGCTCCCTCCAAAGATTTTCTATTGGGTTCAGGTCTGGAGACTGGCTAGGCCACTCCAGGACCTTGAGATGCTTCTTACGGAGCCACTCCTTAGTTGCCATGGCTGTGTGCTTCGTGTCGTTGTCATGCTGGAAGACCCAGCCACGACCCATCTTCAATGCTCTTACTGAGGGAAGGAGGTTGTTGGCCAAGATCTCGCGATACATGGCCCCATCCATCCTCCCCTCAATACGGTGCAGTCGTCCTGTCCCCTTTGCAGAAAAGCATCCCCAAAGAATGATGTTTCCACCTCCATGCTTCACGGTTGGGATGGTGTTCTTGGGGTTGTACTCATACTTCTTCTTCCTCCAAACACGGCGAGTGGAGTTAGACCAAAAAGCTCTATTTTTGTCTCATCAGACCACATGACCTTCTCCCATTCCTCCTCTGGATCATCCAGATGGTCATTGGCAAACTTCAGACGGGCCTGGACATGCACTGGCTTAAGCAGGGGGACCTTGCGTGCGCTGCAGGATTTTAATCCATGACGGCGTAGTGTGTTACTAATGGTTTTCTTTGAGACTGTGGTCCCAGCTCTCTTCAGGTCATTGACCAGGTCCTGCCGTGTAGTTCTGGGCTGATCCCTCACCTTCCTCATGATCATTGATGCCCCACGAGGTGAAATCTTGCATGGAGCCCCAGACCGAGGGTGATTGACCGTCATCTTGAACTTCTTCCATTTTCTAATAATTGCGCCAACAGTTGTTTCCTTCTCACCAAGCTGCTTGCCTATTGTCCTGTAGCCCATCCCAGCCTTGTGCAGGTCTACAATTTTATCCCTGATGTCCTTACACAGCTCTCTGGTCTTGGCTATTGTGGAGAGGTTGGAATCTGTTTGATTGAGTGTGTGGACAGGTGTCTTTTATACAGGTAACGAGTTCAAACAGGTGCAGTTAATACAGGTAATGAGTGGAGAACAGGAGGGCTTCTTAAAGAAAAACTAACAGGTCTGTGAGAGCCGGAATTCTTACTGGTTGGTAGGTGATCAAATACTTATGTCATGCAATAAAATGCAAATTAATTATTTAAAAATCATACAATGTGATTTTCTGGATTTTTGTTTTAGATTCCGTCTCTCACAGTTGAAGTGTACCTATGATAAAAATGACAGACCTCTACATGCTTTGTAAGTAGGAAAACCTGCAAAATCGGCAGTGTATCAAATACTTGTTCTCCCCACTGTATATCACAAACTGCTGGTTGGGTATGGCAAAACACTTTTAGGGTGATTTTATCACTTCCGGTTGCTCCAGGAAGCTTAGAATCAACACAGGTAGACCTCATAGTGGCTTGATGGATTGTCATTGAAGACAGGTTCATAAGACATTCATAACCCACATAGGCTTCAGGTTGAATTTAGGGGTGCAGGCAATGTGTTCCTATGGGGTGAGATGTCATTGTAAACTGTTTGATGTAAACACCTTCTTTTAACTGTTAAGGGTTAATGCCACACGGTCAATGTTAGGCTTGCACAGAGACCTTAGGAACGTTCCTGAGGTCAAATTGTGCTTCTAAACCTTAACAGTTCTCTCTCTGTCTCCCAAAAGCAAAAGACTTGAAATGTAGGTCAAGGGTCATCTTCTTGTCACTGTCGCTGCGCTCAGACCGAGCAAGCTACGGTCAAGCGGGGCATCTCGTTGAACTCGGCACGGCTATGGTGATGTCATTTTTAGTGGTGATTTCAGAATGCTATTTTGGTGGTTTTTCACTGTTGAAACATATTGCAAATGCACAAAAGTCAACTAGCAAGTCAGTGTCCATCAGCCAATTAGATATTTTCAGACACCAAACTGATACCATCTGACTCCAAACTCACTTTTTCCAACTCGTTTAGAAGCCAACTATCACATATTTCAGAGCAGGCCCAAAATTCACAGCACCTTCCATTTAAACCATAATAAAACAAATAATACGTAGTTATGTTCTAGCTGCGGGTCCAGTTTTCACATTATGTTTAGCCCTATGTGAGGCGACCTCGAATCCCAAGTTTCGGCTCGATAGGTCATTCGGTGCCCGAGCATAACCTTAATTGGTGCTGAAATTCCACTTTTTTCCATGCCTTGCTACGGGGTCCTTGAATGAGCTATCGGACAGAAATGTCGGGGTCCGTCTCTATGGGCCGAGCCGGTTTCAATGCACCTAGTCTTGCAACTCTGGGACTTTTGTAAATGTCACCATTTTGTAATGCTCAAAATGAATTGAAGTCAATGCAAATGCACCGAGGCTTTTTATCGGTCCGAGAACCTTCTAGAGCCACATAACTCACCGTGCTTAATCGACCTGAGCTCTAGAACAGGTTTGTAAAGTTTCAGAACTCTAGGTCTGACGGTTCTTTAAAAGTTCAAACAAAAGTAACTATTGCAGGCACTGTCTGCCTCTAAGCCCCTCAGTGTGTCACTCCATCCTTTCTGTGTGGGTGTGTAAATTTTTCCTTGAAATCTGATGGGATGAATGACTGATTTACAGTTCATGAGGGTTGCCTATTCACATATATTAAGTTTTGGAAAGATTTGACTTTTTTAACCCTTCGAAACAGCCCTTTTGACACCAATTATGGCACTTCCGGTTGGCACAGGAAGCTGAAAGTAAACACATATCCTCATTGGAGTGGGCTTTTACAGAATCCTGAGTTTTAAGTCTATACGTTAAGAACTCACTGATTTACATAGGGTTGAATGCACTATTTCTCTCAAACTGCAGGTTGGGTATGGCAAACACTTTTAGGGTGATTTAAAATCGAATCTTTAGAATCGACACAGGTAGACCTCATAGTGGCCTGATGGATTGTCATCGAAGACAGGTTCATAAGGCATTATTAACCCACATAGGCTTCAGGTTGAATTTAGGGGAGCAGGAAATGTATTCCTATGGGGAGACATGTCATTGTAAACTGTTTGATGTAAACACCTTCTTTTAACTATCAAGGGTTAATGCCACACGGTCAATGTTAGGCTTGCACAGATCGGGAGGACCTTAGGAACGTTCCTGAGGTCAAATTGTGCTTCTAACCTTAACGGTTCTCTCTCTGTCTCCCAAAAGCAAAAAAATATGAAATTGAGGTCAAAGGGTCATTTGGGTCCTTCTTCTTGTCCCTGTCGCTGCACTCAGACCGAGCTAGCTACGGTCAAGCGGGGCATCTCGTTGAACTCGGCACGGCCTGGAGATAATGGCAATGCCATTTCAGGCTTTGTGTGTCTTTAAGCACCGTACTTTTTCACTCCATCCTTTTATCCCCTTTTCTTCGTGGTATCCAATCTTTAGTAATTACTATCTTGTCTCATCGCTACAACTCCCGTAGGGGCTCAGGAGAGACGAAGGTCGAAAGCCACGCGTCCTCCGAAGCACAACCCAACCAAGCTGCACTGCTTCTTAACACAGCGCGCCTCCAACCCGGAAGCCAGCCGCACCAATGTGTCGGAGGAAACACCGTGCACATGGCCCCCTTGGCTAGCGCGCACTGCCCCCGGCCCGCCACAGGAGTCGCTGGAGCGCGATGAGACAAGGATATCCCTACCGGCCAAACCCTCCCTAACCCGGACGACGCTAGGCCAATTGTGCGCCGTCCCACGGACCTCCCGGGTCGCGGCCGGCTGCGGCAGAGCCTGGGCGCAAACCCAGAGACTCTGGTGGCGCAGCTAGCACTGCGATGCAATGCCCTAGACCACTGCGCCACCCGGGAGGCAGATCTGACCTTTTTAACCCTTCGAAACTGACCCTATGGCACCATTTGAAGGTACTTCCGGTTGACATAGGAAGCTGAAAGTGAACACATATCCTCCTTGGGGTAGGCTCTTATATAATATTGAGTTTTAAGTCTTTATGTTAAGAACTGACTTATTTACAGAGGGTTAAATGAGTATGTGTTATTTCATAAAATCACATAAAATCACAGAATTCTGGCAGAGCTTCGAGACCCACTTAAAAAATGTTCGTCTGAACACACTGCAACTGGATCTGTAACTTTTTTTTTTTAACTCCTTTTTGTGAACATTACCAATTTGTCAATGTACGATTTCTCTTAAATTACGATAGATAAATGTCTGGTTCTTTTTTTCCTGACACCGTATGCTTATGTACTTTGACGTGAAGCGGTCAAATTAGCACCCTACTTTGCGTTTTTGACCTTTAATCCCAGAAAAATGGCCATAACTCAAAAAGCGTTGAGGCCTCGACGCCATCTTGTTCGGGGCCAACTGTCCATTACGTCTTCGAAATATTTTCCGTTTAGGAGAAAAGGCCACATGCATTTGCAATGTGCTTGTGCATTTGCAATATTATTTATTTTCCCTCTGGTGGGAATTTCCGAGACTGCGGAAAAATGACCAAAATTTGTTATTTTTTATAAAAGGAAACCGAACGTCCGAGAGATTTCGTTTGATGACTTCCTGAAAGATCTCTCCCCCGCGCACGGCCCGACGCCGTCCGCGAATTTTAGAAACGTTGCAGGACGTCTAGTAAGGGACCTTATATTTGCAATGTGGCGTTTCTCACTAACCATATGGCGAGTGCTAAAATGTTCCCTTAAGGTATGGAAAGGCCTTGGAAAGGCCATAAGTGTAAGCCAACATAATTCATTATTTTACATTAACATGTAATACATGCATTATGAAGAAAATGGTGTCATTTAGGCTCCACGAAATATGAAATGGGTTATGAAGAAAATCGTGTATGGTTGCCTACATGACAAAAAGGCGTTCTGATTACAAGTGCACCAGTATCCAAAGTATTAAGCGAAATTAAGCACAGAAAACAGCATTGGCATTAATAAATCCTCTGCTCTCATCCTTCTAGACCTATCGGCTGCCTTTGATACTGTGAACCATCAGATCCTCCTCTCCACCCTCTCCGAGCTGGGCATCTCCGGCGCGGCCCACGCTTGGATTGCGTCCTACCTGACAGGTCGCTCCTACCAGGTGGCGTGGCGAGAATCTGTCTCCGCACCACGTGCTCTCACCACTGGTGTCCCCCAGGGCTCTGTTCTAGGCCCTCTCCTATTCTCGCTATACACCAAGTCACTTGGCTCTGTCATATCCTCACATGGTCTCTCCTATCATTGCTATGCAGACGACACACAATTAATTTTCTCCTTTCCCCCCTCTGATAACCAGGTGGTGAATCGCATCTCTGCATGTCTGGCAGACATATCAGTGTGGATGACGGATCACCACCTCAAGCTGAACCTCGGCAAGGCGGAGCTGCTCTTCCTCCCGGGGAAGGACTGCCCGTTCCATGATTTCGCCATCACGGTTGACAACTCCATTGTGTCCTCCTCCCAGAGTGCTAAGAACCTTGGCGTGATCCTGGACAACACCCTGTCGTTCTCAACTAACATCAAGGCGGTGACCCGTTCCTGTAGGTTCATGCTCTACAACATTCGCAGAGTACGACCCTGCCTCACGCAGGAAGCGGCGCAGGTCCTAATCCAGGCACTTGTCATCTCCCGTCTGGATTACTGCAACTCGCTGTTGGCTGGGCTCCCTGCCTGTGCCATTAAACCCCTACAACTCATCCAGAACGCCGCAGCCCGTCTGGTGTTCAACTTTCCCAAGTTCTCTCACGTCACCCCGCTCCTCCGCTCTCTCCACTGGCTTCCAGTTGAAGCTCGCATCCGTTACAAGACCATGGTGCTTGCCTACGGAGCTGTGAGGGGAACGGCACCTCCGTACCTTCAGGCTCTGATCAGGCCCTACACCCAAACAAGGGCACTGCGTTCATCCACCTCTGGCCTGCTCGCCTCCCTACCTCTGAGGAAGTACAGTTCCCGCTCAGCCCAGTCAAAACTGTTCGCTGCTCTGGCACCCCAATGGTGGAACAAACTCCCTCACGACGCCAGGTTAGCGGAGTCAATCACCACCTTCCGGAGACACCTGAAACCCCACCTCTTTAAGGAATACCTAGGATAGGATAAAGTAATCCTTCTAACCCCCCCCCCCCCCTTAAAAGAGTTAGATGCACTATTGTAAAGTGGTTGTTCCACTGGATATCATAAGGTGAATGCACCAATTTGTAAGTCGCTCTGGATAAGAGCGTCTGCTAAATGACTTAAATGTAATGTAAATGTAAAATATTTCCCACGAATTAAGTCGCACGTAAATGTGCGTCTTTTCTCAAAAATTCTGTCCAGCAAGTCTAAAACAGTACATGTAGGCATACAACGACACATTTTAAAACATGGTTAAACAAAGACAACATTTCTGTATATTCATGACGTTGAATTAGCCATTAAGAAGAACAAAAATGAAATACAAATGATCCGTCTACATGGTTGTTGCAACGGCTTGTGTGTCGCCTACTGGTTAAATTCGTGTCTTTTCGCACGAATTAAGTAGCACAGAAATTCGTGTATTTTCGCACGAATTAAGTAGCACAGAAATTCGTGTATTTTCAAACGAATTGAACCACCCCAAAAATGCACAAAAACGCACGAAATCTGCTGAAATACATTTTGTACATATATGCGCGAATTGAATGTGAGACTGTGTTGGTGTGTGTGTCATCATTTACTGCCCAATCAGCATTTACCAGCATGGGCCTATATGCAAATCCCAGGTGGTTCAGGAGATAATGATAGTAAATGCGTTCTGACACGAAGCCATATTGGAAACGTACGTCTATCTTTCATTTCCAATATGGCTGGTCTGACTAACACAGATCTCTCTATCCACCTCCAGATCTATTATTACCTCCCGCTGATCACACTTAGCAACCATCGCCATGGGAACCGTTTTCATGTTAAGCCTGGTCGTCAAGGAGACGTGGCTGAAAGCATAACGGGACCCTCTCTCGTGTTCTGTGTCCAGTACAAATGTAGCCTGGTCCCAGATCTGTTTGTGCTGTTTGAGCTCAATGGCCATAATTTGTCTGTATACAGAACAAACAGATCTGGGACCAGGCTAAAACAAATACTGGTTGCTCAGATTATAAAGAAAAAGAGTTTGTCCTTCGGATGTACAAGAGGCAATCACTGTATGTTTCTGGTGATTAGACACACACACACACACACACACACACACACACACACACACACACACACACACACAATTATCAATTTGGTTGCAGTCCCATTTTGAATTGTCCACTCTCTCAACTCAGCTGCCTGCCTAATCCAAATGTAGTATAGTAGTGGGTTAAAAAGGGGGATGTGGAAACAGACTGGCTTTCATCACATTACAGTATTACACACTGGATGAACAGTCTAAAGGGCACCAGAAAGGGCTGCTTGTGTGTGTGTGTTTCTGTGTGTCTGTCTGTCTCTCTTTCTCTGTCTCTCTCTGTGTGCGTGTGTGTTGAGACAATTATGTTGCTTTGATTTGTGACAGAACCAGATGGTTAACAAATGGATTAATATACAGCTGAACCACCACTGGTAGTCTATACTCATTTTGCTGTGCTTAATAAACAGCCACGACCATTTGTCGTTGGCTTTTATGATCTATTGCAGACTACCCTTGAGAGCTACTTCAACATAATTTACCTGCTTCATTTAACTGAGTGAGTCACACATACTTCATACAGTCATTTTAACACACACTCACACACACACACACACACACACACACACACACACACACACACACACACACACACACACACACACACACACACACACACACACGCTCACACACACACAAGCTCACACACACACACACGCTCACACACACTCACACACAGCTCTGAATGTCTCGCTGCTGTATCTGCTAAATTTTTCCCACAGTAAGGTTATGCCCCACAGGTTGCTGTGTGTGTGTGATATTAGCCACTCGATTGTGTGGCCTCGACGTCTCTCATCTTGTTTCCGATAAAAAAGGAACTGTGTCTTCATTTGTAAATGTGTCAAGTGAGAAAGTGCGAAAATATATATTTTTGAATACAACTGGCACTCACACACACAATTGACCCCTACAAACTGTGTATTCTCCATTAGTGTAATATTTCCCTGTCCTTTTATCGAGTGGTGGAAGAAGTACCCAATTATAATACTTGAGTAAAAGTAAAGATACCTTAATAGAAAATTACTCAAGTAAAAGTGAAAGTCTACAAGCAAAATACTACTTGAGTAAAAGTCAAAAAGCATTTGGTTTAAAATATACTTAAGTATCGAAAGTAAATGTAATTGCTATAATATACTTAACTGTCAAAAGTAAAATTAAAAGTATAAATAATTTCAAATACCTTATATAAAGCAAACCAGACCACACGATTTCTTGTTTTTTTATTTACGGAAAGCCAACACTCAGACGTAGTACTTTAAGGTATTTTTACTCAAGTACTTTACACCACTACTTTTATCTATGGGATAATTGTATTGGAAATGCATTTTCAAGTGTGCACTTCACGGAATAAGATGTTTTGCATGTCAGCAATCAAGTGTTCAAGATATAAGACTTTCAAAAAGCTTATTGTAACTGGCTACATCCTCATTTTGATCATCGTGATGATGTGGCAAGTTACAATTAGCATATTAAAGTCCTTTATCTTGAAAACTTGATTGCTGACATGCAAAACAATTTGTACTGTATCAACAGTGGACAAATACAACAACAAAAAATGAATAAAATAGTTTTTGAGTGGATTGTTCCTTTTCTTGTAATTGTAATCACATTAATCCTGGTAACAATGAAACTTGTTTTTATTATCATTCATTTCAATATAATTACTATAATCTAATGGCCAGTTGCAATGATTAATAACGCTGCTGTTGGCACAATGATTATTATTAACCACGCTGGATCACAGAACACATGATGCACCAAGGGTTGAAAGCCCACCCTGACAATAATTGCTATTGTCTCCCATGGGCTACAGCAACAGAAACCCGTATAATAGAATCCTCATTAAAATCATGCATTTCATAAACCTACATTACGCAGAGTTAAAGTAAAAGTAGGCCTATTTGTATATAATGAATAGAGTGAATTGTGGAGTCTATTGTGATTACAGTCTAATGAATTTACTAAAACCCTCAGACCATGCGAGTTTAATGTTTAATACAACCATTTAGTGTTGAGTTTGACAGATAACCTGTAGCGATCTGCGGCAGGCGCTGTCCTTCAGCACCACACCACTATTCACACTGGACTGGAATGGCATGCAGCGATAATCTACGGGAATATGGATTCAAATAAATCCATCCATTTAGAATAATCCCTGCCCATTCCTGATTTCCAAATGCATTCAGGTAATTTTTGTGTTCGTGTTGCCTAGACTACAGGCCTACTTTTCCATTGATAATGGAGGATGCTCACGTTAGAACCACTTGTATGTGTGTTCACAGTGAAAAATTATGTTAGATCTAATTTGTTTGCTATGAAGTGGTAAATAATAAAATATACAACTGAACATAACATTTCTCAATAGTTACTGACCTTTCTGAGAGCTCGGAAGTCTTTGAAATCATTTCTGATGCTACGTTGAGATGCCCGAGACGTTATTACCCATGTCGGATTTATGTTCACTGTCCTGATGTGCGCTCGAGCTCCAGTGGTTTTAGTGAAATTTAGTTTAATTTCTAAAGAAGCTGCCATGTTGTGTTGAAGGGGGTACGTGCTACACTTTTTGCCTTTGACAAAAGAGTAGAACTTCTTTTGTTGCGGACATGTCATCCAAAGACCAAATACACCGTTTTAAAAGTGGGACAAGCGACGGCGCAGGTGTGCTGCGCGTGCTTAGAACACCGGAGAGAGCAGTTGAAAGTGAAGCACCTATTTCCTAGATTTGGACAGTATTTTCTCTGTAGGCCTACAACCGTCACCTAAAGTAATGAGTTCTACAAAAGTAAATGATTTATGAAAAATAGAAATACAAACTTGCAAAGGCAAAAACATCTCTCTTTGTTAACACATGGGAATAAGAACACTCACCATGTCCCCACTGAATGGAATTTGAGTAAAGTAAATGATTTATGAAAAATGGCAACGTACAAACAACTATCGCAGGAATGAATCATTCAGATGAGAAAACATGGAGATGGAGATGCTATATCTATCACCAAGCCATGAATTGTGTAAAACTGCCATCTAGTGTAAAAACAATTACAACTAAATATAGACTGACATCATAGCGCAAGCGGACCATTACAATTAGTAAAAGTTAAGACATTGACATTTAGATCATGTAGCCTATCGATTCATTATTTTATTGGGGCCCGTGGAAAATATTACCTCGGTTTGTGATTAAAGCCTGTTCTTCCAAAAATGTATGAACACACCGCTCTGCCCGCCGGCAAAGAGCATCAACTCTGCCAGTCACTACCGAGCTAATGTTGTCCCAGGAAGACAATCATACGACCAACTTTTCACTTTTAACCAAAGTCTACATTGCGAAAAAAGTAGCTGGAGTCGCTGAGGTGTAGTACAGCTTAATTGTCATGGTTATGGTGCAGGTTGTCATTGGTGTTGAGCTATGAGAGCACTAACTTGCATTATTCAGTAGGCTAATTTTGAGCAGTGAAGAGAATCATATTAATTATGTAGCGAACCCTGATTGCCCTTATTTATATGGCCATCTCCAGTAAGCTTGAGAACATTTTTCTTGAATTCCTATGAAATGAAAAAGACTATACATGGAAAATGGTTAAAGCTTTACTTGAAAGATGGTTGATGCATCACAATGGATATCTGGCGTATTACGTATATTTAGGGCATGACACATTAAGAAAAGAAAGATATATTGATTGATAAGGTATTACAAAAGTAAGGGTAAAAACATTTTATTATATGTATTTTATATTAAGGCGAGAGGAAAAAAAACATATCTGGGCTTCTGGAGTCAAATGCACTGCATCGCAGTGCTTGAGACCCAGGTTTGATCCCAGGCTGTCACAACCGGCTGTAACCGGGGGTCCCATAGGGTGGTGCACAATTGGCCCGGTGTTGTCTGAGTTAGGGGGGGCTTTACTTGGCTCATTGTGCTCTATCGACTCCTTGTGGAGGCCCGGGTGCCTGCAGGCTGACTCTGGTCGTCAGTTGAACGGTGTTTCCTCTGACACATTGGTGCAGCTGGCTTGCGGGTCAAACGGGCGGGTGTTAAGGAAAGCGGTTTGGCGGTCATGTTTCGGAGGACGCGTAACTCGACTCTCCTGAGTCCATTGGGGAGTTGGGCAATGTTATTGAAATTGGGAGAAAAAAAAAACATATCTCATACACTCAATACAACCATTTACATAATTTGAAAACAGTTATTTTCAAACACTTGGGCTAGGAACTTGTTGCATGTTTTGAAAATCACCGTTTAAAAAAACAACTTTTAATCTGACCTTGTGATGTCACAGAGAAGCATTTTTTGGGGGACCTTTCTTCTTACCTTTTTAACCACAGATTATAGAAACGTGGTGTTTTCCAATATGTAGACACCAGTGGTGGAAAAAGTACTCAGTTGTCATACGTCAGTAAAAGTAAAATGACTCAAGGTAAAGTGAAAGTCACCCAGTCAATTTGACCATATTGCTGTCCTGCCTGAGCATTCAAAGTGTAACAAGTACTTATTGGTGTCAGGGAAAATGTATGGGAGTAAAAAGTACATGTTTTCTTTGGAAATGTAGTGAAGTAAAAGTAAAAGTTGTCAAAAATATAAGTAGTAAAGAAAGTACAGATACCCCCCAAAAACTACTTAAGTAGTACCTTAAATCATTTTTACTTTGTTACTTTACACCGCTGGTAGACACTGGTTTGGTGCTGGAGACGATGAATATGAGGTTGAATAGTGGCATAATTGCCCTTTAAGTTGGCAACTTAACAAGCTTAGTTAAACAACAGCACCTTATTTTAATGCGCTGGTTTATGCAGATTTTCTTAGGCCCAGGTATGCCAGGCACATACTAGTGCTGTTTGCATGATTTTATTACCAAGGATAGTGAGATAAGGCTAAAGCATAGGGCTGTTTCTTCTCAGCTGAACCAACTGAGGTCAGCAGATCAAATATATAATACAATTGCATCTTGAACAGTGCATTTTCCCTTTCACGTACGTTATTATGACTAGAAACAGAAACCTGGACGGTTTTCTGGATCCTGGCCCTGCAATGGTTGATAAATGAAGGATTCGTGCCTCTTCTGTTGCAACTTCAAACCTGTAATGCTTTGTTTGTGGTACAGTAGACAGACCTCTTCACATCTCTAAATAGAACAGGGCCTTAGCATACAGTGCACTTCAGAATACTTGCTAGGCTACATTGTCTACTTTAAAAAATATATATATCCTGTTTACATCTTGTGTCCATCCACCCACAGCTCCAGCAGAACACCTAGGTCTGTCTAAGATGCGGCGGAAGGAGACAGAGCAGAAGGAGGTGAAGCAGCCGTTTGCACATGGACCTGGGCACCAAGCAGTCATCCGTAGGCTACAGAGCCAAACCTGCAGAGCCAACTATTGCAGAAGAGGCTGGAACAGCAGGCAGCAGAGAGGAGGCAGCAGAGGCTGGAGCAGCAGGCAGCAGAGAGGGAGCCGCAGCAGAGGCTGGAGCAACAGGTAGCAGAGAGGAAGCAGCAGCAGAGAGGGAGCCACAACAGAGGCTGGAGCAACAGGTAGCAGAGAGGAAGCAGCAGGTGAGAGGAAACAGAGAGGAAGCAGCAGGTGAGGCCACCACGACCAGGGCTCTGTCTCTCTCTCTCTCTCTCTCTCTCTCTCTCTCTCTCTCTCTCTCTCTCTCTCTCTCTCTCTCTCTCTCTCTCTCTCTCTCTCTCTTTCTCTCTCTCTCTCTCTCTCTCTCTCTCTCTCTCTCTCTCTCTCTTTCTCTCTTTCTCTCTTTCTCTCTCTCTCTCTCTCTCTCTCTCTCTCTCTCTCTCTCTCTCTCTCTCTCTCTCTCTCTCGCTCTCGCTCTCTCTCCTCCTCTCCTATTCTCTCCATTCACATGCTCTCTCACCCCCTCTCCCTTCCTCTCCCATCCCTCCATCCTCCAGTCTGTTCACATGGGCACAGACTGGCCAGGGAGTGCCAACTTGGCCTTTGGTGCCCATTGGTTGTGCCTGTTTTTTTTTTTTTTACATTTTCCTTTTTTTGCATTAGTTATTCGTGTTTAGTGCCATTTGCAAGTTGCTTTCAACTGGTGTTTGTCCTTTGTGACTAATATTTTGACACATTTGCATTGCTGCTTATCAAACACATTTTAAACACACAGGCACTTTGTTTCTCTGCCTGTCTCTCATCTACCTACACTCAATGGAATGAAACTGTACATCTACGCTGTTGGGAGTTTGGATTAGATTTGTGCCCCCTTTACCCCCTTGCAGATCCTCGATGAGCGATCCAGAAAGGACATAGAGCAGCTGCAAGAGAGAAACACCAAATTACATCACATACTCAGCTGTCCCTCGACAATCAGCACAAAGGGCATCCAACCTGAAGGTAAGGCGGCCTACTCACTGAAAACACACCCAGGAGAGCGTGTGTGTGTATGTGTGTGTGTGTGTGTGTGGTGTGTACATGAGTATGTGGATCTTTGCTTCTGCGTGTGAGTATGTGCCCCTGTGTGTGTGTGTGTGTGTGTTTCTCATCTGTGTGTGTGTGTGTCTGGAGAAGACTTCACAGATGAAAGCCCCATCCACAGAGAGATGCCTCTCAAAGTGTTGCCTACTGCGGATCAAAACAACATGGCAGCAGGACCTTACATAATAAGAGTTCCTTGAACCCAAGGTTGTTTTTTAGGTTGCTTTCCACACACCCTATATTTGCTCCAAATGGTACCCTATTTCCTTTATAGTGTGCTACTTTTAACCAGTGCCCATAGGGTTGCCCATAGGGCTCTGGCCAAAAGTAGTGTGCTTTATAGGGAATAAAGTTCCTATGCAATTCAAAAACAGTTTTATTTTGGGAAAGTGGGAATTGAAAGATATTTGACTTATTCTGAAGGCTTCAAGGACTTCTAATGCAATTCACTTCCTTGTGCACTTGTGCATAACCTAGCCTCCTCTCGCCTTAGGCAACTCTGTTTGTGGAGATGTGTGATGGAATTTCAGTTTGAATAAAGTTATTTTTTCAATCATTTTTGGCACATTTTTCAGATATAAGTGTTATATTTTCAAATCTTGAAGTACAAAACTCTAAGCTGACAACACTTGTAATACCCCATATGTTATTTTCCAAACATTTGATTGGGGTTTCACACATCTTTCACCCCTGAGTCATTCATGCAAAATCTAAGTCTTTTGTGAAATACCATGAGAACATTTTGTTTAGTCACCAATACATCAGATTGTCACACCGATGGATCTCGATTCCCTCATCGCCTTGACCATCAGGACCGATGGGCGACTACAGGAACGACGGAGGGAGAGGAGATTAGATTTCGCTCGCCCGTCCAAGGATTCCACCTCGCCTCCGAAGCATCCCGGAAGTCCCCGATGGCCCCGTTGCCGAGAGAACCTGAGGCGACCCGAGGTTCCCCGAGAGTCGCCGAAGACGGCCAAGTCACCGTTTCCCGAGCCTATGCAACTAGGCAGAGATGGGCAGAACGGCAATACAGACTCAACACTAAGAGTTGCCTGTATTGTGATCATGTTGATAAAAATGTGTCTTACAGGTTCATTATCCTTATATAGTACATACGTAGGATAAATACTCAGAAACAGGGGTATTGTCAAGCAGTTGGCCACTGTAAAAACGTAACACAGTGTTAGATGCCGTTTCTGCCCCATGGATCACCTTTTCTACCTGACTTGTCAACTGATACAGTATTACCTGTCTCTGCTTGAAATTCAGTAGCTTACAGTGTATCAATAGAATTCAGATAATGAGTTGAATATGTTGTTTTATAATCTGGGTGGTTTGAGCCCTGAATGATGATTGGCTCACAGCCGTGGTATATCAGACCGTGTATGACAGAACATGTATTTTTACTGCTCTAATTACGTTGGTAACCAGATTATAATAGCAATTAGGCACCTCGGGGGTTTGTGGTATATGGCCAGTATACCACGGCTAAGGGCTGTGTCTAGGCACTTTGCGTTGTGTCGTGCTAAAAGGACAGCCCTTAGCCGTCGTATATAGGCTGTATACGACACCTCCTCGGGCCGTATTGCTTAAATATACAATGCAGGTATTTCAGCAGTGTCACGTTCCTGACCTTATTTCCTTTGTTTAGCCTTGTTTAGTTGGTCAGGACGTGAGCTGGGTGGGCATTCTATGTTATGTGTTTCTATGTTGGGTTCATTGAATTAGCCTGATATGGTTCTCAATCAGGGGCAGGTGTTTTACGTTTCCTCTGATTGAGAACCATATTAAGGTAGACGGTTTCTCACTGTTTGTTGGTGGGTGATTGTTGCTGTGTCTGTGTTTGTTCGCCACACGGTACTGTTTCGTTTCGTTCGTTCGTTTGTTCCTGTTCGTGCGTTCATGTTTTATGTTCTCAAGTTCAGGTCTGTTCACGTCGTTTATTGTTTTGTAGTTTGTTTAAGTGTTTTTCCGTCTTCGTTTACATAATTAATAAGTATGTATTCAAACCACGCTGCATATTGGTCCGATCCTTGCTCCTCCTCAGCCGAGGAGGAAGACGAGCGTTACAGAATCACCCACCTACCAAGGACCAAGCAGCGTGGTAACAGGCAGCGGCAGCAGGAGCAGCGCAAGGAGGAATGGACATGGGAGCAGAGTCTGGACTACACTACGTGGGAGGAGATCGACAGGTGGGCGATCGACCCAGGGAGAATGCCGGAGCTCGCCTGGGATTCTCTGGAGCAGTGTGAGGAGGGATACCGGCGAATGGAGGCAGCACGACGACGCGGTAGGAAGCCCGAGAGTCAAGCCCAAAAATGTATTGGGGGGGACTACAAGGGAGTGTGGCGAAGTCAGGTAGGAGACCTGCGCCAACTCCCCGAGCTTACCGTGGAGAGCGAAAGTACGGGCAGACACTGTGTTATGCGGTAAAGCGCACGGTGTCTCCTGTACGTGTGCTTAGCCCGGTGCGGTACATTCCAGCTCCTCGTATCGGCCGGGCTAGATTGGGCATTGAGCCAGGTGCCATGAAGCCGGCTCAACGCGTCTGGTCTCCAGTGCGTCTCCTCGGGCCGGCATACATGGCACCAGCCTTACGCATGGTGTCCCCGGTTCGCCAACACAGCCCAGTGCGGGTTATTCCACCTCCCCGCACTGTTCGGGCTACGGGGAGCATTCAACCAGGTAAGGTTGGGCAGGCTCGATGCTCAAGGGAGCCAGTACGCCTGCACGGTCCGGTATATCCGGTGCCACCTCCCCGCCCCAGCCCAGTACTACTAGTGCCTACACCACGCACCAGGCTTCCAGTGCGTCTCCAGAGCCCTGTTCCTCCTCCACGCACTCGCCCTGTGGTGCGTGTCTCCAGCCCGGTACCACCAGTTCCGGCACCACGCACCAAGCCTCCTGTGCGTCTCCAGAGCCCTGTGCGCCCTGTTGCTGCTCCCCGCACTAGCCTTAAGGTGCGTGTCCTTAACCCGGTACCACCAGTTCCGGCATCACGCACCAGGCCTACTGTGCGCCTCAACCGGCCAGAGTCTGCCGTCTGCCCAGCGCCGTCTGCACTGCCCGTCTGCCCAGCGCCGCCTGCACTGCCCGTCTGCCCAGCGCCGTCTGAGATGCCCGTCTGCCCAGCGCCGTCTGAGCCGCCCGTCTGTCCTGAGCCTTCAAAGCCGCCCGTCTGTCCTGAGCCTTCAAAGCCGCCCGTCTGTCCTGAGCCTTCAAAGCCGCCCGTCTGTCCTGAGCCTTCAAAGCCGCCCGTCTGTCCTGAGCCTTCAAAGCCGCCCGTCTGTCCTGAGCCTTCAGAGCCGTCCGTCAGTCAGGAGCCGCTAGAGCCGTCCGTCAGTCAGGAGCCGCCAGAACCGCCAGCCAGCCAGGAGCCGCCAGAGCCGCCAGCCAGCCAGGAGCCGCAAGAGCCGCCAGCCAGCCAGGAGCTGCCAGAGCCGCCAGCCAGCCAGGAGCTGCCTGAGCCGCCAGCCAGCCAGGAGCTGCCGGAGCCGTCAGCCAGCCATGACCTGCCGGAGCCGTCAGCCAGCCATGACCTGCCGGAGCCGTCAGCCAGCCATGACCTGCCGGAGCCGTCAGCCAGCCATGACCTGCCGGAGCCGTCAGCCAGCCATGACCTGCCCCTCAGTCCGGAGCTGCCCCTCAGTCCGGAGCTGCCCCTCAGTCCGGAGCTGCCCCTCAGTCCGGTGCTGCCCCTCGGTCCGGTGCTGCCCCTCGGTCCAGTGGGGTTGATATGGAGGGTCGCCATTAAAAGGAGGCCACGGAAGCGGGGATTAACTATGGTGGGGTGGGGGCCACGTCCAGAGCCAGAGCCGCCACCGTGGAGTCCGTCAGTCCGGAGCCGCCATTGAATTAGCCTGATATGGTTCTCAATCAGGGGCAGGTGTTTTACGTTTCCTCTGATTGAGAACCATATTAAGGTAGACTGTTTCTCACTGTTTGTTGTTGGGTGATTGTTGCTGTGTCTGTGTTTGTTCGCCACACGGTACTGTTTCGTTTCGTTTGTTCCTGTTCGTGCATTCATGTTTTATGTTCTCAAGTTCAGGTCTGTTCACGTCGTTTATTGTTTTGTAGTTTGTTTAAGTGTTTTTCCGTCTTCGTTTACATAATAAATAAGTATGTATTCAAACCACGCTGCATATTGGTCCGATCCTTGCTCCTCCTCAGACGAGGAGGAAGACGAGCGTTACAAGCAGTGCATTATACACTACACTATAATCCCAAATGCTAGAATTTAGAGTGGCTCTTTCCACTTTGTCCTGTTGAAGCACACTGGCTGATGGAGAATGATGATGTAGTATTTACAGACACATCCGTATATATGATTTGGTTTCACCTTCCAACATCAATTGTCAAATTGATACATTTATCATTTATCAAAATATAGAAATGTAAACTTCAGCAGTTATCAAACTATACGTTATACTAGGCAGGCACTACATCATTTTGGTTCAGTAGTTATCAGTTTTGAGCAGTTTGATTTGTATTTATATTTGTATTTATTATGGATCCCCATTAGCTGCTGCCAAAGCAGCAGCTACACTTCCTGGGGTCCTGCAAAATTAAGGCAGTTTATACAATTTTAAAACATTACAATACATTCACAGATTTCACAACACACTGTGTGCCCATAGGCCCCTACTCCACCACTACCCGTATCGTGCGTATGTTATCGTGTGTGTGTGTGTGTGTGTGTGTGTGTGTCTGTGCCAATGTTTGTGTTGCTTCACAGTCCCCGCTGTTCCATAATGTGTTTTTTTTATCTGTTTTTAAAATGTAATTTTAATTTTACATCAAGTAACTGCTTGCGTCAGTTACTTGATGTGGAGTTCCATGTAGTCAATGGCTCTATGTAGTACTGTGTGCCTTCCATAGTCTGTTCTGGACTTGGACTGTGAAGAGACCTCTTGTGGCATGTCTTGTGGGGTATGCATGAGAGGTATTCAACATGTCAATACCTCTCATAAGTACAAGTCGTGATGAAGTCAATCTCTCCTCCACTTTCAGCCAGGAGAGATTGACAGGCATATTATTAATATTAGCTCTCTGTGTACATCCAAGGGCCAGCCGTGCTGCCCTGTTCTGAGGGAAAAACTTCCAATTGTAACCAGTGCCTGCAACCTGGATCAGGTTGTCAGTCAACCTACCAGAGTAGTTACAAACAGCACAAGAATGAAATCATTAACATGTATTGATCACATTTTTACTAACACTGCAGATATTTGCTTTAAAGCAGTATCCAAATCCATAGGATGTAGTGATGACAATATACAGGGCCTTGCAGAAGTATTCAACCCCCTTGGCGTTTTCCTATTTTGTTGCATTACGACCTGTAATGTAAATTGATTTTTATTTGGATGTCATGTAATGGACATACACAAAATAGTCCAAATTGGTGAAGTGAAATGAAAAAAATAACTTGTTTCAAAAAATAAATAAAAAATAAAAACGGAAAAGTGGTGTATGTATTCACCCCCTTCGCTATGAAGCCACTAAATAAGATCTGGTGCAACCAATTACCTTCAGAAGTCACATAATTAATTAAATAAAGTCCACCAGTGTGCAATCTACGTGTCACATGATCTGTCACATGATCTCAGTATATATACACCTGTTCTGAAAGGCCCCAGAGTCTGCAACACCACTAAGCAAGCGGCACCATGAAGACCAAGGAGCTCTCCAAACAGGTCAGGGACAAAGTTGTGGAGAAGTACAGATCAGGGTTGGGTTATAAAAAATATCAGAAACTTTGAACATTCCACGGAGCACCATTTAATCCATTATTAAATGTTTTAAAGAGTATGGCTTCACAACAAACCTGCCAAGAGAGGGCCGCCCACCAAAACTCACAGACCAGGCAAGGAGGGCATTTTTATTTATTTTTAATTTTTTAATTTCACCTTTATTTAACCAGGTAGGCTAGTTGAGAGCAAGTTCTGATTTACAACTGCGGCCTGGCCTAGATAAATTAATCAGAGAGGCAACAAAGAGACCAAAGATAACCCTGAAGGAGCTGCAAAGCTCCACAGTGGAGATTGGAGTATCTTTCCATCGGACCACTTTCATGTTTTTCATCGGCAGTGACTGGGAAACTGGTCAGAATTGAAGGAATGATGGATGGCGCTAAATACAGGGAATTTCTTGAGGGAAACCTGTTCCACTCTTCCAGAGATTTGAGACTGGGACGGAGGTTCACCTTCCAGCAGGACAATGACCCTAAGCATACTGCTAAAGCAACACTCGAGTGGTTTAAGGGGAAACATTTAAATGTCTTGGAATGGCCTAGTCAAAGCCCAGACCTCAATCCAATTGAGAATCTGTGGTATGACTTAAAGATTGCTGTAAACCAGCAGGAACCCATCCAACTTGAAGGAGCTGGAGCAATTTTCCTTGAAGAATGGGCAAAAATCCCAGTGGCTAGATGTTCCAAGCTTATAGAGACATATCCCAAGAGACTTGCAGCTGTAATTGCTGCAAAAGGTGGCTCTACAAAGTATTGACTTTTGGGGAGTGAATAGTTATGCATGCTCAAGTTTTCAGTATTTTTTGTCTTATTTCTTGTTTGTTGGCATGTTGTGTAAATCAAATGATACAACCCCCCCGCAAAATACATTTTAATTCCAGGTTGTAAGGCAACAAAATAGGAAAAATGCCAAGGGGGGTTAATACTTTCACAAGGCACTGTAGACATGTCTATCTGTCTGTCCTACTGAACTAGACATGTCTATCTGTGAGGCCTACTGAACTAGACATGTCTATCTGTCTGTCCTACTGAACTAGACATGTCTATCTGTCTGTCCTACTGAACTAGACATGTCTATCTGTCTGTCCTACTGAACCTGACATGTCTATCTGTCTGTCCTACTGAACTAGACATGTCTATCTGTGAGGCCTACTGAACTAGACATGTCTATTTGTCTGTCCTACTGAACTAGACATGTCTATCTGTCTGTCCTACTGAACTAGACATGTCTATCTGTGAGGCCTACTGAACTAGACATGTCTATCTGTCTGTCCTACTGAACTAGACATGTCTATCTGTGAGGCTTACTGAACTAGACATGTCTATATGTCTGTCCTACTGAACTAGACATGTCTATCTGTCTGTCCTACTGAACTAGACATGTCTATCTGTCTGTCCTACTGAACTAGACATGTCTATCTGTGAGGCCTACTGAACTAGACATGTCTATCTGTGAGGCCTACTGAACTAGACATGTCTATCTGTCTGTCCTACTGAACTAGACATGTCTATCTGTGAGGCCTACTGAACTAGACATGTCTATCTGTCTGTCCTACTGAACTAGACATGTCTATCTGTCTGTCCTACTGAACTAGACATGTCTATCTGTCTGTCCTACTGAACTAGACATGTCTATCTGTCTGTCCTACTGAACTAGACATGTCTATCTGTGAGGCCTACTGAACTAGACATGTCTATCTGTCTGTCCTACTGAACTAGACATGTCTATCTGTCTGTCCTACTGAACTAGACATGTCTATCTGTCTGTCCTACTGAACTAGACATGTCTATCTGTCTGTCCTACTGAACTAGACATGTCTATATGTCAGGCCTACTGAACTAGACATGTTTATCTGTCTGTCCTACTGAACTAGACATGTCTATCTGTGAGGCCTACTGAACTAGACATGTCTATCTGTCTGTCCTACTGAACTAGACATGTCTATCTGTCTATCATACTGAACTATACATGTCTATCTGTCTATCATACTGAACTAGACATGTCTATCTGTCTGTCCTACTGAACTAGACATGTCTATCTGTCTGTCCTACTGAACTAGACATGTCTATCTGTGAGGCCTACTGGACTAGACATGTCTATCTGTCTGTCCTACTGAACTAGACATGTCTATCTGTGAGGCCTACTGAACTAGACATGTCTATCTGTCTGTCCTACTGAACTAGACATGTCTATCTGTCTATCATACTGAACTATACATGTCTATCTGTCTATCATACTGAACTAGACATGTCTATATGTCAGGCCTACTGAACTAGACATGTTTATCTGTCTGTCCTACTGAACTAGACATGTCTATCTGTCTGTCCTACTGAACTAGACATGTCTATCTGTGAGGCCTACTGAACTAGACATGTCTATCTGTCTGTCCTACTGAACTAGACATGTCTATCTGTGAGGCCTACTGAACTAGACATGTCTATCTGTCAGGCCTACTGAACTAGACATGTCTATCTGTGAGGCCTACTGAACTAGACATGTCTATCTGTCAGGCCTACTGAACTATACATGTCTATCTGTCTGTCCTACTGAACTAGACATGTCTATCTGTCTATCATACTGAACTATACATGTCTATCTGTCTATCATACTGAACTAGACATGTCTATCTGTCTGTCCTACTGAACTAGACATGTCTATCTGTCTGTCCTACTGAACTATACATGTCTATCTGTCTGTCCTACTGAACTAGACATGTCTATCTGTCTGTCCTACTGAACTAGACATGTCTATCTGTCTGTCCTACTGAACTAGACATGTCTATCTGTCAGGCCTACTGAACTAGACATGTCTATCTGTCTATTCTTTGACATGTCCATAAAGATAGTGCCTACAGTTGGACGTCAGTCTAGAGACTGTGATTTTGGTCCTAAATGTAAAGTATCTTTCTTGATATGATATTGAATCAACTTGTGATTTATCATAGGAATGGGATGCACATATTAACACAAGCACAAGGGGGCACTGGCTAGACACAATTCATCACGTCAAGCACATCAGCACTGAAACGCTTTTACTCTCCATCCATCAGGCTTAGGGTTGCAAAGTTACTGGTAACTTTGGTAATAATTTGAAAAAATGTATTCATAAATAGTATAAATTTTTTATATCTGATATTGTCCATGAGATTCTAATGGATAGACCATTTGGTTCAAGAGAAAATAGCTGAATTAATGAAAAAAGCATCTAATCAACCAATGGCATTATTTTCAATTAACTCTGCAAGTCTTCCAATTATTCCATACATTTCTTTGTTAGAAAATAATATTATTTAATTATTTCATATTTTTGACTTGAGATTAGGTCAAACAGAGGGCCAGAGATAATTACAGACACCTGTAAAAATCAGAAGTACCCAAAAGGGCCACTAGATGTCTTGTGATAGATTACATAAAATACTTGAAAGGTACCAAAATTCTGGTGGTTTACTGGTAAACTTCGAAAGTTTCCAGTTATATACCCTCCCTTTGCCAGCATTATCAGGCTACAAAGATGCAGCCATTTGAAATGAAACATGCACTGATCTTGAAGCACAACATTATCCATGCCATGAACATTCTGACTCTTCTTGTGTTCAAAGTGAGACATATGCAACTAAGTGAGAACTATAGCAGACGTACAGCAGCATAACATTCTCACATGGCAAGCCTTTGTCATGTTGACACCACGAGATGCATCCTGATTTCAGATAAATAGTTTTCCTCATGCTTGAAGGATCATTGTCATTTTCGCTGTAGTGGATATGTGATTTCCCAGGCAGAGCGAGAGAGGGAGAGAAAGACAAGGGAGAGGAGGGACAGGGGGACAGAGAGGGAGAGAGATTGGGGAACAAGAAGAGGGAGGGAGAGACAGGGATGAGAGACAGAGATAAGGGAGGGATGTAAAAAGAAGGGACGGAATAGTTTGCCCAAACCACTGTAAAACACTTGTCTTCCTCTAGCAAATCCTCTTGAGAATGGAAAGGTCTCTCCTTGAGTTGAGACAAAGAAAATTGAACAGGAGCCCTAATGCCAGCAACAAAAACAACAAATACCTCTTATTCACTCTCCCTTTTTCTTTCTCTCTCTGACTCTCTTTCCCTCTAATGATTTTTCTCTCTTGCCCTCCTTTCTCTTCCTCTCTCCCCTCTTCTTCACCCTCTTCCCCCGGTCTCTCTCCCTCTCCCTCTGTCTCTCTCCCTCCCCCTTCCTCCCTTCCCTCTTTCCCCCCGTCCCTAGAGGAAAGAGAAAGAGGTGAATCGGATGTGTCAGGAGATTGCCTAGCCAAGGAAGATGAGAGGCCACTCAGATGTAGTTACACAGACAGACAGACGGACGGGCGGACGGACGAACGAACGAACGACCGAGGATTCGGGGCTGGAAGAGGAACCAAGCAGCAAAAGGACATTTTAAAAACCAAGTATCTGGCCTGGAAAGACAAACACACACACACACGCACGCACGCACACACACACACACACACGCACACACACACACACACGCACGCGGTTGGGTTGACAGTTAAACGTCTCCTCTGTGTCTGTTTCACTCTGTCCTGTCAGAAGCATTCCGTTCGACAGTGAGACTCCATTCTGACATCTTCTTTCAGCGACTCTGAAAATATGTTTGTTGGTAGTTGAGTTGAGTGCATGTTTCAGGGCCCTTCTAAGAACAAAGTGCAGAATTTCACTTTGTCTCACTTGAAAAACAGAAACAATCAGTCAATAACATTTACTTAAAAAGCCATTTTTACATCAGTAGTCGTCACAAAGTACTTTTACAGTAGCCCAAAACATGGCATCTGACATGAGACTAACAACAATAATTCTGTGATGATGACTCATTACTGACATGATGATAGCTAGTGATTATGATTTAAGGAAGACATGACTGTGTGATTAATCAGGTTGGACCGCTGGGGTCCCCACACTAAGTCGTGCGTGGTGGCTGGCTTGTTTGACATGTGATGGATGGTGTTTTAAAAAGCTGGTGTCACATGAATCATTTACCTTCGGAGTGATGGATTGAAAAGGAACTGACAGAGGGGTGGGAGATCTCAGTCACCACACAGGGACCACAGGATGGGGGAACATGGAATGTGCATTTGCTTTGACAACACCAGAGGAGGCTGGTGGGAGGAGCAGTATCAGGAGCTCAGCTCATTGTAATGACTGGAATGGAATATAAATGGAACAGTATTAAACACATCAAACCTACGGAAACCACATGTTTGACTCTGTTCCATTTATTCCACTCCAGCAATTAGAACGAGCCCGTCCTCCTATAACTCCTCCCACCAGCCTCCTCTGGAGTTGTCAAAGCATGATGCTCATGCTTTCTGACACTGTATGCACTTAGCAATGCTCAGTACCTTCCCTTTTTCTCTCTATCCTACTTTTCTATTTCTCTCTATGTGTCTGTATGCCTCTCTCTTCCTGTATCTATTTCTGTCTCTCTCTCTTTCTTTCTCTTTCTATCTCTCTCGGTCTCCCCTTTTCTCTCCTCTCTTCATATGCCTTTTCTTCTCCTTTTTATCTCTCTCTCCTCCGTTTGGACTCTCACCTCAAGTCCAAATAATGACAGTCTTCTCACTTATGTAATTATTTTGTATGGGTTTGATGCTCCGCCGCAAAGTGGTTAACATCTGCATATTATGCCTCCCATTTCAAACAGATAAAACAGTAACAATTATCAAAATAGCTTTGAATATGAATATGAAATGTGTTTTTACCATAAATGCAGTTACCCAAAAGGTAGACAGAGATTGACACAAAAGCCATTGACAAACTGATGCGGGAAGTCAGCGGAAAGAGACAAAATGGGTAATGCTCATTGGGGCACAACGTAACAAAATGTTACTGCAGTGGTTCCCAACCTTTTTCGCTTACTCTACCACCTACTGAATTTAGCTCTGCCCGGAGTACCCCTGAAGTACACCCTCATGTGCATTTTACCAGTAGGCCTATGGTCTCATTGGTTTTCTCAAGTAACCCCTGTGGATAGGACAGTTACCCCCACGAATCACAATCTAATTGGACAAGTTCACACTGTACCCCCTCTGTTTTTGGACCCTATTTCCACCATTTCGTGCATCCCGAACACAACCCTGAACTGAACCCATGAACTGTAGAGAACTGGTGGAGGAGTGTGTGAACAATGTCACACCTTTTCGCCTGTTCCTGTCAGATCTGAGATGAAGTGCTCTCGTATCAAAAAGGTCGGCGGCTTCCCGCACCGCTCCATGACACATCTATTACATACTAACGAGATGTTCCTGACGTGTTATAACACACCTGCCGTGTCTCGTGTCAGATCGGATATGGTATCGCACACACACAGTCTCACAAATGTTAAATGCGCCTCCGACAATACTTCCAAAGCCTCATACGTGAACATGTACCATGGCTTTCACTTAGTAAGGCTATATGACCTATTTTGTGTTGTTAAAAAATGTCATTCACAAACATATACTTTGATTTTGAATATAATGCTAGCATACTTGTGGATGCCTGTTCAAGCCTTCTACCCTCTATAATTCTAATAATATGAACTATAATTGCCTTTTCATTGGTTAATATGAGGAGAGGATAGGAGAGTGTTCTGACTGATGAGGCTCTCCTGAATATTGCATTGTTATTGTTTATGAGGAAATTAGGAGAGTATTCATTTTTAATATGTTGAGGCTACGCTGCACTACTCACTCTCATGCTAAGAGCGAGACAGAGGCCCCTTCTGAACAGATTTGTCATGGAAAGACGGGGAAGAGATTTGAGGGAGAGGAAGATATTTCAGAAAGGGACAAAGTTAAGGATTTGAGGGGAAAGAATGACATAAGTGGGAAAATGTATTTCATTACATCATTGAAGTTTAAAGTAGGATACATATCAAATCAAATCAAATTGTATTGGTCGCATACACATATTTACATTTACATTTAAGTCATTTAGCAGACGCTCTTATCCAGAGCGACTTACAAATTGGTGCATTCACCTTATGATATCCAGTGGAACAACCACTTTACAATAGTGCATCTAACTCTTTTAAGGGGGGGGGGGTTAGAAGGATTACTTTATCCTATCCTAGGTATTCCTTAAAGAGGTGGGGTTTCAGGTGTCTCCGGAAGGTGGTGATTGACTCCGCTGACCTGGCGTCGTGAGGGAGTTTGTTCCACCATTGGGGTGCCAGAGCAGCGAACAGTTTTGACTGGGCTGAGCGGGAACTGTACTTCCTCAGAGGTAGGGAGGCGAGCAGGCCAGAGGTGGATGAACGCAGTGCCCTTGTTTGGGTGTAGGGCCTGATCAGAGCCTGAAGGTACGGAGGTGCCGTTCCCCTCACAGCTCCATAGGCAAGCACCATGGTCTTGTAACGGATGCGAGCTTCAACTGGAAGCCAGTGGAGAGAGCGGAGGAGCGGGGTGACGTGAGAGAACTTGGGAAAGTTGAACACCAGACGGGCTGCGGCGTTCTGGATGAGTTGTAGGGGTTTAATGGCACAGGTAGGGAGCCCAGCCAACAGTGAGTTGCAGTAATCCAGACGGGAGATGACAAGTGCCTGGATTAGGACCTGCGCCGCTTCCTGCGTGAGGCAGGGTCGTACTCTGCGAATGTTGTAGAGCATGAACCTACAGGAACGGGTCACCGCCTTGATGTTAGTTGAGAACGACAGGGTGTTGTCCAGGATCACGCCAAGGTTCTTAGCACTCTGGGAGGAGGACACAATGGAGTTGTCAACCGTGATGGCGAGATCATGGAACGGGCAGTCCTTCCCCGGGAGGAAGAGCAGCTCCGTCTTGCCGAGGTTCAGCTTGAGGTGGTGATCCGTCATCCACACTGATATGTCTGCCAGACATGCAGAGATGCGATTCACCACCTGGTTATCAGAGGGGGGAAAGGAGAAGATTAATTGTGTGTCGTCTGCATAGCAATGATAGGAGAGACCATGTGAGGATATGACAGAGCCAAGTGACTTGGTGTATAGCGAGAATAGGAGAGGGCCTAGAACAGAGCCCTGGGGGACACCAGTGGTGAGAGCACGTGGTGCGGAGACAGATTCTCGCCACGCCACCTGGTAGGAGCGACCTGTCAGGTAGGACGCAATCCAAGCGTGGGCCGCGCCGGAGATGCCCAGCTCGGAGAGGGTGGAGAGGAGGATCTGATGGTTCACAGTATCAAAGGCAGCCGATAGGTCTAGAAGGATGAGAGCAGAGGAGAGAGAGTTAGCTTTAGCAGTGCGGAGCGCCTCCGTGACACAGAGAAGAGCAGTCTCAGTTGAATGACTAGTCTTGAAACCTGACTGATTTGGATCAAGAAGGTCATTCTGAGAGAGATAGCAGGAGAGCTGGCCAAGGACGGCACGTTCAAGAGTTTTGGAGAGAAAAGAAAGAAGGGATACTGGTCTGTAGTTGTTGACATCGGAGGGATCGAGTGTAGGTTTTTTCAGAAGGGGTGCAACTCTCGCTCTCTTGAAGACGGAAGGGACGTAGCCAGCGGTCAAGGATGAGTTGATGAGCGAGGTGAGGTAAGGGAGAAGGTCTCCGGAAATGGTCTGGAGAAGAGAGGAGGGGATAGGGTCAAGCGGGCAGGTTGTTGGGCGGCCGGCCGTCACAAGACGCGAGATTTCATCTGGAGAGAGAGGGGAGAAAGAGGTCAAAGCACAGGGTAGGGCAGTGTGAGCAGAACCAGCGGTGTCGTTTGACTTAGCAAACGAGGATCGGATGTCGTCGACCTTCTTTTCAAAATGGTTGACGAAGTCATCAGCAGAGAGGGAGGAGGGGGGAGGAGGGGGAGGAGGATTCAGGAGGGAGGAGAAGGTGGCAAAGAGCTTCCTAGGGTTAGAGGCAGATGCTTGGAATTTAGAGTGGTAGAAATTGGCTTTAGCAGCAGAGACAGAAGAGGAGAATGTAGAGAGGAGGGAGTGAAAGGATGCCAGGTCCGCAGGGAGGCGAGTTTTCCTCCATTTCCGCTCGGCTGCCCGGAGCCCTGTTCTGTGAGCTCGCAATGAGTCGTCGATCCACGGAGCAGGAGGGGAGGACCGAGCCGGCCTGGAGGATAGGGGACATAGAGAGTCAAAGGATGCAGAAAGGGAGGAGAGGAGGGTTGAGGAGGCAGAATCAGGAGATAGGTTGGAGAAGGTTTGAGCAGAGGGAAGAGATGATAGGAGGGAAGAGGAGAGAGTAGCGGGGGAGAGAGAGCGAAGGTTGGGACGGCGCGATACCATCCGAGTAGGGGCAGTGTGGGAAGTGTTGGATGAGAGCGAGAGGGAAAAGGATACAAGGTAGTGGTCGGAGACTTGGAGGGGAGTTGCAATGAGATTAGTGGAAGAACAGCATCTAGTAAAGATGAGGTCAAGCATATTGCCTGCCTTGTGAGTAGGGGGGGAAGGTGAGAGGGTGAGGTCAAAAGAGGAGAGGAGTGGAAAGAAGGAGGCAGAGAGGAATGAGTCAAAGGTAGACGTGGGGAGGTTAAAGTCACCCAGAACTGTGAGAGGTGAGCCATCCTCAGGAAAGGAACTTATCAGGGCGTCAAGCTCATTGATGAACTCTCCAAGGGAACCTGGAGGGCGATAAATGATAAGGATGTTAAGCTTGAACGGGCTGGTAACTGTGACAGCATGGAATTCAAAGGAGGCGATAGACAGATGGGTCAGGGGAGAAAGAGAGAATGTCCACTTGGGAGAGATGAGGATCCCAGTGCCACCACCCCGCTGACCAGAAGCTCTCGGGGTGTGCGAGAACACGTGGGCAGACGAGGAGAGAGCAGTAGGAGTAGCAGTGTTATCAGTGGTAATCCATGTTTCCGTCAGTGCCAAGAAGTCGAGGGACTGGAGGGAAGCATAGGCTGAGATGAACTCTGCCTTGTTGGCCGCAGATCGGCAGTTCCAGAGGCTGCCTGAGACCTGGAACTCCACGTGGGTCGTGCGCGCTGGGACCACCAGGTTAGAGTAGCAGCGGCCACGCGGTGTGAAGCGTTTGTATGGTCTGTGCAGAGAGGAGAGAACAGGGATAGACAGACACATAGTTGACAGGCTACAGAAGAGGCTACGCTAATGCAAAGGAGATTGGAATGACAAGTGGACTACACGTCTCGAATGTTCAGAAAGTTAAGCTTACGTTGCAAAAAATCTTATTGACTAAAATGATATAGTACTGCTGGCTGGTGAAATAGGCTAGCTGGCAGTGGCTGCGTTGTTGACTTTGTTTGAAAGTGTAGCTGGCTAGGTAACCTCAACTGGCTAGGTAACCTCGACAATTACTCTAGACTACACAATTATCTTGGATACAAAGACGGCTATGTAGCCAGCTAAGATCAAACAAATCAAACTGTTGTACTGTAATGAAATGAAATGTAATACTACCTGTAATACTACCTGTGGAGCAAAGCGGAATGCAACTACTCGCTCCAAACCAAACCGGAAGTGCGTATCGTAGAGGGAGAGGCAATAGAAGTGTTGTTTCTTGTATTATTGTCTTTTGTGTCTTTAGAGGACTGCTTCACCTTAATGTCCCCTTTCCCTTTTCTTCTGTCCTTATTTTGTCCCACTTTGTCCCTTCTTTGTCCCTTCTTCTCTTCTGCCAACTAGACACTCCTTGTTAGCTAGCTAGCTTCTTTCAGGAATGTCCCTAGCAACTGCCTAGCAACAGGTAAACAACTTAGCTAGCTAAGAAAACGGTATAATTTTATGAAAAATTGTTACTTTTTCAAAAGCCTTTCTTCTTTGTTTGCTGCTTGTTTGGTCTCCTATTCAGTTTGCAGTTTTCTTTTGATTTTTTCGATGTACTTTACTCTAAAAAAAACATTTAAATTTCAATATTTGTAGGAGCTCATCTTTTCAGCTGCTGCTGCTTAATTTGGAACATTATTTGGTATTTAGCAGATGTTATTGCGAGTGTAGTGAAATGCTTGTGTTCCTTGCTCCAACAGTGCAGTAGTATCTAACAATTCCCAACAATACACACATCTAAAAGTAAAAGAATGGAATTAAGAAATATATAAATATTTGGACAAGAAATACACATATGAAATGAATAAAAAAATATGTAAACATTATTAGAGTGACTAGTGTTCCATTTAAAGTGACCAGTGATTTCTTTGTACTTGATTCTCCTTTTCTTAGCCTACTGCTCCATGGCATCATCTATTGACTATGCTTTCCTGTTTTGTTCTTTGCAGGTCTTGCTTGATTACTTTAATTAGACTTTCTCAACGGGAACAATGTGCACAACACCAAACCCTCTCACCCGCTCATTATCCATTATGCAAACATCTGTCTTTGGGTACAGCTGTTTGCGGTGATGCTCCACAAGCTTCTCCAAGAAGAACCAGGACTAGAAGATCATGAACTACTGTGACAAGACCCAGAAGCAGCACCCAGATCATACCAGCTGGAGAAGGAGTGTGACCTCAACAAGGCCAGTCACCTTACGTTCCCGGCGGGTCAGGGTGGGCAAACAGGGATTTAGCCTTAGCTACATAATTGTGTTATTTACATACCATTACATGCAGGAATGTACAGTACCGTATCTCGACACATGAACACTGTTGACATTGTACTGTAGTTGATCATTTATGACTACAACACAGGGAGGAGAAACTAGCGGTGTGATGTAGCTACAGTATTAACATACCATGATACATGTTGCAACATGCAGTACATAACATGCAACATGCAGTTCTATATATGTAACTTCTTTACATTGGTTGATGAGGCGGAAAGAATGTGAGGGAGCTCAATTTAATCATGTATAATTTACAGTGGTGTAAAGTACTTTAAGTAAAACTACTTGAAAGTACTTGTTTTTATTTTTTACTTTTACCCCTTTTTCGTGATATCCAATTGGTAGTTACAGTCTTGTCCCATCGCTGCAACTCCGCTACAGATTCGGTAAAGGCGAAGGGCGAGAGCCATGCGTCCTCTGAAACACGACCCTGCCAAGCCGCACTATTTTTGACTACTTTTACTTTTACTCCACTACATTCCTGAATAAAATAATGTACTTTTTACTCCATTTTCCCTGACACCCAAAAGTACATGTTACATTTCAAATGCTTAGCAGGACAGGAAAATTGTCAAATTCACGCACTTATCAAGAGAACATCAATGGTCATCCCTACTGCCTCTGATCTGGCGGACTCACTAAAAACAAATGCTTCATTTGTAAATTCTGTCTGAGTGTTGGAGTGTGCCCCTGGCTATCAGTAAATAAAATAAGAAGAAAATCATGCCTGGTTTGCCTAATATAAGGAATGTGAAATGATTTATACTTTTACTTTTGACACTTAAGTATATTTTAGTAATTACATTTACTTTTGATACTTCAGTATATTTAAAACGAATTACTTTTAGACTTTTACTCAAGTCAATTTTACTGGGCGACTTTCACTTTTACTTGAGTCCTGTTCTCTTAATGAGGTATCTCAGGAACTTTTTCCGCCACTGATAATTTATGACTACAAAATGTCAGTATTGTGTCTAGGTTTTGGTTTGACATAGACTTTTATTCTGTCTAGTAATATCCCTGTCACATTTGCATAATGTCTCTATCTAATTGATTCATGGAACCTCTCAAACGTATGATAATGGCAGAGAATAAAATGGCAGCGATAGAAAGAGAGTAGATAATAATAGCAGAAGATTGCAGTACCTGACAAGTCAAATGAGAAGCGTTTGGTGCACAAGTCAAATCAGCGTTTGGTGCACACACTTTGTTCCTGTCTGTATACCTGTCTTGAAACCAGTCTCACGGAGAGTAAAAATCCTAACCTTTGAGGACCCTATCGCATAGAAATCCAGGCGGAGTGTTTGCATCTTATGTAACGATTTCATTCAGTGTTGTTGTTATGATTCAAGATTACCAGGTGTCATACTGTACCCGAGAGTAAACCGAGCCAACAGATGATGGTCCAGTTGTGCTGATGATTATACAGTGTTTGTATCAAACATTCGCCAGAACACATTTTGTTCCCGGAACACATTTGGTCTGTTCTTTAAAAGTTCCCTGAATGTTTGTGGGAACAGTATAGGGACATCACAAGAGATGTTCCTACATTTTGTTGCAGCACTATGTTCTAAAAACATTAATGGGACATCATTTATTAGGAAACCTGATACAAACCCGAGGGGAATGTTCTGTGGCGATGTTGTGCACAACATTTTAGTGAATGTTCGGAGAATCTTCCAAGAATATTTAATGTAAAACAAAAACAATAAAATATATGTGTTTTTGTTATCAAAAACATTATTTGAATGGTTTTGTGATGTTATCTCCTAATGTTAGATAAAACCCAAACTAGAAACTTCATGGGAATGTTAGCTTATGACCAGGGAATGTTCCGCGTTTCCTGGGAATGCGCAATTTTTCATTCTTCCATACAGTTTCGTTGAAGTTGTATATTGCAGACTGAGGCTAGCTGCTGTCTGCATGTCCAACTTGATGTCTATTCCTGGCATTGTCATGCTGTGCAAGCTTCCATACTCTGCAGGCCTACTGTAGGTTTTAAACTGTTACTTCTGTCCAAGGCAGGTAAAACTACCTATGAAACATTTCTTTAGACGTTTAAAACTGTCACAATCCCATTTTGGTTGTTAAAGCTACAGGTCGCCGAAGGTGATGAATAATATACTCTTCGACTTCCATTATGAAACCATACAAAAAGCGCTGTTTTAATACAAAGGAACGTCAAAGCAATGTTTCCCTGGAATGGTTTCCCCAATGTGTCTATAACACAACCTCCTCTGAATCATGGGAAAATTAAATAATGAATGAACATTTCCCTTTTGTTTAAAAATAGTTAAAAACAGGTTTTGGAGATTTTTAAAAACGTACCAGAGCAGTATATAATTTTTTAAAATCCCAGTCGGCTCTAGTAGGTCAAATTGTAGCTGTTTCAGTTCTGGCTTTTCCAGAGTTTATAGTCCGTGACCTGGGCCCGTTTTCATAAAGCGGCTCAAAGTAGGAGTACTAGGATCATATTCATGTCAATTTAGATTTAAAAGCCTAATCTGATCCTAGACCAGCACTCCTACTCTGAGGCAATTTGTGAATATTGGTCCTTAGCTTAGTCAGTGAACTGAGAATTACTGGAAAAATGTAGATTTGGAGTATAGAACTAGGAATTAGAATAATAGAATGGAGTGAATGTAACGATCTTCGTTGGGAGAAAGAGAGGAGGACCAAAGCGCAGCATGGTAAGTGTTCATGATGAATATTTAATGGAACAAAACTGAACACTGAAATACAAAACAATAAAGTCAACGAACTAAAACCGAAACAGTTCCGTGTGGAACACACAGACACGGAAGACAACCACCCACAAAACACAATAGAAAACAGGCTCCCTAAATATGGTTCCCAATCAGAGACAACGACTAACACCTGCCTCTGATTGAGAATCATACCATGCCAAACGAAAAAACCAACATAGAAAAACGAACATAGATAACCCACCCAACTCACGCCCTGACCATACTAAAACAAAGAAATAACAAAAAAACTAAGGTCAGAACGTGACAGTGAAGCTTCTTACTATGGTCAAAAGGTCAGCCATGTTGGTCAGGGAGTTGGTCAACCATGGTTTGCCAGTGCTCTGATCAGATAATACAATGAATGTGAAGAATTGATCTGCACTGTATGTGTGTTAGCTAGCGAGCCAGTTTTAGAGGAATGATTCCATAAATGTAGCTAATTAACTGCCAATACGCCAACATTCCATACAAACAATGTAGTCAATCCACAGCCATACACTGGCTCATATCAGTTGATGATAGGACTTATCAGTACTTGTTGTGAATGCAACTGAGTAACGATAGTACTGATAGTACTGATATTGCATCACATAAAAGCACTCAGAGCTTTCCAAGAAAACAAAATCGGAGACGTTTATGGTCTGTTTACACATCATTTTGAGGCTATTTATACAGAAAATTGGTATAAAACCCGTATAAACTGTATTTATAATTATCTTTAGGCTGACTATAATTCCATTACACCATTTCTGATACGTCACATGCCTTACTTTTATTTTCCTGAACAAGTAAAAGCAGGAAATGCATCACCTATGCCTCTACTACCATTCATTCCAATTAGACTGGTTTTGGATTTTCTCCCTGACCAAGATGGCTGCCATTTTAGTCCCATTAAAGAACTGGATGGTTTGTGATCGAGCCCCTTCAGTAATTCTCTATGATTTGGAGCCTCCTCTAGTGCCACTGCAGCTAAACGGCAATAACTATTCAATATGGAAGATCAATTGCTTTTGAATGAAAATAATATATGATAATAACCATTATTACATTTGGTTGTAGACGGGCTGTTTGCCTGAGCTATGCCATGCCCCAGAAAATATTAAACATTGATTTTTCATCTCAACTCTTCAGTATCCTATCCACAGTGGCAGTTCTATTTTAAAGAGTGTACTAGCTTACACACAAAGTCTAGGGCCACTCAAACCTCATTAAACACACAGTAACACACGCACACACACACACACACGCACACACGCACACACACACGCACACACGCACACACACACACACACACACACACACACACACACACACACACACACACACACACACACACACACACACACACACACACACACACACACACACACACACACACACACACACACCCGCACACCTACACACCATACAACTGATGACTCAACGCTGCACTAGGACATATCAAAATAATGTTTCTTAATCAATCATGTTACATTACTTGAATATTGCAGAGAACAACTACATCAATGAGAATCCCAGACTCACAGTCTCAGTGTCAGTATTTCCTCATCTGCCAGGGAACTGAACCAAGCCCGTCTTTTCACCTCTGAGATTAGATTAAAAGATCCAAGCAGGGGGAGAAATATAATACAATCAGAAGTGTAATTTGATTTGGAAAGGATTGATCATGTCATTTTTTGTCTCAAGGCTGATAATTCGCTGGATAGGGAGAGAGACTGACTACAGTACATGAATCCCAAGTTCCATCGACAATGTCTCAATGCTTGTGTCCCAAATGGCACCCTATTCCCCACAAAGTGCACTACTTTTAACTAGATGCCTAATGGGTCCTGTAAAAAGTAGTGCACTACATATGGAATAGGGCGACATTTCACTTGCCCTCAACCAATGAGATCTTATTGAAAAAGTCCTTGGTCATTAAACATGTTTTGGAGGAGATTTCCAGCACTTTTCAAAGGAATGAAGTTAAAAAGTTATTATGTTATTGTTACAGCTCTCTGCTAGGTATTGTGCTTCCTTTGTGTGTTTGTCAGAGTGTCAGAGTTTGTCAGAGAGGAAGAAAAAGATTGAGATATTGAGTGCTTGTTAGTGTTTAACTTAGACAGCTATCAGCCTCTGGTTAACACATCTAAAATGGTACCCTATTGCTTTATAAAGTGTCATTCCTATATAGGGCACCTTTGACTGCTCCCTCCCTCCCTCCCTCCCTCCCTCCCTCCCTCCCTCCCTCCCTCCCTCCCTCCCTCCCTCCCTCCCTCCCTCCCTCCCTCCCTCCCTCCCTCCCTCCCTCCCTCCCTCCCTCCCTCCCTCCCTCGCAAGCAGATACATTGATAGTATTGGCAGTGTCTTCATGTTGAAAGTTATTTTCTCATCCCCTGTCCACCATAGAAAATAGATAGACTACGAGACCAGAGAGAAAGACTTGTATAGGTAATTTGTAATAGTGCAATCAAGCTCATTAATTTAACAACTAATTTACTTGTTGTTCGTGTCTGTTCCATTGTGAGACCCATTTATTCAAGTCCAACTTTACCTGCCAAGTCTGACTCTTGCCACTGCCAGTATTTCTGGAGTGCATCGAATACTAGTAAACGAGACGTTGCTAGAATAAAAGTGTCAACGTCTGGAAATGTCATATTCACTGGGAGGTTTCTGATTCAGCACATATCAAAGATGAATCCTCAACTTTTTATTTCATCATATTTTCACATCCCGACTCAAGATACTTTGATCAAATTAAATAATAAAATCCAGCTCGTCTGCTCTCCCTGACACTGTGTGTCCTCATCTGACAAGCTGGTCAATCTTGTCACAGTCTTTGTAACTTTTTGACGGCATATGCACTTTTTTTTAATGAGAGGCCTTATATTCTCTCTCTCTCTCTCTCTCTCTCTCTCTCTCTCTCTCTCTCTCTCTCTCTCTCTCTCTCTCTCTCTCTCTCTCGCTAGAGAGAGGAAGAAACAGATTGAGCTATTGAGTGCTTGTTAGCTGTCTAAGTTAGACACATATACTATCAGCCTCTATTTAACAAATCCCCAAGTGTGTTAAACTTCTTTACTTCATGCTTATTGGACAGAGACAGTGAAAGAGTGACAGGAAAGAGAGGAAGAGAGATGTTAGAAGGGTAGTGGATCGAACACATGCCAACACACATGTGCTCTGAAGGCAGCGTCACTCGCCCTCCCTCCCTCCCTCTCTCCCTCCCTCCCCACTCCCTCCCTTCACGTTCCGAAATTACATTCACCGAGAGTTTTTTCTCTCTCATTCCTCTCTACTTTACTCTGAAGGTCTGGTCTGTCTGGTCTGCCTATCTCTCTCGCTCGCTCTCCCCCCCTCCTTCTCTGTCTCTGTCTCTCTCTGAATAAGATCACAGAGATGAGAACCTAAGCATGAAGATGGAGGTAAGGAGTCTACCATGGTCAAGAAGCACCTTGTGTTCTGTGAGTAAAATAACGAGGCGCTGGCTCTGAAGGTCATTCTATGCCAAATACAGAAGGTGACGGAAAACTGGAGGATAGCAAAATATCAGTACCTCTTATCAAATAGTTAGTTGAAGTAAAAAGTCTTTATTAAGTTAGCACACCCATGCATGATAGTTAGAACAAGGAAACAGACCAACCGAAGCTGGGGGAAAGTGATTATAACACTATAGTGCACAAAGTGCAGGTATATTGGTCCAACAGTCCCTCGCTGTGCAGAGGATGCTGTGTCTGTTTGTGTGTGTGTGTCTGTGTGCATGTGTGTGTGGTTGTGTGTGTGTGTGTGTGTGTGTGTGTGTGTGTGTGTGTGTGTGTGTGTGTGTGTGTGTGTGTGTGTGTGTGTGTGTGTGTGTGTGTGTGTGTGTGTGTGTGTGTGTGTGTGTGTGTGTGTGTGTGTGTGTGTGTGATAGGGGGATGTAACACAGTATGCCAGTGGTCTGAACAGATGGATTTGTGGGGAGCACCGGAAGGAAGTTGCAGAGAGAGCAGTCCTGATGTTCACGGGTAGCCGACTCAACCACTGGGGGGCCAGGGAGGGGAACAGGGACTGAAGAGAGGGTGAGAGGTAGGGGGGATTGGGAGGTGGGGAGAGAGCTGGTAGTTAGAGGGGTAGCTAGTTTTGTTTTTAAATATCCTTTTGTCTACCATCTGACAAAATGTCTCAAGGCTGTGTACAGTACATTGCCTCCCTTCCCACCTCCCTCCCACTGCCCCTTAGCAGACTACCCAGCATGCCTCAGGAAGAAGCCAGCGCCTCGTGTTCGCTCGGTACATGGCAAACCCTCAGATCCCAATGGTCCCTGATGGCTATCACTCACCCTTTAACACTCTCCAACCGACTACTATGTCTGCTGTCACTGATTAGTACAGAGGCTTCCTGTGGGCACCACGGGACACTGAGTCCAGTTATCTGAGGAGAGAGAGAGGGAGAGATAGAGAGAGAGGCAGAGACGCAGAGAGGCAGAGAGAGAGAGAGAGAAAGGCAGAGGGAGAGAGAGAGATGCAGGGGGAGAGAGAGAGGGAAAGGGAGAGAGAGAGGCAGAGGGATGGAGGGAGACAGAGAGAGAGAGAGCTAAAGAGAGAGGGAGAGAGGGAGAGGACATAATGATGTCAGGGGAGCCCAACCCAACCTCCAAGCCCCTCTTCTCTTTCCCACGAGCGTTAGAAGAACCCATCTCTCTCGCTCCCCAAAAATCTACTCCCTCCTTCCTCCCCTCCATCGTCTGATTGCTGAATTAATGAGAGTGCAGGAGAGTGTGAAAAGTAGAAAAGATGACTAGCGGCCAGGCGGAAAGATCCGGAGCTTTCCTTCGCTCTGATCCCATATGGACAATTTGGATGACAAGTTGAAAAGTGAAAAACGTTGGTGGGAATAGGGGATAAAGTGTAACGACTCTCCTCGTCTGATGATGAGGAATAGGAATCATCGGACCAACACGCAGCGTGGTAAGTGTTCATTGTAATTTAATTAAATAAACTGAACACTGAATGACAACAAAAACAACAAAGACAGTGAACGAAACGACGAAACAGTTCTGTAAGGTGAAAACACACAAAACAGAAAACAACTACCCACAAACACAGGTGGGAAAAGGCTACCTAAGTATGGTTCTCAATCAGAGACAACGATAGACAGCTGCCTCTGATTGAGAACCACACCCGGCCAAACACATAGAACTAGACAACATAGAACACAACATAGAATGCCCACCCCAACTCACGCCCTGACCAACCAAAATAGAGATATAAAAAGGATCTCTAAGGTCAGGGCGTGACACAAAGGAGTCATTTATTTCGTCATAGACTTGGAGAAAGGCTATGGAATTGCAACTTTTGTGTTCGTCATGAACGTAAAGTGTACGCGTTGAATTGAGAAATTATATTTCTTAATATTCGTCGTCTTCTTTTTTTTAATATATTTTTTTTACACCATAATGCCATGCCCTATATTCCGCTACCTCATCCAATCAAGATCATAATTGTTATGGGATATGCCACTGTTCTGATATTGCTTTGATAATTGAATCATAAGTTACGCTGCAATCAAAAAAACATTAGCGGCAGCGAGGTGGCTTCAAATGGTACTTCCTTTTTTTGAATCCTCAAAGCAGTTCCCAATGAGAATGGGAGATACTCAGTCATGAAGGCCTGCTTCAGATCCTTACTCACAGCTCATTGCCTTTGAGTGTTTAAGCAACGGTACATAATAAAATGATGTATATTGTAGGAAATTAACTACTGTCATAGTTGAGAGTATAAGGACAACGCATCATGACAATGCTGAAAATGGTTATGCAAATCAGGTTTACGAATCAGACTTCTTAACATTCTCTGACTTACGCTTGACGTATCGTCTTGTAAATTTTGTCAATGAGAGAGGGAGGGGGAGAGAGAGAGAGAGAGAGAGAGAGGGGAGAGAGAGAGAGGGGGGGGGTGGAGAGGGAGAGATGGAGAGAGAGAGAGCGAGAGAGAGAGGGAGAGATGGAGAGAGAGAGAGAGAGAGAGAGAGAGAGAGAGGGAGAGATGGAGAGAGAGAGAGAGGGAGAGATGGAGAGAGAGAGCGAGAGAGAGAGAGAGAGAGGGGGGGGGTGGAGAGGGAGAGATGGAGAGAGAGAGAGAGCGAGAGAGAGAGGGAGAGATGGAGAGAGAGAGAGAGAGAGAGAGAGAGAGAGAGAGAGAGAGAGAGAGAGGGGATGGGAGAGAACAGGAATATGAAATATTGTTTCATGTTCGAGGGTCCTGGGGGATATGATGCAGACAACAGTAAATGAAAGAGGAAGCTGTACAACAGCCTTAAATAAACCAGATGTTTTCATACACTTTTTTATTTCTTTCATTTTTTATTTTGGTCTTGTGTTAGTGGTTCGGTTTTCAAAGGCTCAGCTCGTCCGAGGTATCCATCTCTCCATTTCCCTGCCATCTTCAAGTCATCCTGTTCTTCAATCACTCTTCCTGTCATACATCAATGTCATTAATTTCACTCACCTCTCTATGGCATGAATGTTTTTCTCTAGCTCTCTGACACGTTCCATACTCTCAGTTGAGTATAATCTGTTATCTCACTCTCTCTCTCCACTCTGGCAAGACTCACCTGTAACTGTATGTGGAGGGAAAGCCACTTAGCACAAATGTTCAATACCGACGACATTATACATGACTTCAGTGCCTTCACTTTCTATGAAGGGGCTCTAATGGTAGATTTTCACCCACATGTTATTTAACAGCTTTCAGTAGATTGGAGTAATACACTATGCTAATTAAGAGGTCACTGGGACCTGCGTCCCAAATGGCACCCTAATCCCTTTATAGGCCACTACATTTGACCAGATCCTATGGGCCCTAGTCAAAAGTAGTGCACTATAGGGACTAGGGTGCCATGTGGGACGCACGCTGTGTTTGGAAAGCCATTACAGCCACCTATTCATTTAATCTTAATAGCCTGATGGCCGTTTACCTCTATGATATGCTGTAGTAGCCCGCAGGACCACCCACCAGATTCAGCCGTGTAGACTATTCATCCATTTCTCAGTCTGTCTTTCTGTTGTTTCTGCCTGTCCTTTTCTGAGTGTATATAGCTGAGATTGGTGTAGGTTAGGTGGACTTGGTTGGTTATAAAAGGGGTTTTGTGGGGTGATGCAGGGAGAAGGTGGATGCTGAATAAAAGAATAAGGCTTATCACGAGAAGTCAAGGTTTGAGCTCTGACTAGCTTTCTGCTTGGCTGAAAAAACAAGTGTCCTTCTTAGTCGTTAAGGCGAGCCATGACACCCACTGTCTCAGATTGTTCTGAAGTCATTTCAGCGAGCCATGAAACCCACTGTCTCAGATTGTTCTGAAGTCATTTCAGCGAGCCATGACACCCACTGTCTCAGATTGTTCTGAAGTCATTTCAGCGAGCCATGACACCCACTGTCTCAGATTGTTCTGAAGTCATTTCAGCGAGCCATGACACCCACTGTCTCAGATTGTTCTGAAGTCATTTCAGCGAGCCATGACACCCACTGTCTCAGATTGTTCTGAAGTCGTTATTGTAGTTAGAAATCCTCTTTCTTGTAGTTTGAGGTGGAATGACAGAAGTAATGACTCAACACAATCAACCGCTTTCAGATTGCAGCACACACTGTATCCCTACCATCCATGACTTGAATCACATAACTTACCATGTAGAAAATTCTGTTTTGTAAAACAGTATGGAGAGACATGGACCTAGCAGAAGTAGAGATAGTTAAAATGGCAACGACACTTGCAACGTTCCCCTGTCCAGATTGCTTCATAAGAACTGAGGTCTGGGCATTAGTACACTTTAGTTGAGCTTTACTCAGAAGTCTGCTGGCGTTACATAGTTCACATAGCATACCACTCCCACTGTCAGGCTACTGTAAAACATGGAACTAGAATCCCACAGTACCAATACACGGCCTGGATTATGGCATAACATTTACTACATTACAACACTAACAAACAGATTCTTGTTGGATAGGGTAGTCAACCAGGACTACAACTGGGTACAAGGCCATGGAAACAGAACACACAAAACCAAGATTCAAAAACATATCGTTTATTACAATGTTATGAATAGGTAATAGTTGAAATGACTCAAGCAGGGGTAGGTGTTGAAGGCTGTACCAAAGATGTTGTCTGTTGCACAAGAAGCTGCTGAGTAAAATACACACCCATCTAGTTAAAAGGATATCACACACTTGATATAAGTTCTTAGGTAAGGCAGTGCAAACAGTGAGAAGCCACACAAGGCTGCAATAGTTAGTTCAATGCAAATGTCAACCTTCCCCTTTAAGAGTACACGTTTCAACAAACAAACAATTTTATAGGTTGCACTTTACCTTGATGGGCTTCAACCTGCCACATCAAGATACAACCAATACTATTTCTTACCTTAATATAGCTTACCAGTGGTCATCAACGATACAATTAACAACCAATCAACTGGCGTGGCAGCTTGGCATCAAGCAGATACCTTTCACAATAGAAAACACTGAAGACTTGGACCAATAAAAGGGGATGTCCACCCTGTAACACACTGTCTATGTTTAATGTATAACTAGGTCTCGTCTTTAAAAGGTCACTCACATCCAGGCCAGAAATATGATTTACACCTCTTTAAACTTCCCCCCATTCATTTGTCAACCATGCAATGCTCTGTCAACTCCACCATATTGTATTTAAGTGATTGTCAGCATATTACGGGGATGACAGGAAGTCAATAGCTCCTTCTGTAAATGGTGACAAATGCAGGTTCCTCTCTGCTCCGACGCCCTGACGAAAAAAGCTCTCACATCATCCTCCGATCCCCCCATCCACATCCTTTCTAATTTCCTAGTGTGCTACTTTCATCCTGTCAAAACACGTCATCGTCAGCATCCGACAGTCATATCTTTCAGAACACACACACACACACACACACACACACACACACACACACACACACACACACACACACACACACACACACACACACACACACACACACACACACACACACACACACACACACACACACACACACACACACACACAGTCTTGTCCAGCTAAACTTGTGGGGACACACAATTCAGTCCCATTCAAAATCCTATTTTCCATAACCCGTACTCTTACCCTAACCCTAACCAAAATCCTGAACTTAGCTCTAACCCTAAACCTAATCCTAGCTCCTAACCCTAAATGGACCGTAGCTCCTAACCCTAACCCTTAACCTAATTCTAACCCTAACACTAATTCTAACCTTAACCCTAATCCCCCTAGAAATAGCATTTGACCTCGTGGGGACCAACAAAATGTCCCCAGTAGGTCAAATTTTTGTATGTTTACAATTCTTGTGGGGTCCCTACAAGAATATTTAAACACGTCCACACACACACACACACACACGCGCGCGCACGCACGCACACACACACACACACACACACACACACACACACACACACACACACACACACACACACACACACACACACACACACACACACACACACACACACACACACACACACACACACACACACACACACACACACACACACACACACACACACACACACACACACACACACACACACACACACACACACACGCAGCTCTGAATGCTTAACTCAATTATTCCCACAGTAAGGTTGAACCTCCACAGGTTCCTGTGTGTGTGATATTAGCCACTCGATTGTGTGCCCTTGACGTCTCTCATCTTGTTTCCGGTAAAAAAGGAACTCTGTCTTTATTTGTGAATGTGTCAATCGAGTAAGTGTGAAAAGAAGATAACAAACTGGCACGTGAGGTAGATTGACTGCCTTCTACACAACATTTAATGCATTCTCTCTCTTATTCATGTAATACCTTTCTGTATGGATGTAGCAGTGGTCCACCACCTATGGCTTTGTCTCTTCCACCGTCTATCATCCCTTTTTGGAGAGCTCCACATCTAGTCATTTGCTTTGAGGTCCTCGACACGCTGCAGAAACCTGTAGGAAAACGTGGACTTTCTCTCTGAAATGATTATGCAATCATCGAGAACATATCACAAGGGGATCTCTCTGAAATGCTTAATACATGAATCGATTCTGTTATTCATTTGTTATTTGTTTGATCCATGATAAAGTTCTGTGTATTCTTTCCAATGCATTACTGCAAATTAATTGTGCACAAGACTGTGGGCCTACAGATGTAGGATCTTAATTTGATGACCCTGTTGCAGGAGAGCTTTTGTGCAAAGCAGGAACATTTAAAAAAAATTATTCTCTCGCTCTCTCAATTCAATTCAATTCAATTCAAGGGGCTTTATTGGCATGGGAAACATGTGTTAACATTGCCAAAGCAAGTGAGGTAGATAATATACAAAAGTCAAATAAACAATAAAAATGAACAGTAAACATTACACATACAGAAGTTTCAAAACAATAAAGACATTACAAATGTCATATTATATATATGCAGTGTTGTAACAATGTACAAATGGTTAAAGCACACAAGTTAAAATAAATAAACATAAATATGGGTTGTATTTACAATGGTGTTTGTTCTTCACTGGTTGCCCTTTTCTTGTGGCAACAGGTCACAAATCTTGCTGCTGTGATGGCACACTGTGGAATTTCACCCAGTAGATATGGGAGTTTATCAAAATTGGATTTGTTTTCGAATTCTTTGTGGATCTGTGTAATCTGAGGGAAATATGTCTCTCTAATATGGTCATACATTGGGCAGGAGGTTAGGAAGTGCAGCTCAGTTTCCACCTCATTTTGTGGGCAGTGAGCACATAGCCTGTCTTCTCTTGAGAGCCATGTCTGCCTACGGCGGCCTTTCTCAATAGCAAGGCTATGCTCACTGAGTCTGTACATAGTCAAAGCTTTCCTTAAGTTTGGGTCAGTCACAGTGGTTAGGTATTCTGCCACTGTATACTCTCTGTTTAGGGCCAAATAGCATTCTAGTTTGCTCTGTTTTTTTGTTAATTCTTTCCAATGTGTCAAGTAATTATCTTTTTGTTTTCTCATGATTTGGTTGGGTCTAATTGTGCTGTTGTCCTGGGGCTCTGTGGGGTGTGTTTGTGTTTGTGAACAGAGCCCTAGGACCAGCTTGCTTAGGGGACTCTTCTCCAGGTTCATCTCTCTGTAGGTGATGGCTTTGTTATGGAAGGTTTGGGAATCGCTTCCTTTTAGGTGGTTGTAGAATTTAACGGCTCTTTTCTGGATTTTGATAATTAGTGGGTATCGGCCTAATTCTGCTCTGCATGCATTATTTGGTGTTCTACGTTGTACACGGAGGATATTTTTGCAGAATTCTGCATGCAGAGTCTTAATTTGGTGTTTGTCCCATTTTGTGAAATCTTGGTTGGTGAGCGGACCCCAGACCTCACAACCATAAAGGGCAATGGGCTCTATGACTGATTCAAGTATTTTTAGCCAGATCCTAATTGGTATGTTGAAATTTATGTTCCTTTTGATGGCATAGAATGCCCTTCTTGCCTTGTCTCTCAGATCGTTCACAGCTCTGTGGAAGCTACCTGTGGTGCTGATGTTTAGGCCGAGGTATGTATAGTTTTTTGTGTGCTCTAGGGCAACGGTGTCTAGATGGAATTTGTGGTCCTGGCGACTGGACCTTTTTTGGAACACCATTATTTTGGTCTTACTGAGATTTACTGTCAGGGCCCAGGTCTGACAGAATCTGTGCAGAAGATCTAGGTGCTGCTGTAGGCCCTCCTTGGTTGGTGACAGAAGCACCAGATCATCAGCAAACAGTAGACATTTGACTTCGGATTCTAGTAGGGTGAGACCGGGTGCTGCAGACTGTTCTAGTGCCCGCGCCAATTCGTTGATATATATGTTGAAGAGGGTGGGGCTTAAGCTGCATCCCTGTCTCACCCCACGACCCTGTGTGAAGAAATGTGTGTGTTTTTTGCCAATTTTAACCGCACACTTGTTGTTTGTGTACATGGATTTTATGATGTCGTATGTTTTACCCCCAACACCACTTTCCATCAATTTGTATAGCAGACCCTCATGCCAAATTGAGTCGAAGGCTTTTTTGAAATCAACAAAGCATGAGAAGACTTTGCCTTTGTTTTGGTTTGTTTGGTTGTCAATTAGGGTGTGTAGGGTGAATACATGGTCTGTTGTACGGTAATTTGGTAAAAAGCCAATTTGACATTTGCTCAGTACATTGTTTTCATTGAGGAAATGTACGAGTCTGCTGTTAATGATAATGCAGAGTGTTTTCCCAAGGTTACTGTTGACGCATATTCCACGGTAGTTATTGGGGTCAAATTTGTCTCCACTTTTGTGGATTGGGGTGATCAGTCCTTGGTTCCAAATATTGGGGAAGATGCCAGAGCTAAGGACGATGTTAAAGAGTTTTAGTATAGCTAATTGGAATTTGTTGTCTGTATATTTGATCATTTCATTAAGAATACCATCAACACCACAGGCCTTTTTGGGTTGGAGGGTTTTTATTTTGTCCTGTAACTCATTCAAGGTAATTGGAGAATCCAGTGGGTTCTGGTAGTCTTTAATAGTTGATTCTAGGATTTGTATTTGATCATGTATATGTTTTTGCTCTTTATTCTTTGTTATAGAGCCAAAAAGATTGGAGAAGTGGTTTACCCATACATCTCCATTTTGGATAGATAATTCTTCGTGTTGTTGTTTGTTTAGTGTTTTCCAATTTTCCCAGAATTGGTTAGAGTCTATGGAGTCTTCAATTACATTGAGCTGATTTCTGACGTGCTGTTCCTTCTTTTTCCGTAGTGTATTTCTGTATTGTTTTAGTGATTCACCATAGTGAAGGCGTAGACTCAGGTTTTCCGGGTCTCTATGTTTTTGGTTGGACAGGTTTCTCAATTTATTTCTTAGATTTTTGCATTCTTTATCAAACCATTTGTCATTGTTGTTCATTTTCTTCGGTTTTCTATTTGAGATTTTTAGATATGATAGGGAAGCTGAGAGGTCAAATATACTGTTAAGATTTTCTACTGCCAAGTTTACACCTTCACTATTGCAGTGGAACATTTTACCCAGGAAGTTGTCTAAAAGGGATTGAATTTGCTGTTGCCTAATTGTTTTTTGGTAGGTTTCCAAACTGCATTCCTTCCATCTATAGCATTTCTTAATGTTACTCAGTTCCTTTGGCTTTGATGCCTCATGATTGAGTATTGCTCTGTTCAAGTAGACTGTGATTTTGCTGTGGTCTGATAGGGGTGTCAGTGGACTGACTGTGAACGCTCTGAGAGACTCTGGGTTGAGGTCAGTTAGGAGATGTCAGTTCTCTCTCTCTCTCTCTCTCTCTCTCTCTCTCTCTCTCTCTCTCTCTCTCTCTCTCTCTCTCTCTCTCTCTCTCTCTCTCTCTCTCTCTCTCTCTCTCTCACACACTCTCTTCTTCTCTCTCTCTCTCACATTCTCTTCTCTCTCTCACATTCTCTTCTCTCTCTCTCTCTCTCTCTCTCTGTCTCTCTCTCTCTCTCTCTCTCTCTCTCTCTCTCTCTCTCTCTCTCTCTCTCTCTCATTCGCCTCTCTCTCTCTCTCTCTCTCTCACATTCGCCTCTCTCTCTCTCTCTCTCTCTCTCTCTCTCACATTCGCCTCTCTCTCTCTCACATTCGCCTCTCTCTCTCTCAATTCAATTCAATTCAATTGACTTTATTGACATGGCAAGTTATTATTACTTACATTGTCAAAGTATACATATCGAAAAATTTCAATAAAATATATATGTATATATATACACAAAATATATATATATTTATATATAAATAAATGGTGGGACTAACAGCAATAATAATAGTAGTAGTGGACATGGGATTACCATTAATAACAGCTACAACAACAATATTAATCAGAACAACAATACATTAAAGCAACAGTAGTAGACCAGTGTCAACATGACTGAGAAGGCACATGACCTGGTACGAAAGACAAAACAAAACTAAGCTAAATGGGAAATATTATCAACATTACTTTGCATTTTTCACTGGCTGTCCCTCAGGCTGTGGCAGGAGGACACATATTTGGCTGCCAAAACTGCACATTTTGGCTTTTCACCCAACAAATATTTGAATTTTTCTTCATCTTTTATAGTTTCAAATTCTTTGTATTGAATTATAATTTTGGGAAAGAAATATGCTCTTAGGTCTGAGTATTTGTCACAGTGTAGTAGGAAATGCACTTCTGTCTCTACCTCTCCCCTGGAGCAGAGTGAGCACAGCCTGTCCTCTCTGGGCAGCCAGGTTTGTCTGTGACGACCGGTCTCTATAGCCAGACTGTGCTCACTGAGTCTGTACCTAGTCAATGTTTTCCTCAGTTTTCTATCAGTCACAGTGGTCAGATAGTCTGCCACCATGTACTGTCTGTTTAGAGCCAAATAGCATTGAAGTTTACTTTGATTTTTTGTGGTGTCTTTCCAATAGGTTATATATTTTTCTTTTTGTTTTGTGATGATTTGGTTGGGCCAGATTTTCTGAGGGCTGTCCCAAGGCTCTATGGGGTTGGTTTGGGTTGGTGAACTGAGCCTCAGAACCAGCTGGCTGAGGGGACTCTTCTCTGGTTTCATCTCTTGACATTGTAGAGCTGTGTGATGGAATGTTTTAGGGTCACTTGTTTTTAGATGGTTGTAAAATTTGATGGCTCTTTTTTCTATTCGAATGAGGAGGGGATATTGGCCCAATTCTGCCCTACATGCGTTATTTGGAGTTTTTCTTTGTACTTGCAATACAGTCTTGCAAAACTCTGCATGCAATACTTCAATTGGATGTTTGTCCCATTTAGTAAATTCATTATTAGAGAGTGGACCCCATACTTCACTGCCATATAGAGCAATTGGTTCTATAACTGATTGAAAAATTTTGAGCCAGATTCTAATTGGAATTTCAATTTTGATGTTCCTTTTAATGGCATAGAATGCTCTTCTTGCTTTGTCTCTCAGCTCATTCACAGCCATGTGAAAGCTACCTGTGTTGCTGATATTTAGTCCTAGATATGTGTAGTTTTTGGTGTGTTCTAATAGAACTGTGTCCAAATAGAATTTATATTTGTCATCCTTATTTCCGGACCTTTTTTGGAATATCATTATATTTGTTTTTTTTAGGTTAACGGTCAGAGCCCAAGTCTGACAGAACCTGTGAAGATGATCTAGGTGTTGCTGTAACCCCTCTTTAGTGGGAGACAGCAGCACCAGGTCATCTGCGTACAGCAGACACTTGATTTCAGTGTTGTGTAGGGTGATACCAGGTGCTGTCGATTCTTCTAATGTTTTTGCCAATTCATTCATGTAGATGTTAAATAGTGTTGGACTTATTGGGCAGCCCTGTTTCACTCCCCGCCCCTGAGAGAAGAAGTCTGTTTGCTTGTTGCCAATTTTAACCGCACATTTGTTTTTAGTGTACATTGATTTAATAAAATCATATGTTTTCCCTCCAATACCACTTTCTATTAGTTTATAAAAAAGACCTTCGTGCCAAATTGAATCAAATGCTTTCTTGAAATCTACAAAACACGAGTAGATTTTGCCTTTGTTTTGGTTAACTTGTTTATCAATTAGAGTGTGGAGGGTGTAAATGTGGTCTGTTGTACGATAATTTTTTAGAAATCCAATCTGGCTTCTGCTCAGGACGTTGTGTTCGTCAAGGAAATGTTGTAGTCTGCTATTTATAATACTGCAGAGAATTTTCCCCAAGTTGCTGTTAACGCATATTCCTCTGTAATTATTTGGGTCAAATTTGTCTCCATTTTTATAGATTGGTGTGATCAGTCCCTGGTTCCAAATATCGGGGAAAATACCTGCAGTGAGGATAATGTTGAAGAGTTTGAGTATAGCCAATTTGAATTTGTGGTCTGTATATTTGATCATTTCATTTAAAATCCCATCAGCACCACAGGCCTTTTTGGGTTGGAGATTGCATATTTTTTCCAATAATTCTTCTTCTGTAATTGGGGTATCCACAGGATTCTGATAGTCTTTGACTGCTAATTCAAGGATTTGTAATTTTTCTTGTATATCTTTTTGTTCTGGGCTCTTTGTTATATTGTTGTAGAGGTTTGCAAAGTGATTTCTCCACATATCCCCATTTTGGATAGCCAACTCCTCATGATGAGGTTTGTTTAATTTATTCCAATTCTCCCAGAAGTGGTTTGATTCTATGGATTCCTCAATTCCATCCAGCTGATTTCTAATGTGCTGTTCCTTTTTTGTTCTAAGGGTGCGTTTGTATTGCTTCAGTGTTTCCCCATATTGAAGGCGTATATTTTTGTTGTCTGGTTCTCTGTGTTTTTGATTAGATATATTTCTCAATGACTTTCTTAGATTTTTGCAATCATTATCAAACCATTTTTCATTATCTGTTATTTTTGGTTTGCTCTTATGCTTCTTTAGATTAGCCAAGGAGGCTAATTTGTCAAATATAAAGTTTATGTTCCTAACGGCCAAATTTACACCTTCATTGCTGAAGGAGAATGTTAAGGCTAAAAAGTTGTCCAGGAGAGATTGTATTTTTTGGCTACTAATTGCTTTTTGGTAGATGTCTGTACTGTTTGCACTCCATCTATAGGCTTGTTTAGTACCATGTAATTTATTGGGCCATGATGCTTCATGGTTGGGTTCTGCTCTTCTCAGATACACTGTGATTTTACTGTGGTCTGAGAGAGGTGTTAGTGGGCTGACTGTGAAGGCTCTGAGAGACTCTGGGTTTAGGTCGGTGAGGAAGTAGTCTACGGTGCTGCTGCCAAGGGATGAGCTGTAGGTGTACCTACCAAAAGAGTCTCCTCTCAGCCTGCCATTGACTATGTACAGACCCAGTGTTCGACAGAGCCTCAGGAGCTGTAATCCATTTTTGTTTTTCACTTTGTCATAGTTGTTTCTGTGGGGGTATGTGGGGAGGGAAAGGTTATTGCTTCCTGGTAGGTGTTTATCCCCATGACTGTTAATAGTGTCTTGTTCTTCTGCTATTCTAGCATTCAGGTCTCCACAGACCAGTACGTTGCCTTGGGCCTGAAAGTGACTAATCTCCCCCTCTAGAATGGAGAAGCTCTCTTCATTGAAGTAGGGTGACTCTGAGGGGGGAATGTATGTGGCACAGAGGAAGACGTTTTTATCTGTCAAGATAGCCTCCTTGTTGATTTTTAACCAGATAAAGAATTCTCCTGTTTTGATCAATTCGATTGAATTAATTAGTTCAGATTTATACCATATTAGCATTCCCCCTGAGTCTCTGCCCTGTTTGATTCCTTTTAATTTAGTGGATGGTATGATTATCTCCCTATAACCTAGTGGACAGCCAGTGGAAACATCACCTCTGCACCATGTTTCCTGTAGTACTACAATATCAACATCATCAATTTCTTTCAGGAAGTCTGGGTTTCTGCTCTTTAGCCCAAAAGCAGAGGACTTCAATCCTTGTATATTCCAACATGCAACGTAAAAAGACTTCATAACTTTTTTTTCTCTTTTCTTTACCTTTCAAAATGAGACAAACACTCACAATCCAAGAAGAACCATTAAAATAGGATTTTTCAATTAAAGTAAACTCTTATTTTGCAAATGTGATTTGTTTATCATTTAAGATAGAATTTGTGTCATGCCACTTGGGTGGATGTAGTGTGAGAATGGTGGAGTTCTTGTGCTCATCTTACCATGACCCTCGGCCCATCACATGTGAGCATAGTAGACTCAGCATTTGTTTAATGTCACTCATTTGGTTGGTGGGGGCTGAGCCAGTTGCTCCTCTCACAGCCTGTGCGTAGCTCTGCCTGCTGGGCTGTGGCTCCTCCAGGTGTGGGTCTGCGGTGGGGAGGAGGGGGGTGGTAGGCCTCATCTGGGTGGCTCTGAAGCTGGGCTGGGGTGGTCTGTGCTGCGCTGGCTGTGGTGGGCATTGAGGTTGGTGGTGCTGTGGTCGTGGCTGGGGGGTCCAGGGTGCTGGTCCGGGATGTTGTCTCGGTGATCTCGGCGGGGTGGAGATTGCTCCGCTGTTCCTGGGTGGAGAGGTCGGGCTGCGGTTTAGAGCGACGTCCTTGAGAGTCTTGGCAAGGATGGGGACTGTCTCCCTGTACAGGTGAACATGGTCATAGAGACAGTCCAGATCGAGGGTGGGATGGTGGGCCAGGTGTACATTGGGTCGCAGGGCACAGTCCCGGGATAGGCTGGCATTTATTCTTTGGATTGTGGCAGGGTGGAAGTCCCTCCTCTGTAGAAGGGTTGACACTATGATTCTTGAGTTGGGGAAGATTGCGGAGGCCTTCTCAATCACTCCCCGTAGTGAAGTCGCCACCCTCTCCTGCTGAGCACGCAGGTCGTTGCTTCCGGTATGTATGATTATGTGGCTTGGCGACCCGAGATGGTTCTTATCAAGCAGCTCCATGGCACTTTGCGTTGTTGGGCACCACACCTTTCTCGTTTTGTGTCTAGGGAAAAGTTTCTTCTCCTGAACATACTTCCCATTTGAGTCCATTAACAGGACGATGTCAGCCAGTGTTTCTTCTGGACTGGGGGGGGCAGAGGGGGGGCTGGTGGGTGTTGGAGCTGGGGTGTGGCTGGTCTGTGTGGGTGCCATTGTCAGTGGGAGGCTGTTCTGTGGGTTGGGGAGGAGGGGTGCAGCAGCCAGGGCTGGGGAAGTCTGGCTGGTTGAGCTGGGCTCCTCTGCTGTGTGAGGGCAGGTCATAGGGTGGTGATCTATCTGCTCCTGCAGCCTGTCCTCTGCTCTCTTTCTCTCCTGCAGCTCCTCTCTTAGTGCGGTCAGCTCCTTATTGCTGCTCTGCCTGTCTTTTTGGAGCTCTCTCACCTCCTTTGTTAGATCAGCCAGCTCTCTCTTGAGTCCGTCTCTCTCTTGCTGAACCTCTTTCAGCTGTGTTGCAAAGCTGCTGTCCTGCTCTGTCCTCACCTTGGTTAGGAGCTCCTCTAAGGTGTGGTTGTCTGGTTGCTGTTTGCTCACGCTCTCCCTGAGCAGGACCACCTCCCCCTCCAGTTTGGTGAACTCATCCCTCATGGCAGCCATGGTGGTGAGGAGTGCCTGAGCCTGCTCTGCACTGAGGGGGTCGCTCTCCTCCTGGGGCGTGTCCTCCACTATGGTGGAAAGAGAGGTGCTGGATGTGCCTTTTTGGGTGGGGAGGGTAGGGGTGAGGGTGGAGTTTGTGTTGTGGGAGGGCATGTCACTGGTGGTGTCCTTCTCTCTCTCCGCTCTCTCCTTAATGGTCTGAAAGTCTGTTTCAAACAGCCTGATGTTACCTTGCACCATGACAGTCCCAGTCTTGTAGAGGTTGATTGTTATCATGGTGCTGTCAGGGTCGTCTGTCTCTTTGATTTTCAGCTTCCACCCATTACAGATTCCCTCTTTCTTTATGCATGGGTAGTGAGAGCAGACTGCTGAGCGCCATGCATTTGGCTGGTCAGTGAGGAAGATGAGATTACTCACGTCACCGTTTTTGTAGAGGTCTGCAAAAAGGGTTTCTGGCCTCTTCTCTAGTAGTTTCTGTTTGAAAGCTTTCCTCATTGTGTCATTTTTGACCTTTTTTGGGTAGAGAATGGATTCTGCGCTGAGGGGGAGTGGGGACATGGTGTCTGTGCGCTCTGCTACTACCGCTACTGCTGCGCTGTTCTGCTGCCCCGTTGCCATGGCAACCGATTTGTTCGTCTGCTGTTCGCGCTACTTTCAAAAAAACAGCAAAAATAGTGAAAAATCCTCACACAAAAGACTGAAGATATGTTTACAGTTAGTCCGTGCTCCTTTTTGGTTTACTCACTCAGTTTGGTCGTTTGATGTAGTTGTATTAACTGACCTTGCTAGTTTTGTTCTAGCTCGTTTCTTATGGCTAGCTTGTTAGTCTGCTGGCTGGGTCTTTGTTGTGTAGCTAGCTAGCTAGACTCAAAACTTCTTAACTTGAGGCGCCAAGTTACTTTTTTTTCTATTCTGAATGTATAGAGTTGTTGTTCATCACTTCTTGTCTGGAATTCTTCTTCGATTAGAGTGTTTATCTCATTCTAAAAACCAAAAAAATCAAATATATCAGGAGCTCATGTTGAGCATGACTCTCTCTCTCTCTCTCTCTACTCTCTCTCTCTCTCTCACATTCGCCTCTCTCTCTCTCTCTCTCTCTCTCCACCCTCTCTGTCTCTCTCTCTTTATAAGTAACAATTACAGAGCACCTCATACTGTAAGAATCCATTAATATTTTAATGAATGAGATACAAATTCCAATCATACAAAACATGTTGGTGGATAATGGGAAACCGTACCTGGGCCCGTCCCTTTCGAGTTCACACAAATGGGACCTTCTGTTTATTATGAGGTAACACGTCTACATTGATACCCCTTACCAAAATATTATTACACGCTTCATCCACTGTCTCTAAGTGAGTTGAAAAGGTAAGGTTGAGATTACGTCCTCAAGTCCTGCCTATGTAACGGAGTTTTAAGTGACTACACCTTGCCTGGACCTCAAAAGTTGCATTGGCTCCCAAACCAATAAAGAGCTTTTAGCTCAGTGGGCTAAGGAGCTCCTTTGGTGCACAGGAGACCTAGGTTCAAGACCCTGAATCACACATCAGTCAATGTTGTTCAACGGGCAAGAGACTGGTCTGTGGTTACTGTGTGTGTTTATAGCCGTTTCCTTGTGCATTTCTAAGTATCTACTCATCATAACATTTAAGGACATGGCATTTACAGTGGTGGTCTTTCTGTTAGTTAGTGTCTACAAGTCAAAGGTCAAGTTAGGTCCTTTTATGTCCAAGTCCAAGGTTAGTTTATCTCAAAGGATATATATTGTCTGTTCATGTATTTCTACCACAGACCCCTCAATGTTGAATCTCTAGTCTAACAACCCAAGTAATTATGTGGGAGAGAGAAAAGGAGAGGTCCCCTTGTTATACAAGGGTCTGTTGTATTCATCTCCTCATTTTGCTCAAATGTCAACACCAGCCACAGTGGTTGGGGCATCACCAGGGCCCTGTTCTGGGAGAGTGGCCAGGAAGAAGGCACCTGACCTGGGTCTAAATTAAGATCTTTAGCCTCTTTCAATCTCATCAGTGCGACTGTTAGTTAACCAGCAGCCAGCCAGCCACACTGCCTTATTTAAACACAGTGAAAGAGAACAGGGGTTAGCACGAAATATCAAATAGAAACAACTATTTCCCATATCTCTTGCTCTCTTGTGTCTAGTTTAATTTGTTTGAGGTGCCTCTGTTTTCAACTTCTCTCTGAAAGGGCAAGGTCACCTCAATAGCTGTAATGTAATTTCAAATGGCTTGTTTGAAAACACAGTTCAGACTGTTATCTTTCTAGAGTGGCAGCTTATCGTACCATTTATTAAACCGAGAAGCATGTCTCTTCACCGTCGACGAGCTCCAGACTGTAGACGGTGTAGCAGTAGACTGGGGCTCAGGAAGCCGAGCAGTAGTTCATTGACAACCAGGAGGCAGAGAGGAGAGAAAGCTGCTCAAAATCATAGTCCTCACTGACGCTGACTGGCTCCGACAGAAGAAAGAATTGGATCAGGTAAAGGGAACAGAAAGAGAGAGAGATAAAGAGAGAGAGGTAGAGGGAGAGAGCGTGAAAGGTGAAAAAGGGGTCTCCCTGCTTCAATGAGCTAACTCGGTGTCTGCCACAGGGATAAAAGAGGACAAAGTCTAGGGCCATTCAAACCTCATTAAACACACAGTGGCGCACGCACGCACGCACGCACGCACACACACACACACACCTGAATCCCAAAGCTAAAGATCCCTATGACCTCTTAAAGGTATTACGCAGCAGTTCAAACGCCTCTCGAGAACCTTACGCTTCGCTAGACATGGCGATGGAGAGTGTGTTTGATATGGATAGCTGTGGATGACACTGGGCATTACGCCATCAAACGGGCGTAATCGCTGTGGCGACTTGATGAAATTGTGCTGATTTTAGATAAAAGTCCAAGGGGTTGTGATCCAGGAAGCCCTTCGGGGGCAACTCGCTGCCTTTGAGGTCCAGGATGGTAGAGCTGTCCCCATCAGAAAGTAGTGACTAGATTCAATCAGCAACTTGACCGGTCATGACGTGGTCGTCTCTTATCTGCCACATAATTGTGTTGATGAGGCAGCAGAACGTGACAGAGACTGCGGCTACTCATTTCTGCCTACTCTGGGATGAAGGCTAGATCATGGTTAGGTAGGGCAATGACTTCTGACTTTTTACATACAGAGCTGTTTCTGTGTTTTAAATGGATGACTCTATAGTAGAACGTGTAGGTTTTTAGTGCCTGGTAAGGTGTCAGCATGAATCGAACAACACTTTTTAGGAAATAGCAGCGTCCATGGAAAGACATTTGGATGAAAATAAATATATGTGTTTGTTCCTAATGGAGAACAGCATCACGGTCGAGGGAGGGACCGAGAGTGAGGGAGAGGCCGAGAGTGAGGGATAGACCGAGAGTGAGGGAGAGGCCGAAAGTGAGGGAGAGGCCGAGAGTGAGGGAAGGACCGAGAGTGAGGGAGAGACCGAGAGTGAGGGAGAGGCCGAGAGTGAGGGAGGGACCGAGAGTGAGGGAGAGGCCGAGAGTGAGGGAGGGACCGAGAGTGAGGGAGAGGCCGAGAGTGAGGGAGAGGCCGAGAGTGAGGGAGGGACCGAGAGTGAGGGAGAAATCGAGAGTGAGGGATAGGCCGAGAGTGAGGGAGAGGCCGAGAGTGAGGGATAGACCGAGAGTGAGGGAGAAAATCGAGAGTGAGAGAGAGATCTCGAGAGAGGGTGAAAGAGGGTGAACGAGGGTGAAAGAGAATCAGACAGAGGGAGAGAGATAGAAGCCCTGCCCAGAATGTCTAGCACCGAAAGCCATGCTGAATTCATGTACTGTATAACCAATGTTATTTTAACTCTGTACTTTTGGTTAATTCATGTTATTTTACCCTGGAACTTATTTTTGTAGCGTGTCGCTTTGGTTAACCTTTCAACGAGAGCAGGCACACTGGAGTTACTGCAATTAATAATCAATGAAGTCTAAATTATGCATTAATATTCCAAAAGAATATTCAATTTTACATTATTACATTCATTCATTCAAATGTTTTGCATTGCTCTGGGGATACGATTTAGAAATGATAAATATTTATACATTTATTTATCCTATTGCAAATGTAGTGGGTAACATTTTGATATGGATATTGTACTGCAATACCTTGGCATGCCTTGCACGTATTGGCGTAGTTAAGTCATTTAGGGACTCAACATAAAAGCTCCACATTTAGCTTTCTACCTGTTTAGCATTATACTCATGAAAGGAAGAGAATTTGCCCAATTTAAGTGCACAATTAGAGAACCTGATTGACGAAAGAATGTGTAACTACTTTACAACAAAAAGTGATTGAGGGCATGTGTGTGTGTGCATGCGTGTGAATGCGTGTGTGTGTGTGTGTGTGTGTGTGTGTGTGTGTGTGTGTGTGTGTGTGTGTGTGTGTGTGTGTGTGTGTGTGTGTGTGTGTGTGTGTGTGTGTGTGTGTGTGTGTGTGTGTGTGTGTGTGTGTGTGTGTGACTGCCAGGGTTCCATCTGGGCTGTCTGTGGCATTTCAGCTTCCCATTCAGGCAGAGAGTAACTAGGTTGGCACCTAATGAACCGATGACTGGGAATAACATATGCTGTATCCTGTATGGTTCACCTAGACTTGTGTGAGTGTGTGCTCTCGTTCACCTCACTCAATTGTTAGTGCATGAGAGAATGTGATTTGGGTTGGGGGCAGGGTGATGTATCTAATACGTAGCAGACATTTTGTGGTCACAATAGACATATGGGTTGTGTATGGTGTGTTCTCTATGGTTCAACTGTAATGAAAAAAAAAAAAAAAACTTTAACAGTTGCATACATTTCAACAAACATGAATGACATCACTGTTAGTGGATGAAAGAGTGTGATTTGGGTCGGGGGAGGAGATGCACCGATACGTGTCTAGTTACATGTACAGTACGATATATTTAGTTGTTACTTGACCTTTGAGAATAGGATTTACAAATGCCAGTGGATGAGTTGAAGTGTCTGTTCGGTTATTTTGTTATAAAGTAAAAGAAGAATTCCATCATCACAGAATGCCTATTCATTTCACTCTGTAGAATCACATGATGAAATTCCTCATGAAAACAAGAGGTTGGTGGGGGGAAAAAAAATCACAATCGTAATTGATCGTTGACAGTGGTTGACAATGTGTATTGGCATAGAGGGTTTTAATTAGCGGGCAGTACAGTACGCTCAGTAGAGCTCAGTTTGATGCATGTTTACAAAAACAATAATTTACTTTAATTTACCGTGGCTTTTAAAATAATTTCAAATGGATGACCCTGCTCATTAAATGTGACAAACATGAACATTAACACAAACATTTTCTTCAAAGTCAGTTACACGGAAGACACACACACACACACACACACACACAGGCATGCACACACACACACACACACACACACACACACACACACACACACACACACACACACACACACACACACACACACACACACATGCACACACACACACAGGCATGCACACACACACACACACACACACACACACACACACACACACACACACCTTTTTTTATTTACAGTGTTACGTTTTGTTGCGTGTGTATGTGTGTGCGTCTGTGTGTGAGCACGTTTGTCTGTGTGTTCGTTTTTCCACACAAACCTAATCATGAGGAAAGATTGGAAATAAGGGGGCAAATTTAATCTCTGGTCTTCCATTCCGTTTAATTGAGAGAGAGAGAGAGAGAGAGAGAGAGAGAGAGAGAGAGAGAGAGAGAGAGAGAGAGAGAGAGAGAGAGAGAGAGAGAGAGAGAGAGAGAGAGAGAGAGAGAGAGAGAGAGAGAGAGAGCGAATGAAGAGTGTAGAGCGAAAGAGAGAGAGAGAGACTTTTACTTTTTGTCGTTCTTTAATGAAGCCTTCTCATTTCATTAAAACCTCACCACCCCCCCCCCCCCCCCTTAAACAAAAAAACCAAAATATATCCTGTACTGCAGTACTGCATACCATACTCACCATGCCCTCTATAACGCGATCCAAAACCACACATCACAATAACCAAAACCCTCACCACTTCTACAACTGTATATCCAACTCATCTTCCCCAGCTGTACAGCCCCCCCGACACAACATATCTGCTGAAACATCTCCACACTTTTTATCATGACAACAGCCAGTGAAAGTGTAAAATTCCTCAAACATACATCTTATACCATTTTAAAGGTAATCTTGTTGTTAATCCCACCACAGTGTCCGATTTCAAAAATGCTTTACAGCGAAAGCACCACAAACGATTATGTTAGGTCACCGCCAAGTCACAGAAAAACACAGCCATTTTTCCAGCCAAAGGGAGGAGTCACAAAAGCACAAATAGAGATAAAATGAATCACTAACCTTTGATGATCTTCATCAGATGACACGCATAGGACTTCTTGTTACACAATACATGTATGTTTTGTTCGGTAAAGTTCATATTTATATAAAAAACTCTCAGTATACATTGGCGCGTTATGTTCAGTAGTTCCAAAAACATCCGGTGATTTTGCAGAGAGCCACATCAATTTCCAGAAATACTAATAATAAACGTTGATCAAAGATACAAGTGTTATACATGGAATTTTAGATCCACTTCTCCTTAATGCAACCGCTGTGTCAGATTTCAAAAAAGCAAACCATGCAATAATCTGAGTACGGCGCACAGAGCCCAATCAAGACAAAAAGATATCCACCATATTGTGCAGTCAACAGAAGTCAGAGATAACATTATAAACATTCACTTACCTTTGATGATCTTCATCAGAATGCACTCCCAGGAATCCCAGTTCCACAATAAATGTTTGTTTTGTTCGATAATGTCCATAATTTATGTCCAAATAGCTACTTTTGTTAGCGTGTTTTGTAAACAAATCCAAAGTCACTAAGCGTGTTCACTAGGAGCAGACGAAATGTCAAAAAGTTCCGTTACAGTCCGTAGAAACATGTCAAACGATGTATAGAATCCATCTTTAGGATGTTTTAAACATAAATCTTCAATAATGTTCCAACCGGAGAATTCCTTTGTCTTCAGAAAAGCAAATGGAACAGAGCTCGCTCAAAGCATTCTGCCAGACCTCTGACTCATTCCCCTCTCATTCGGCCCCACTTCACAGTAGAAGCATCAGACAAGGTTCTATAGACTGTTGACATCTATTGGAAGCCTAAGGAAGTGCAACATGACCCATATCCCACTGTATCTTCAATAGGGAATGAGTTGAAAAATGACCAACCTCAGATTTCCCTCTTCCTGGTTGGATTTTTTCTCAGGTTTTTGCCTGCCATATGAGTTCTGTTATACTCACAGACATCATTCAAACAGTTTTAGAAACTCAGAGTGTTTTCTATCCAAATATACTAATAATATGCATATATTAGTAACTGGGACTGAGTAGCAGGCTTTTACTCTGGGCACCTTATTCATCCAAGCTACTCAATACTGCCCCCAGCCATAAGAAGTTAATTAATAGGACTCAAATTCCACCTTAAGGCACACAGAGACCATCCCATCAAAACATAGTAAAGGGTTTGTTATACCCTCACCTTTGACCCTGTTCCTCCTTGTTAGCCAAATAGCCGACATTGCCTGAACAAACAGAAAATTCAACAACACACATTTGGCCTTCTCCTTATTTGAATACCTGTATCCCATTATAAACATCCCGACAGTAAAACCCACCCCCAACCTCTCACACGTTCACTCATTACACAGAAAGGACACCCCTTTCCGACTCCCGGTTCAACCCGTGCCAACCAGCTGTTAGTGGCCAGGGCTCCATGTAGAACCCCACATACCCCCTGCCACTGATGTGCCTTCACTCCTGTTAGGCTCCTAATGTTCCTCACCTTAACCTTTCACGAGTATCAATCCCGGATCCGGGAGCACCCCCCACCCCCCACACACTGATTAGCATAGCTAGCATAGCTTCAGAAGTAGATAGTAGCATCTAAATATCATTAAATCACAAGTCCAAGACACCAGATGAAAGATACAGATCTTGTGAATAAAGCCACCATTTCAGATTTTTAAAATGTTTTACAGGGAAGACAAAATATGTAAATCTATTAGCTAAACACGTTAGCAAAATACACCACTATTCTAACTCCATCAGTTTCTTACTCCTTCAGGTGCTATCACCAATTCGGCTCAACTAAGATATTGATAGCCAATAACCTATAAAAAAAAACATCAGATGACAGTCTGATAACATATTCATGGTATAGGATAGTTTTTGTTAGAAAAAAGTGCATATTTCAGGTAGAAATCACAGTTTACAATTGCACCGACCATCACAAATCGACTAGAATTACTAGATAGAGCAACGTGTATGACCAATTTACTCATCATAAAACATTTCATAAAAATAGACAAAGCATAGCAATGGAAAGACCCAGTTCTTGTGATTTCAGACCATATTTCAGATTTTCTAAGCGTTTTTCAGCGAAAACACAATAAATCGATAAGTTAGCATACTACATGTGCAAACGTTACCAGAGCATCGATTCCAGCCAAAGAGCGCTATAACGTAACCACCGCCAAAAGATATTAATTTTTTCACTAACCTTCTCAGAATTCTTCCGATGACACTCCTGTAACATCATTTTACAACATACATATACAGTTTGTTCGAAAAGGTGCATATTTAGCCATACAAAACCGTGGTTACACAATAAAAATACTAGGAAATCAAGCCTCAATATGTCTGACGTCATCTATCAGAGTGATCTAGTTTAATTAAAAGCTAATCATATACTTGACTAAAAAATACAGGGTTGACAGGAATCGAAAGACAAATTAGTTCTTAATGCAACCGCTGATTTACATTTTTAAAATTATCCTTACTTTTCAATACAGGGTTCGCCAAGTGAAGCTATACCAAAGCTATACCAAACAAAATGGCGAAATATGCGTTTAAAATATTTCGACAGAACAACAATTTATCATATTAAATATTGCTTACTTTGAGCTGTTCTTCCATCATATTCTTGGGCAATGTATCCTTTCTATGTTATAAACGTCTTTTGGTCGATAGATGTCCTCTGTCCTTCGAAATATCCACTAACGATCGAACGGGACACCAAAACGTGTCCAAAGTTTCAGAGTGCACAACAAAGAAATTCCTCAAAATCGCACTAAACGGATATAAATTGCTATAAAACGGTTTAAATTAACTACCTTATGATGTTTCTAAGTCCTATATCGAATTAAATTACAGACGGATACATTTCAAGTTGATAACCGAGCCTGTGAAAATGGCGTCCGGAGGTCCCATCCTGCGTAAGGGCGAGCGTCGAAAGGGGGGCTACTCTCACTCCTTGGTGTTTTATAACCTCTGAGAGCTACCTAGAAGGCCCATTCCACTTCTCATTGGTTACTGACATCCAGGGGAAGGCGGGTGCAGTTCGTGTCGTTCCATAGGATAGACAGAGACCTTAAAAACTGATCTGAAACCAGAGCTTCGCTCTCAGACCTTTCACTGTCTGTCATGGATTTCGCTGTAGAAAGTGTTCTGGGTCACCCACAGACATAATTTCAACGTTGTATGAAACTAGAAGGTGTTTTCTATCCAATATAATTAATAATATGCATATTGTACGAGCAAGAATTGAGTACTAGGCAGTTTAATTTGGAGACGACAAAATGCTAATTCGGAACAGCACCCCCTGTAGTCGCAAGAAGTTAATGCAGAGGTTGTAGAGGGCTTCACCTCCCCCAGGCTCGGAGTGTTAAAATCTAACAAGTCGTCCAGACCCCCACGCCAGTCTCCAGTCTCTGCCGTCACCTGCAGTGGCGGAAACATTGGTGGCCCCTCCCCCTTTGGCCGCTCAAACACCCACCTTACTGGCTCAGACAGTGCCTCCTGGACCTCCTCCAGGAATCTCTCCAGCAGCCTAAGAGAATTAATTCATGTTTGTTGTGCCAGGACTTCGAGGTTTTTCACCCCTCCTCTCCCAGCAGCCGCAGGTCACCCAGCCTTAGTAAACCTGCTGCCATCAGTTGCCTCTGCAGGGTGGCCGACCGAACCGATCTCAGAAGGATGGCTGGGTTGTGGAAGATAGGCCCCTTCCACACCCACAGCCCAGGCTCCACACCCCCTTCTCGTGTGAGCCTTAGCAGCTCCCAGGCCCTCAGCACTGCAGAGTAAAAGAAAGAGAGAGAGAGAGAGAGAGAGAGAGAGAGAGAGAGAGAGAGAGAGAGAGAGAGAGAGAGAGAGAGAGAGAGAGAGAGAGAGGGAGAGAGAGAGAGAGAGAGAGAGAGAGAGAGAGAGAGAGAGAGAGAGAGAGAGAGAGAGAGAGAGAGAGAGAGAGAGAGAGCGAATGAAGAGTGTAGAGCGAAAGAGAGAGAGAGAGACTTTTACTTTTTGTCGTTCTTTAATGAAGCCTTCTCATTTCATTAAAACCTCACCACCCCCCCCCCCCCCCCTTAAACAAAAAAACCAAAATATATCCTGTACTGCAGTACTGCATACCATACTCACCATGCCCTCTATAACGCGATCCAAAACCACACATCACAATAACCAAAACCCTCACCACTTCTACAACTGTATATCCAACTCATCTTCCCCAGCTGTACAGCCCCCCCGACACAACATATCTGCTGAAACATCTCCACACTTTTTATCATGACAACAGCCAGTGAAAGTGTAAAATTCCTCAAACATACATCTTATACCATTTTAAAGGTAATCTTGTTGTTAATCCCACCACAGTGTCCGATTTCAAAAATGCTTTACAGCGAAAGCACCACAAACGATTATGTTAGGTCACCGCCAAGTCACAGAAAAACACAGCCATTTTTCCAGCCAAAGGGAGGAGTCACAAAAGCACAAATAGAGATAAAATGAATCACTAACCTTTGATGATCTTCATCAGATGACACGCATAGGACTTCTTGTTACACAATACATGTATGTTTTGTTCGGTAAAGTTCATATTTATATAAAAAACTCTCAGTATACATTGGCGCGTTATGTTCAGTAGTTCCAAAAACATCCGGTGATTTTGCAGAGAGCCACATCAATTTCCAGAAATACTAATAATAAACGTTGATCAAAGATACAAGTGTTATACATGGAATTTTAGATCCACTTCTCCTTAATGCAACCGCTGTGTCAGATTTCAAAAAAGCAAACCATGCAATAATCTGAGTACGGCGCACAGAGCCCAATCAAGACAAAAAGATATCCACCATATTGTGCAGTCAACAGAAGTCAGAGATAACATTATAAACATTCACTTACCTTTGATGATCTTCATCAGAATGCACTCCCAGGAATCCCAGTTCCACAATAAATGTTTGTTTTGTTCGATAATGTCCATAATTTATGTCCAAATAGCTACTTTTGTTAGCGTGTTTTGTAAACAAATCCAAAGTCACTAAGCGTGTTCACTAGGAGCAGACGAAATGTCAAAAAGTTCCGTTACAGTCCGTAGAAACATGTCAAACGATGTATAGAATCCATCTTTAGGATGTTTTAAACATAAATCTTCAATAATGTTCCAACCGGAGAATTCCTTTGTCTTCAGAAAAGCAAATGGAACAGAGCTCGCTCAAAGCATTCTGCCAGACCTCTGACTCATTCCCCTCTCATTCGGCCCCACTTCACAGTAGAAGCATCAGACAAGGTTCTATAGACTGTTGACATCTATTGGAAGCCTAAGGAAGTGCAACATGACCCATATCCCACTGTATCTTCAATAGGGAATGAGTTGAAAAATGACCAACCTCAGATTTCCCTCTTCCTGGTTGGATTTTTTCTCAGGTTTTTGCCTGCCATATGAGTTCTGTTATACTCACAGACATCATTCAAACAGTTTTAGAAACTCAGAGTGTTTTCTATCCAAATATACTAATAATATGCATATATTAGTAACTGGGACTGAGTAGCAGGCTTTTACTCTGGGCACCTTATTCATCCAAGCTACTCAATACTGCCCCCAGCCATAAGAAGTTAATTAATAGGACTCAAATTCCACCTTAAGGCACACAGAGACCATCCCATCAAAACATAGTAAAGGGTTTGTTATACCCTCACCTTTGACCCTGTTCCTCCTTGTTAGCCAAATAGCCGACATTGCCTGAACAAACAGAAAATTCAACAACACACATTTGGCCTTCTCCTTATTTGAATACCTGTATCCCATTATAAACATCCCGACAGTAAAACCCACCCCCAACCTCTCACACGTTCACTCATTACACAGAAAGGACACCCCTTTCCGACTCCCGGTTCAACCCGTGCCAACCAGCTGTTAGTGGCCAGGGCTCCATGTAGAACCCCACATACCCCCTGCCACTGATGTGCCTTCACTCCTGTTAGGCTCCTAATGTTCCTCACCTTAATGCAGAGGTTGTAGAGGGCTTCACCTCCCCCAGGCTCGGAGTGTTAAAATCTAACAAGTCGTCCAGACCCCCACGCCAGTCTCCAGTCTCTGCCGTCACCTGCAGTGGCGGAAACATTGGTGGCCCCTCCCCCTTTGGCCGCTCAAACACCCACCTTACTGGCTCAGACAGTGCCTCCTGGACCTCCTCCAGGAATCTCTCCAGCAGCCTAAGAGAATTAATTCATGTTTGTTGTGCCAGGACTTCGAGGTTTTTCACCCCTCCTCTCCCAGCAGCCGCAGGTCACCCAGCCTTAGTAAACCTGCTGCCATCAGTTGCCTCTGCAGGGTGGCCGACCGAACCGATCTCAGAAGGATGGCTGGGTTGTGGAAGATAGGCCCCTTCCACACCCACAGCCCAGGCTCCACACCCCCTTCTCGTGTGAGCCTTAGCAGCTCCCAGGCCCTCAGCACTGCAGAGTAAAAGAAAGAGAGAGAGAGAGAAAGAGAGAGAGAGAGAGAGAGAGAGAGAGAGAGAGAGAGAGAGAGAGAGAGAGAGAGAGAGAGAGAGAGAGAGAGAGAGAGAGAGAGAGAGAGAGAAAGTAAACAGAGAAAGTAAACTGGTTGTGCTGGTTGTTTTTCTCTGGTTCTGAGGGATCACCAGGGTTAGGGACAATTTTTTGAAATATTAGTATTTTGGCGGCACACACAACACATCACGCTCTCTCTCTGTCTGTCTCTAACACATTCACACACAGAGAGAGAGAGAGAGAGAAACACACACACAAACACACACATATAGCTATTGCACTAAAAGTGTACTTGTTTCATGAATAGGAAGAATAAAACATTTAAAAAAGAGAATGAATGTTTGCTCTTAATCATTGTTTATCTCACTCTTAATAACTTAGTAGTTAGTAGTTACTGTATTTTTGACTGCTATTATTTATTTTTGCAACATGAATTCGCTATCAGTTAGCATGTGGAACATTCAGGGTCTAAACTCGTCAACCTTTGGACTGAAGAGTCAAAAAAAATTATAATCTGAAAGATGAGGATGTCATCATTCCACAAGAGACATGGTGTAAGGCAGACATTGTCACTCACTGTCCCACAGGCTACAGAGAGGTAATCGCGCGGTCATTGATATTCCCCACCATGAGTAGAGATGTGTCAATTCCAGGCCTAGGGAAATGTGTAAATCTGTGGGGACAAAAATGCACATACAGGAACACTACCTGATCTAACGGCGACACGAGGGGACAGCTTTTATACAGGCCATACTGTTTCTAGCTGTCTTAATCTCCCCCATTAAAACAACAGCGACAGCACCATCAACAAAAATAGAAGGGGTCTGTTGAAGCTCTGTCGCAGCCTGGGTCTGTACTTTGTCAGTGGTAGGTTATGGGGGACTCTTTGGGGTGTTTCACCTATTGCTCACCTCTTAGCCACAGCACAGTAGACTATATGACTATACAATTACTATATGACCCTTTCTCTCTCACTGTCTCTCTGATCACAGCCACATGACCTTGTTTCTGAAAAAATCTGACATGGAAACAACCACACATTCACAGCCCAGTAAGCTGTACAACATCAGAAATTCATAAAGATGGGCCCAAAACAGCACAGAAGAATACCAGCAAGCAACCAGTAATAAACTAATCCAAACACTCTTAGATACCTTTCTGGATACCACATCCACTCCACCGTAAAGAAGGCATACATTTAGCAGAAAAAAGACATCATCAATATGTTCAGGCAAACAGAAAAAGAAGCACAATTTAAATGGACCAAAAAAAAAATAAGGTTTGATATAGAGAAAAACAATTAGAAACCTATCAAACCAACCAAGACCCAAATAATGGTGAATTATTCCTTAATTACTGTGAGAATTTAAAACTCTATAAACGGACACGTGGTTGTTATTCTCTGGTTCTGAGGGATCACCAGGGTTAGGGACAATTTTGAGAAATATTAGTATTTAGACGGCAGACCACACATCACGCTCTCTCTCGGTCTGTCTCTCACACATATGCACACACACACACACACACACACACACACACACACACACACACACACACACACACACACACACACACACACACACACACACACACACACACACACACACACACACACACACACACACACACACACACACACACACACACACACACACACACACACACACACACACACACACACACACACACACACACACACACACACTCTCTCGCACCACACACATACACACATAGACAGAGAGACACAGATGTAGACACACACCCATTCACACACACAATGAGAGAGAGAGCAAGAGAGACTTACCCTACGGGAGCACGCAAAACAACAGAATTAATGCGGAGGCATGGAAATTGGAAAGGCCGAACGGTGGCGTAGCCAAGCTCAGTGGAAGTGCTGATTGAAGTTTAAGACAGGGCTAGCAGCCTACTGCCATCCTGAATGAATCAAACATGGTGTGTGTGTGTGTGTGTGTGTGTACTTGCAGGTGTGTGTCACAGTGTGTGCGCGTGCGTGTTTGTGAGCCTGTTGTCATAGTGTGTATGTGGGCTTGCAGGTGTGTGCTTGAAGGTGTGTGTGTGTGTCTGTTTTTGTTCCTGTGTGTGTGCATGTGTGTGTGCATGTGTATTTATGTGCGTGTGTGTTTGCACGTCCTGCCATCTTGAATGAATCAATCCTGGTCCGCATCACTTTCCTGCCTGTCACTGCATCCGAATGAAAATATTTTTTTGAAAAAACCCAAAGTGGAGGTCACCGGCGGGAATAACATGGAGAATTAAAAGCATGTATCCATGAAGGACTGAATGTTTATGGTATACTGTCTATATCTTGGGAAATACATGAATACGCTGACAGATGTTGATGGATGATTTGTTGTGCTTTACGGGACATTGATTTATTTGGGTAGATTTAGCCCCTCTATGGCTGTGACTTGTGATTGACAGATAGATGGATCTCACCAGCATACCAATAAGACATAAATAAAAAATATGTAACATGAAGAAAGACAGAAAACAAAAACAAAGACAGGAATAAACAACAAATCAAAGATGGCGTAGCAGTCAGACGTCTTTGTCTTCGTCTTGTAGTGTCCCGTGTATATATCTTTTTACATCTTTTTTTCTTCGCATATATATATTTTTATATTTTTCTTAACCTCAACTTCAACATACTCTCCTGCAATCCGCCTCACCCAATGTGGTATGGAACTGCTATTTTCTTTACTTTAGAACCGGAACCCCCAACAGAAGCTAGCGGTCATCAGCTAACCTTTAGCCCAGACAACTCTTGCCAGTCTGCACAGCGCGATTCAAACTAGAGCATATCGGACTTATTTTTCTCTGTATCTCCGGATTCCTACCGCAAGCTTTGAACCTTTTCACCTGGATCATCGCAGCTAGCTAGCTGCTATCCGAGTGGCCACTCCTGGCTAACGTCTCTGTCCCAAAGCAAGCACCAATTAGCCTGGAGCTAGCCTATGCTAGGACCATCTCCCGGCTAGCTGAAGAGGGGAGATGGTTATTGGGCTACAATAACCTATTTTGCCAATTGGCCTGGACTCCTTAAACTGCCGATACGGAGCCCCGCTGATCCATCACAACTGGACGACTGACGTAATCTGCCCGAGGGGGTTTTTCAACTGGCTCCTCCGTCACGACGTCCCCTGTCTGCCCATCTGCTAGCCTGCTAGCCTCGGCCCGCTAGCTGTCTGGAGCATATCGGACTGTTAGCTGAAGAGGCCCATCGGCCAATTTCTTATGCCACTATACCTATTTTGCCAATTGACCTGGACCCTTTAACTACACGGAGCCCTGCTGATCCATCACGACTGGTCTGCCGACGTAACCGCACGAGGGGCTACAACAGACTTCTTCTGTTGCGACCTCCCTCTAAGGCCCTTCTGCTAGCTTGATAGCCCCGGTTCGCTAGCTGTCTGAATTGCTGTGTCTGAATTGCCGTGTCTCCAGCACGCCTAGCTACTCACTGGACGCCTATGATCACTCGGCTACGCATGCCTCTCCCTAATGTCAATATGCCTTGTCCATTGCTGTTTCGGTTAGTGATTATTGCCTTATTTCACTGTAGAGCCTCTAGCCCTGCTCAATACGCCTTAGCTAACTCTTTAGTTCCACCTCCCACACATACGGTGACCTCACCTGGTTTAAATTATGTTTCTAGAGACAATATTTCTCTCATCGTCACGCAATGCACAGGTTTACCTACACTGTATTCACATCCTACCATACCTTTGTCTGTACATTATGCCTTGAATCTATTCTACCGTGCCCAGAAACCTGCTCCTTTTACTCTCTGTTCCCAACGTACTAGACGACTAGTTCTTATAGCCTTTAGCCATACCCTTATCCTACTCCTCCTCTGTTCCTCTAGTGATGTAGAGTTTAATCCAGGCCCTGCAGTGACTAGCTCCACTCCCGTTCCCCAGGCGCTATCATTTGTTGACTTCTGTAACCGTAAAAGCCTTGGTTTCATGCATGTTAACCTTTCTAGAACCTCAACCCCGGATCCGGGATCACCCCCCACCCCCCACACACTGATTAGCATAGATAGCATAGCTTCAGAAGTAGATAGTAGCATCTAAATATCATTAAATCACAAGTCCAAGACACCAGATGAAAGATACAGATCTTGTGAATAAAGCCACCATTTCAGATTTTTAAAATGTTTTACAGGGAAGACAAAATATGTAAATCTATTAGCTAAACACGTTAGCAAAATACACCACTATTCTAACTCCATCAGTTTCTTACTCCTTCAGGTGCTATCACCAATTCGGCTCAACTAAGATATTGATAGCCAATAACCTATAAAAAAAACCATCAGATGACAGTCTGATAACATATTCATGGTATAGGATAGTTTTTGTTAGAAAAAAGTGCATATTTCAGGTAGAAATCACAGTTTACAATTGCACCGACCATCACAAATCCACTAGAATTACTAGATAGAGCAACGTGTATGACCAATTTACTCATCATAAAACATTTCATAAGAATAGACAAAGCATAGCAATGGAAAGACCCAGATCTTGTGATTCCAGACAATATTTCAGATTTTCTAAGCGTTTTACAGCGAAAACACAATAAATCGATAAGTTAGCATACTACATGTGAAAACGTTACCAGAGCATCGATTCCAGCCAAAGAGCGCTATAACGTAATCACCGCCAAAAGATATTAATTTTTTCACTAACCTTCTCAGAATTCTTCCGATGACACTCCTGTAACATCATTTTACAACATACATATACAGTTTGTTCGAAAAGGTGCATATTTAGCCATACAAAACCGTGGTTACACAATAAAAATACTAGGAAATCAAGCCTCAATATGTCTGACGTCATCTATCAGAGTGATCTAGTTTAATTAAAAGCTAATCATATACTTGACTAAAAAATACAGGGTTGACAGGAATCGAAAGACAAATTAGTTCTTAATGCAACCGCTGATTTACATTTTTAAAATTATCCTTACTTTTCAATACAGGGTTGGCCAAGTGAAGCTACACCAAACAAAATGGCGATGTATGCGTTTAAAATATTTCGACAGAAACACGGTTTATCATATTAAATATTGCTTACTTTGAGCTGATCTTCCATCATATTCTTGGGCAATGTATCCTTTCTATGTTATAAACGTCTTTTGGTCGATAGATGTCCTCTGTCCTTCGAAATGTCCACTAACAACGACCGAGACCGCGAAACGTTCCCAAAGCTAGAAAGTGCACGACAAATAAATTCCTCAGAATCGCACTAAACGGATATAAATTGCTATAAAACGATTAAAATTAACTACATTATGATGTTTTTAACAACTATAACGACTGAAAACATGACCGGAGAAATATAGCTGGTTAGAAAACGATTTGGAACGAGGCAGGTCCGATGGCCTTCACGCTTGAGGCGCACGTTGAGAAAGGGGGGTCTCTGTACATTTTGGGCTTTTATAATGGCTGGGAATATCCCATCGAGTTCATTGAAAACGTGATGACGTACAGACACCCAGAGGAAGACGTAGGTAGTGTCGGTTTCTTCATAGCATTCACTGTGGCCTTATAAACAGACCCCAGATCAGAGGTAAAAATTTCTGAAATCTGAACCCTGTCATGAAAAGTGCTGTAAAAATTGTTCTGTACCACTCAGAGACAAAATTTCAACTCCTATAGAAACTATAGACTGTTTTCTATCCAATAATAACAATAATATGCATATTGTACGATCAAGAATTTAGCACGAGGCAGTTTAATTTGGAGACCCAAATATGCTAATGCGGAACAGCACCCCCTATAGTTGCAAGAAGTTAACATTAGAAGCCTCCTCCCTAAGTTTGTTTTATTCACTGCTTTAGCACACTCTGCCAACCCGGATGTCCTAGCCGTGTCTGAATCCTGGCTTAGGAAGACCACCAAAAAGCCAGAAATGTCCAACCCTAACTATAACAATTTCCGACAAGATAGAACTGCCAAACGGGGCTGAGTTGCAATCTACTGCAGAGATAGCCTTCAGAGTTCTGTCTTACTATCCAGGTCTGTGCGCAAACAATTTGAGCTTCTACTTTAAAAATCCACCTTTCCAGAAACACGTCTCTCACCGTTGCCGCTTGCTATGCCCAACGTAAACGGACATTTTCTCTGGCCCAGATCGTAGAATATGCATATCATTTACAGATTAGGATAGAAAACACTCCAAAGTTTCCAAAACTGTCAAAATATTGTCTGTGAGTATAACAATACTTATTCTTCAAGCGAAACCCTGAGAAAATGTAACCCGGAAGTGATATATATATATTTTTAAACTGTGTTTCCTGGCCCGTCTAACCTCCATTTAAAGGGGTATCAACCAGATTCCTTTTCCAATGGCTTCCTCAGGCTGTGACCAGGCTTTAGACATAGTTTCAAGCTTTTATTTTGAAAAATGAGCGACATTTTTCAAAAGTAGTCAAGTATCCTCTGAATATTTCCTGCGCGCGACAGAGGGGCTCACCATTTTCCGTTTCTCTCTTAAAGAATAGGTTATGGTCCGTTTGAAATATTATCGATTATGTTTGTTAAAAACAACCTGAGGATTGATTATAAAAAACATTTGACATGTTTCTACGACCATTACGGATACTTTTTGGAATTTGTCAAACGGAACACGGCTTTTGTTTTCTTAACATAATGCGCAACCCAAATGACGTTTTTTTTGGTGATAAAAGTAATATTTATCGAACAAAAATAAGATTTGTTGTGTAACTGGGAGTCTCGTGAGTGGAAACATCCGAAGATTATCAAAGGTAAGCGATTAATTTTATTGCTTTTCTTACTTTTGTGACCAAGCTAACCAATCTAATATAAGGCTAACTGTTGTAGCATTGAAAGCTACACGCACAAATGCTTGGATTTCTTTCACTGTAAAATATATTTTCAAAATCTGACACGATAGGTGGATTAACAACAAGCTAAGCTGTGTTTTGGTATATTTCACTTGTGATTGCATGATTATAAATATTTTTTGTAATATTGTTTAATCTGATACGTTTGGAAATTTTCATCTTCCTTTCAGGACCGGAACAAGGCTGTAGTTTTCTCAACATAACGCGCAAACCAAATGGCGTTTTTTTGTGATAAAAGTAATATTTATCGAACAAAAATAACATTTGTTGTGTAACTGGGAGTCTCGTGAGTGGAAACATCCGAAGATTATCTAAGGTAAGCGATTAATTTTATTGCTTTTATGACTTTCGTGACCATGCTAATTTGGGGCTAGCTGTTGTAGCATTGAAAGCTACACTCACAAAAGCTTGGATTTCTTTCGCTGTAAAATATATTTTCAAAATCTGACACGATAGGTGGATTAACAACAAGCTAAGCTGTGTTTTGGTATATTTCACTTGTGATTGCATGATTATAAATATTTTTTGTAATATTTATGCATTTATGCAATTCTAGCGGTTGTTTAGGAAAATGATCCCGTAAAAGGGATCCGTAGCGCAGAGAAGTTAACACCTCAGCCATCCTACAATCTAAGCTTGATGACCTCAATCTCACACAAATTATCAATGAACCTACCAGGTACAACCCCAAATCTTTAAAAGTGCTTTCCTCACCATCTTAAACAAGCATGCTTCATTCTAAAAATTCAGAACCAGGAACAGATATAGCCCTTGGTTCACACCAGACCTGACTGCCCTTGACCAGCACAAAAAACATCCTGTTGCGTACATCCTGTGGCGTACTCAACACCCCTGCACCACAGCAACTTTCCCAAGCCTTGCCCATTTCTCCTTCACCCAAATCCAGATAGCTGATGTTCTGAAAGAGCTGCAAAATCTGGACACCTACACGTCAGCCGGGCTAGACAATCTGGACCATCTCTTTCTAAAATTATCCACCGAAATTGTTGCAACCCCTATTACTAGCTTGATCAACCTCTTTCGTATCGTCTGAGATCCCCAAAGATCGGAAAGCTGCCGCGGTCATCCCCCTCTTCAAAGGGGGAGACACACTAGAACCAAACTGCTATAGACCTATATCTATCCTACCCTGCCTTTTTAAGGTCTTTGAAAGCCAAGTTAACAAACAGATCACCGACTATTTCGAATCCCACCTCACCTTCTCCACTATGCAATCTGGTTTCTGAGCTGGTCATGTGTGCACTTCAGCCACGCTCAAGGTCCTAAACGATATCATAACCGCCATCAATAAGAGACAATTCTGTGCAGCTGTATTCATTGACCTGGCCAAGGTTTTTGACTGTGTCAATCACAACATTCTTATCGGCAGACTCAACAGCCTTGGTTTCTCAAATGACTGCCTCACCTGGTTCACCAACTACTTCTCAGACAGAGTTCAATGTGTCAAATCGGAGGTCCTGTTGTCCGGACCTCTGGCAGTCTCTATGAGGGTGCCACAGGGTTCAATTCTCGGGTCGACTATCTTCTCTGTATACATCAATGACGTCGCTCTTGCTGCTGGTGATTCTCTGATCCTCCTCTACGCAGACGACACCATTCTGTATACTTCTGGCCCTTCTTTAGACACTGTGTTAATTGGAACGTTATTTTTCCAAACATAGAAATTCTGCCCCCTAGCTGAAAGAGGTTAATGTGAGTCTGGAAGGAGAGATTACAGTCTAACCAGACACCTAGGTATTTATAGTTGTCCACATATTCTAAGTCAAAACCGTCCAGAGTAAAGATGCTGGACGGGTGGGCAGGTGAGGGCAGCGATCGGTTGAAGAGCATGCATTTAGTTTTACTTGCATTTAAGAGCAGTTGGAGGCCACGGAAGGAGAAATGTATGGCATTGAAGCTCGTCTGGAGGTTAGTTAAGCATCTCCAATCCAAAATTAAATCTAGAATCGGCTTCCTATTTCGCAACAAAGCATCCTTCACTCATGCTGCCAAACATACCCTCGTAAAACTGACTATCCTACCGATCCTTGACTTTGGCAATGTCATTTACAAAATATCCTCCAACACTCTACTCAGCAAATTGGATGCAGTCTATCACAGTGCCATCCGTTTTGTCACCAAAGCCCCATATACTACCCACCACAGCGACCTGTATGCTCTCGCTGGCTGGCCCTCGCTTCATACTCCTCGCCAAACCCACTGGCTCCAGGTCATCTATAAGTCTTTACTAGGTTAAGCCCCGCCTTATCTCAGCTCACTGGTCACCATAGCAGCACCTACCCGTAGCACGCACTCCAGCAGGTATATTCCACTGGTCACCCCCAAAGCCAATCCCTCCTTTAACTGCCTTTCCTTACAGTTCTCTGCTGCCATTGACTGGAACAAACTGCAAAAATCACTGAAGCTGGAGGCTCATATCTCCCTCACTAACCTTAAGCACCAGCTGTCAGAGCAGCTCACAGATCACTGCACCTGTACACAGCCCATCTGTAAATAGCCTATCCAACTACCTCATCCCCATACTGTTATTTATTTATTTATTTTGCGCCTTTGCACCCCAGTATCTCTACTTGCACATTCGTCTTCTGCACATCTATTACTCCAGTGTTTAATTGCTATATTGTAATTATTTTGCCACTATTGCCTATTTATTGCCTTACCTCCCTTATCCTACCTCATTTGCACACACTGTATGTATAATGTTTCTACTGTATTATTGACTGTAAGTTTGTTTATTCCATGTGTAACTCTGTGTTGTTGTTTGTGTCGCACTGCTTTTCTTTATCTTGGCCAGGTCGCAGTTGTAAATGAGAACTTGTTCTCAACTAGCCTACCTGGTTAAATATAGGTGAAAAAAAATATATATATCTTATTTAGAACGTGACAAAGACTTTTCCAATTCATGTTGATAAGTCCAACTTTTATGGAGATAAGTTGTGTTATCGTAGGTGATGTGTTGCTTTTGTTGTCCACATGTAGACACACTTGATGGCCCCTGCTGACTGAGTGTCATCTGATTGGATCCCACTAAGGGAACAAATTCCACACAGAAGGCCAGGGCCAATTCCTCAATCTTCTTTTCCCAATCCCTTTCATGCTATCTCCTCGCCTCCTCAGAACATTGAAGGAGAAGATCCATGGTTCCTAGACATTTGTCCAAGGTAGCTAGATAGTCTTAGGCCCACACTGACTGAAGGAGATTTCAAGCCACACAGGTTTATAGTGATACCTTCCATGTGTGTATTCCAGCAAGCACAACACACATGGCTGAGGTAGCCTACATAATGACATCATACCTAGAGAAATCCCTCACTGTGAATCATTGGCTAATAGCTGTTCCCTCATGCACATAACTGTCTCGGTATGGGTAGTGACCTATGATTTTGGGGTGGAAATGTCTGGCGCCGATACACATTGTATATAGACTTATTTTTCTACTGTATTATTGACTGTATGTTTGTTTTAGTCCATGTGTAACTCTGTGTTGTTGTATGTGTCGAAACTGCTTTGATTTATCTTGGCCAAGTTGAGAACTTTCCTACCTGGTTAAATAAAGGTGAAATAAAAAATAAATAAATAAAGTGCGAGATTAGACGTCTATGGCTTGCCAGTCAATTGGTTAGCTGACGTTTGTCTATACATCTTGTTGGAGTGGGAACATATCGCGACTCGTGGATTCGCAGACTCGCAGACTACCATCCTGAATGGTAATTTTGAGACTTAAAGGGAATTGATTTGGTCGTCCTGATGCGCAACCACAATGTCATCCATTATTGCTGTTGCCGGGATGAAGAAAGAGAACACTTCGACGTCCTTACCACCAAAACACATTTTCTCACCCGCTCTCCCTCGTCGAATCTGGACAAGGCCTATTTACCCAACCCCCCAACACTTGGTTTGCATTTAAATTCTGTCATCATTGCATCATTGTAGGCTATGCTCAGGGTTAGCTTTTGAGAGGCTTTTCTGTTGTCCAAAAACCACACAAGCCCTTAACTTCTTATGGCTGCAGGGGCAGTATTGAGTAGCTTGGATGAAAGGTGCCCAGATGTGCCCAGAGTAAACGGCCTGCTCCTCAGTCCCAGTTGATAATATATGCATATTATCTATATGCATATGGCAGGCAAAAACCTGAGAAGAAATCCAAACAGGAAGTGGGAAATCTGAGGTTGGTCGATTTTCAACCCAGCCCCTATTGAATACACAGTGGGACATGGGTTATGTTGCACTTCCTACGGCTTCCACTAGATGTCAACCGGCTTTAGAAACTTGTTTGAGGATTCTACTGTGAAGTGGGGGCGAATGAGAGAGGAATGAGCCAGGTGTTTGGCAGATTGCCACAGGCTCTGAGGCGCGGTCACGAGAGAGTTAGCTCTCGTTCCATTGCTTTTCTACAGACATAGGAATTCTCCGGTTGGAACATTATTGACGTTTTATGTTAAAAACATCCTAAAGATTGATTCCATACATCGTTTGACATGTTTCTACAGACAGTTACGGAACATTTTGACATTTCGTCTGCAACTAGTGACTTTGAATTTGTTTACCAAACGTTCTAACAAAAGTAGCTCTTTGGACATAAATGATGGACATTATCGAACTAAATCAAACATTTAATGTGGAACTGGGATTCCTGGGAGTGCATTCTGATGAAGATCATCAAAGGTAAGTGAATATTTATAATGCTATTTCTGACTTCTGTTGACTACCCAATATGGCGGATATCTTTTTGGCTGCTTTGTTGTCTGAAAGCTGTACTCAGATTAGTGCATGGTTTGCTTTTTCCGTAAAGTTAAAAAAAAAATCTGACACAGCGGTTGCATTAAGGAGAAGTGTATCTATATTTCCATGTCTAACAATTGTATTTTCATTGACATTTATAATGAGTATTTCTGTAAAATGATGTGGCTCTCTGCAATATCAACGGATGTTTTTGGAACTAGTGAACATAACGCGCCAATGTATACTGAGATTTTTTAAGTATAAATATGCACTTTATCGAGCAAAACATAACATGAAGTCCTATGAGTGTCATCTGATGAAGATCATCAAAGGTTAGTGATTCATTTTATCTCTATTTGTGCTTTTTGTGACTCCTCTCTTTGGCTGGAAAAATGGCTGAATTTTTCTGTCACTTGGCGGTGACATACAGTGGGGCAAAAAAGTATTTAGTCAGCCACCAATTGTGCAAGTTCTCCCACTTAAAAAGATGAGAGAGGCCTGTAATTTTCATCATAGGTACACTTCAACTATGACAGACAAAATGAGAAGAAAAAAATCCAGAAAATCACATTGTAGGATTTTTAATGAATTTATTTGCAAATTATGGTGGAAAACAAGTATTTGGTCACCTACAAACAAGCAAGATTTCTGGCTCTCACAGACCTGTAACTTCTTCTTTGAGAGGCTCCTCTGTCCTCCACTCATTACCTGTATTAATGGCACCTGTTTGAACTTGTTATCAGTATAAAAGACACCTGTCCACAACCTCAAACAGTCACACTCCAAACTTCACTATGGCCAAGACCAAAGAGCTGTCAAAGGACACCAGAAACAAAATTGTAGACCTGCACCAGGCTGGAAAGACTGAATCTGCAATAGGTAAGCAGCTTGGTTTGAAGAAATCAACTGTGGGATCAATTATTAGGAAATGGAAGACATACAAGACCACTGATAATCTCCCTCGATCTGGCGCAAGATCTCACCCCGTGAGGTCAAAATTATCACAAGAACGGTGAGCAAAAATCCCAGAACCACACGGGGGACCTAGTGAATGACCTGCAGAGAGCTGGGACCAAAGTAACAAAGCCTACCATCAGCAAGGGCATTGAAGATGAAACGTGGCTGGATCTTTCAGCATGACAATGATCCCAAACACACCGCCCGGGCAACGAAGGAGTGGCTTCGTAAGAAGCATTTCAAGGTCCTGGAGTGGCCTAGCCAGTCTCCAGATCTCAACCCCATAGAAAATCTTTGGAGGGAGTTGAAAGTCCGTGTTGCCCAGCAACAGCCCCAAAACATCACTGCTCTAGAGGAGATTGCATGGAGGAATGGGCCAAAATACCAGCAACAGTGTGTGAAAACCTTGTGGAGACTTACAGAAAACGTTTGACCTCTGTCATTGCCAACAAAGGGTATATAACAAAGTATTGAGATAAACTTTTGTTATTGACCAAATACTTATTTTCCACCATACTTTGCAAATGAATTCATAAAAAATCCTACAATGTGATTTTCTGGATTTTTCTTTCTCATTTTGTCTGTCATAGTGTACCTATGATGAAAATTACAGGCCTCTCTCATCTTTTTAAGTGGGAGAACTTGCACAATTGTTGTCTGACTAAATACTTTTTTGCCCCACTGTAACATAATCGTTTGTGGTGCTTTCGCTGTAAAGCCTATTTGAAATCGGATACTTTGGTGGGATTAACAACAAGATTACCTTTAAAATGGTATACGATACTTGTATGTTTGAGGAATTTTAATTATGAGATTTCTGTTGTTTGAATTTGGCGCCCTGCACTTTCACTGGCTGTTGTCATATCAATCCCGTTAACGGGATTGCAGCCATAAGAAGTTTAAAAAAAAAAGGGTTTGAAATAGAATCATCCAAACCATTGTGTCAATAAGACAGCAGATACTGAGCTTTAAAGTTGTTAATTTAGTGGCTGAATGATTCAAGAAGCAGGTCAAAAGGCCCAAAATATCTCTCTCAACTTCCATTTGTATTCACTTGCTTCATTTAAAAACTTTTTCAGTAGCGCTTCTGCGGTTCACAAAATGTTACCATAGCAGCCAGGTCACCGTGATACAAATCAGTATTCAGATTTACTAGGGTGTTGTGGATGGAGGATGGATGTCTGCCTTTGCCTCTGATTCCAAAGGTTGCATGTTCAAATCTAGTGATATAAAGTTGTTTTCTATATTTTTGTTTTCTACCTATCCCAAACCGTAATCCTTATCTTAACCATTCGGAGATAATGCCTAACTTTAAATATTCAGAGTTAATGCCTAAACTTAACCTTAACCTTAACGCCTTTAAGCTGTTAATTCAATGTTTTGCTTGTAGCAGATGTCCAGCAAATGCCACTATGGTCTACAAGCTCTCACAGTCTTAAGTCAGAATTAGACGTTCATCCATGTTTCTCAAACTTCAAATTTCTAAAGTTTTTCCAAATGTCAAATTTTTAAGTGTTTAATGTTATGTTTAGGCATTAACTTTTAAATTAAACCGTATTATTTAATTAGAACAGAGAAACATTAGATACACTTATAAATCCTTAATTAAAACACATAAATGGATTGTTCTGGGAGGTTGTTCTCTGCAGATCCTCTCAAGCTCTGTCAGGTTGGATGGGGAGCATCGCTGCACAGGTATTTTCAGGTATCTCCAGAGATGTTCGATCGGGTTCAAGTCCGGGCTCTGGCTGGGCCACTCAAGGACATTCAGAGACTTGTCCCGAAGCCACTCCTGCATTGTCTTGGCTGTGTGCTTAGGGTCGTTGTCCTGTTGGAAGGTGAATCTTGGAACCAGTCTAAGATCCTGAGTGCTCTGGAGCAGGTTTTCGTCAAGGATATTTCTGTACTTGGCTCCGTTCATATTTCCCTCAATCCTGACTAGTCTCCAAGTCTCTGCTGCTGAAAAACATCCTCACAGCATGATACTGCCACTACCATGCTTCACCGTAGGGATGGTGCCAGGTTTCCTCCAGATGTGACGCTTGGCATTCAGGCCAAAGAGTTACATCTTGGGTTCATTAGACCAGAGAATCTTGTTTGTCATGGTCTGAGAGCTTTTAGGTGCCTTTGTCATGTGCCTTTTACTGAGGAGTAGCTTCCATCTGGTCACTCTACCATAAAGGCCTGATTGGTGGAGTGCTGCAGAGATGGTTGTCCTTCTGCATGTTTCTCCCATCTCCACAGAGGAACTCTGGAGTTCTGTCAGAGTGACCATTGGGTTCTTGGTCACCGTCCCGACCAATGCCTTTCTCCCCTGATTGCTCAGTTTGTCCTGGACGCTAGCTCTAGGAAGAGTCTTGATGGTTCCAAACTTCTTCCATTTAAGAATGATGGAGGCACTGTGTTCTTGGGGACCTTTAATGCTGCAGAAATGTTTTGGTACCCTTCCCCAGATCTGTGCCTAGACACAATCCTGTTGCGTAGCTCTACGGACAATTCCTTCGACCTCATGGCTTGGTTTTTGCTCTGACATGCACTGTCAACTGTGGGACCATATATAGATAGGTGTGTGCCTTTCCAAATCATGTCCAATTAATCTAATTCACCCTAGGTGGACTCCAATCAAGTTGTAGAAACATCTCAAGGATGATCAAAGGAAAAATGATGCACCTGAGCTCAATTTCAAGTCTCATAGCAAAGGGTCTGAATACTTATATAAATAAGGTATTTCTGTTTTACATTTTGAATACATTTGCAAAAAATTCTAAAAACCTGTTTTTGCGTTGTCATTATGGGATATTGTATGTAGATTGATGAGGAGATGCAACAAAATGTAACAAAATGTGCAAAAAACCAAGGGGTCTGAATACTTTCCGAATGCACTGTATGCTATTATGTGGGTTGTGTGATAAGTAAGAGGTTTACCACAAGCAGAGAGAGCTTGTGTGTGTATGCATGTGTACTTGTGTGTATGTGTGTGTGTTGTGGTCTATGTTTCTGTTTGTGTGTTGTCTGTAAATCTGTGTGGGTGTGCGGTCTTAAAAAACATGAATCTCTTGTTCCAGTACATTTACTTTCACAGTACTCTCTCTCAGGGACATTAACTTTATTTTATGTTCAGGCCCAGCTGCTGAAGGGTTATGGGGAGGTTGTAGAGCAGTTATGGGGAGGTTGTAGAGGGGTTATGGGAGGTTGTAGAGGGGTTATGGGAGGTTGTAGAGGGGTTACTGGGAGGTTGTAGAGGGGTTACTGGGAGATGGTTGAGGGGTTACTGGGAGGTTGTTCAGGGGTTACTGGGAGGTTGTTCAGGGGTTACTGGGAGGTTGTAGAGGGGTTACTGGGAGGTTGTTCAGGGGTTACTGGGAGGTTGTAGAGGGGTTACTGGGAGGTTGTTGAGGGGTTACTGGGAGGTTGTTGAGGGGTTACTGGGAGGTTGTATATTGGTTACTGGGAGGTTGTAGAGGGGTTACTGGGAGGTTGTAGAGGGGTTACTGGGAGGTTGTTGAGGGGTTACTGGGAGGTTGTTCAGGGGTTACTGGGAGGTTGTAGAGGGGTTACTGGGAGGTTGTTGAGGGGTTACTGGGAGGTTGTTGAGGGGTTACTGGGAGGTTGTATATTGGTTACTGGGAGGTTGTAGAGGGGTTACTGGGAGGTTGTAGAGGGGTTACTGGGAGGTTGTTGAGGGGTTGCTGGGAGGTTGTAGAGGGGTTACTGGGAGGTTGTAGAAGGGTTACTGGGAGGTTGTAGAGGGGTTACTGGGAGGTTGTAGAGGGGTTACTGGGAGGTTGTAGAGGGGTTACTGGGAGGTTGTTGAGGGGTTGCTGGGAGGTTGAATTCCTCTCTGGCGGTAGCATTAACACTTTTAAACGACTTTCATCTGGGAATGACCTCAGACAACTAGGTGTTGATCCAGAGGATTCACTCTTTACAGAGAAGCGAGGAACCCACACCCGTGTGTGTGTGAATGTTTGTGTGTGTGTTTATGTGTGTTCATGTGTGTGTGTGTCTCTCACTCGGTGTGTGTGTGCGTGCACGGTGGAAAAAGAGAGGCTTTTATTAGAGGTAAACACACTTCCTCTTCGCTCCAAATGAATCTGTTTTATCCCATTGGCTATCCCCAACACCGAGCGTTCCCACCAGGGATAGGTTGTAAACTACTCCGGAGCACCGGGTCACTAAGAAATCAATGGCAACCCAGGAGAATTTGTTCTCTACTTTACGCCCCTCAGAACGACACAGGTTAGTCTCTGTTTTCCAGCGCTCACCAGCGTTGTTATGTTTGTGCGAGGCTACTGATGTTATGAGCGATAATGCTTTCATTTATGGAGATTGCAGAAGCAAAGAAGACGCTTAGGGGTCTTGTGTTTTGGCATGACATCTACAGTAGCTACAGTACCAGAGAGAGGAAGAAAGGCCAGATTCATGTCCACAGGCGTCTTTAGATGTGCTTTGGTTCTCTGTTATATAAGGAGAAAGGAAAGTGTTTGGGTCTTACAAGAATAGTTTATCTACTCGCTTAGAAAAATCTCGCAATATTTCACTTCAGGTTATTGCACCTTTCGGATTGAACCCCCTTTTATGAAGTAGAAATATTTCACAAAGCAAAAGTGGTACGTAATGTACTGCGCAGTAGCATTGCTTTACCGTCAACTTGCAACCTATTGCGTCAATGCCCATTTCCACGTTGGAGAGATCAAGTGCATATTTTTCACTCTCACTACTATATTAAAACATTTGTCAGGTTCCATCTACTGTTCTGCGGTGTAGTGTTTGATGTAGGGTGTACTCGAATAGATAGAGCAAAGCAACCTCCCATATCAGATATGCCTCAGTCATTTAATCATCCAGTGTTCGGTGTGCTTTATGATTGTGTGTGTGTGTGTGTGTGTGTGTGTGTGTGTGTGTGTGTGTGTGTGTGTGTGTGTGTGTGTGTGTGTGTGTGTGTGTGTGTGTGTGTGTGTGTGTGTGTGTGTGTGTGTGTGTGTGTGTGTGTGTGTGTGTGTGTCCGTTTCTGTGTCTACGTGAGATTGGAAAACACAGACAAGTAATTTCCTTGACACAGCTCGAACATGATAGGGCCACAAGATTTGCTTGCAAAGCCCCATAGTCTGGATTTACTTTAGAGAAGAGAGGAGAGGGGGCGTGTGAGAGCTTGTGTAGGTAAACAGTAGAAGTAGCATGGACTGTTGTTTGTGTGTAATAGGATAGGTACACAATAGACTATTATTTTACTATCTAGCCCCTTGAGAAAATTATGGGGAAAAAATCATAGAAATGGAATGAGATTCGCTGCCTTTGTTGTCAAAGAGCGGTCGTTATGTTTTTGGATCTCTCCAACATACATCTCTTTGTTGATCAAATATTTCAACCCTAGAGTGGTTATAGAGAGATCGCAGTGCATTCATTGTATACTGCTTCTTAGGACTTCGCCTTCAGCAATAGATGCTGGTCATTTATGAACATTTGAACATCTTGGCCATGTTCTGTTATAGTCTCCACCCGGCACAGCCAGAAGAGGACTGGCCACCGCTCATAGCCTGGTTCCTCTCTAGGTTTCTTCCTAGGTTTTGGCCTTTCTAGGGAGCATTTCCTAGCCACCGTGCTTCTACACCTGCATTGCTTGCTGTTTGGGGTTTTAGGCTGGGTTTCCGTACAGCACTTTGAGATATCAGCTGATGTAAGAAGGGCTTTATAAATACATTTGATTTGATTTGAGATGGTTTCGCTACAGTACAATGGAAGTAAGTATCTTTACAGTGCTTTGACCATTTCTCTCTACAGTGCGATTGCCTCTCTCCTTGTCTTGACTGTCATTAGAGAAGCAGGAGTGTGACAGCCAAGTCTGTAGCGTGTGTCTGTCTGTTAGTGTGTGTGTGTGTGTGCGCGCGTGCATGACAGGCCCATGACGTTTGTGTGTGCTGGCGCGCGCGTGTGTGTCCGTCACTGTCACAGTGTGTTTATACAAGCACGTCTTACTCGTCTAGTTCAACGGTCGCTGTGCTTTTGAAGTTTCAAGCCTCCTCAGCAAACAGCATCATTTGCTGTGGATAGCACTAAAATGTGTCTATGACCTGCAGGAAGAACATAGCTTTTGTATGGAGGAGACAAGCACACACTGCAACTGAAGAGACACACCCTTTTACAATACAAAGGCTGCATGACCTTCAAAATAACTCCCATGTGTCAACATTGTGCACTAATTACGAGGTTATTGATATGGAACGGTAGTTGAGGAAGGTTGAGGATCAGGAGTGTGTGTGTGTGTGTGTGTGTGTGTGTGTGTGTGTGTGTGTGTGTGTGTGTGTGTGTGTGTGTGTGTGTGTGTGTGTGTGTGTGTGTGTGTGTGTGTGTGTGTGTGTGTGTGTGTGTGTATGTGTGTGTGTGTGTGTGTGTGTGTGTGTGTGCCTTTATACAAACAAACCACATTATTCTTTTGATCACAAAGTTGATGAGTGGCGTTTGTTGATTACCTAATCAATTATTCAAAAGATGGAGTTCGGAAACGATGGGATAATATAGATAGAGTGAGTATTACCCACGATCCTTCAGTGTTGTGCCGTGTCAGGGTGAAGCGGGTGCACGTCTTGCTTTAGTGTTATAAATGTATCCTTTGACATTGTGTTCATCTATCTGTGTCTGGCGTAATGCAATAGACTGGGAAAGACTGAAAGAACCGCCATTCTGACTAAAGAGCCTCAGCACTGAAATATTTAGTCAGGGGTCCTTTTTTTTAACTTGCTTGTATCGTATAAGAAGCTTAGAATGCTTTTCAATAAGAGGAAGTTGTTGCATTGTTTTGCTTCTGAGTCTTCATAACCACCAGTTGTCAATCAGAACTTTGCATTCATCACTCTTCCCTTCCTTCCTTCCTTCCTTCCTTCCTTCCTTCCTTCCTTCCTTCCTTCCTTCCTTCCTTCCTTCCTTCCTTCCTTCCTTCCTTCCTTCCTTCCTTCCTTCCTTCCTTCCTTCCTTCCTTCCTTCCTTCCTTCCTTCCTTCCTTCCTTCCTTCCGTCCGTCCGTCCTTCCTTCCTTCCTTCCTTCCTTAATTCCTTCCTTCCTTCCTTCCTTCCTTCCTTCCTTCCTTCCTTCCTTCCTTCCTTCCGTCTTTCCTCGAAAAGGGCAGTCGTCGGTTGCGTAGGCCTCTGCCTCATCAAAATGACAGTGAATTTTAATGGTATATGTTGGGTTAGCGCTGCGTGTGATCGCCCGCTCTCTCTCTCTCTCTCTCTCTCTCTCTCTCTCTCTCGGAAACTGCCAGAACACTCTGTTTTTCCTCTATCCCTCCATCACCCCACTCCCTTTTTTTTATTTTTTTATTGGGCTTGTGTCTCATACAATGTCATTAGTGCAGTACAGTAAAACCTGGTTGCTCTTTCTTCACATGTTGGAATCGAGCCAGGTGACGTGGTACAGCAGTGTAGCAGAGCCACACCAGCAGTACAGCACTAGTACGGCTACATGTGTTGAAACCTCATTGGTCAAGAGGGGGGTGAGGGGAATAAGGGGCGTTGATAATGGATTTGGAGGTGACAGGTACTGTTACTGCAGCACTAAGCGGGCTATTTTGTTCCAGATTGGCTTTAGATTGGAGTAATATCTCTAACTCTTCTCTTCTCTCTCTGTCTTTCCTCTCTCTCACTCGTCCCCCTCCCTCTCTCTCTCTCTCTCTCTCTCTCTCTCTCTCTCTCTCTCTCTCTCTCTTTCTCTCATTTTGTGCAAAGCTTATTAGCCGACTGTCAAAGTGCTATGGAGACAAGACACCTCCTCCATATGCATCTGTTGCTGCTGTGATGTTGCCCACCCAGCCAAACAGTTCCTGCCCTGTAGATGGTGCTAAACCACCATCAGGCCAGGTAGAGTAATGCAGTGTTTGTGTGTGTGTTTGTTTGTATGTATGTAGGGGTTAAAGGCTGCATTATGCTGATTATAAACAGTAATAATTGTGATTGCAGTGGCTGGTCATCTCGTCTTGTGCCCATGGCTCAGCCATTGTATTTCTTGTTTTTCTGTCCCACTGATTTACAGTGGAGCCATAAAATGTTGAGTTGTTTCTTTGTCTTTTTTGTGTGTTTGTTTTTCATTTCATCACGTCCGTGTGGCAGGTAAATACGTTCAATTGTTTCATTTCCAGGGTTTGTCATGGTGGTGGTGGTGTGTGTATGTGTGTATGTGTGTATGTATGTATGTATGTATGTATGTATGTATGTATGTATGTATGTATGTATGTATGTATGTATGTATGTATGTGTGTATGTGTATGTGTATGTGTATGTGTGTGTGTGTGTGTGTGTGTGTGTGTGTGTGTGTGTGTGAGATTGAGAGAGAGCGAGAGAGAGAGAGGTAGGTAGTTGGAGTCAGTCAATCCTGAAATGTGATATTAGCAAACGCAGTATCCTCTTTGACAGTTTTGATGGTTACATTTTCAGCAGCTCCCAATAATGAAGTGCCAGGAATAAGACATCACACGCACACACAGAATAACAGATGATGGAGAGAGTATTGTTCTAGGAATCTGGCAGCTAAGGAGGGATGTCATTTTTAGATCCCAGACAGAGGAAAGGCAGAGACAGATATATGGCGCAGCGTCTGATCAGCGTCACTCAGCCAGGTATCATTTAAATGAGCCTGTGGGGACCGGCAGTGAACGCTTGAGCGTTTCCCTGGAATAGCTGCCTCAATTGCTTTATCTTATGCCATAGTCCTGCTGTAATTGTACTGCCGTATTCCCTCTAACAGGTGAAGGTGTCTGTGTGTCACAGAGGGGTCTGCTTCACAAGATTTCAGCATCCCAGGTCGTCAAGATTGCTCTAACCCATCACTAGTTGTACATAGCCAAAGTGTCCACAATACTCCATGTTTTCCCGCTTTATATTTGTGTGGCACATAGAACGTATTTAGATAATGCAATAAATGAAAACACACTTTCGTGTTATTTGAGGTAGGACTTCTTTTCATTTTCTGACGTGGTAAGCTGATTTTCTCACATACTAAGTATATACATTTTTATAGCCGGCAATATTCACGCCACTGAAAGACAAGCGTTGAAGAGACTAATCAAATCGGGGGGATTTGAAAAGGCATTCGCTTTGGTGGCTTTGGACACAGGAAATAACTCTGAGCTTCTGTCACACGTATGGTGACTCAATCAGGACGCAGAGGAGGAAGTGTGTGTGTTCGATCGGTCTGCTCACACGAACACACGAACACACCCACACACAAAAACACACAGAAACACAACACACACACACAAACACACCTCAACTGGTTCCATGGGAAACATGCCAAACATGCTAGTGGTCTCTTTTACTGCATTCATCTACATACAAATCTAGAACTCAAATCTTTTCTATTTCATCTGCCTCTGCATTCATGCAGTTACTTATTCCTGTACATGATGAATACCTATTCAGTCAGAGGGTGTGAGGTGTCATATCTTCTGTCATTCTCTCTGAGCTATAAAGGGTATATTCACACAGTAAGATTTAGTTCGATTTCACTGTTGTTAATCCAAAAACGGTCAGAACCGTGACAATGTAAAAAAGATGATATGGTCACAACCATAAAGATGAAGAATCTCAATCTTAATTTGCTACAGCGGGAAATGTGAATGATCATGTGGATTATAATTACTGGACATTTTGTTGAAGGGGTTGCTACACATTACGTTACGTTCTAAGTGGAAATGACTTTAGAAGCCTTTTTAAACCTTGAATACGCTATACGTTTGCATCTCCTGCTGTGCAGAAAATATCTAATCCATAATAGAGTGACGCAATCAAGATCCTACATCTGTAGCTATACGGTATCCGTATTAGGACGGCCTCAGACACCAACTCATTGTATTAAGATATTGCGTATGACAAAAAAAAGCGGTGCACGTAAATGGAAAACCCAGGCACATTAGGATCTCGTTCCTCTGTGGATCCCTTTACAATGTTCTGACCCTGCATGCGATAGACTACGGGCAGAGCTGCAGTCAGTCCCTCGGTCACACACCTCACTGTATTAAATCATGACACACACACCACTGACTGCTGTAACTTCACTGCCTGATATGACATTGTGAAGGCAGTACACACACATCTGTTAGCTGAAAGCCCCAGTTACGAGTAAATGGAGTTTACAGTCCCGGGAAAACCCTCACCGTATGGGGTAAGTCTCCATTGTAGCTCCGGGGTGAAGTTCCCCCTAGATACAGATCTCGGATCAGCTTCCCCTCCCCCAATCCTAACCTTAACCATTAGGGGGGGGGGGATGCACAACTGAACCATCATTTGCACACACACACACACACACACACACACACACACACACACACACACACACACACACACACACACACACACACACACACACACACACACACACACACACACACACACACACACACACACACACACACACACACACACACACACACACACACACACACACCTCTCCTCTCTCTCTCTCAGTCAGTGCCCCAGGCAGTACTGTACACATAATTGGTAAGCAACATTAGTAATCTATTCATATTTATGTGTGTTATTTAAGTCAAGTGCGAGCGATATAGTGATATGCCTTTTGAAGACCTATTACGTCTTGATGAATTCGAGCAGGTCGGTTATCCCTCCCCAATTAACGATATTCCCATGTATCACGCTCCAGAGACCTCCTGCTGCTAAAGAGCGTATATCATTTGAGGAGAACCCAGTGTTAGCTTGTTCTAAGTCATAACCTTCAATCATATAAGATTCAATATATACATTATATCAAGATATCTGTTTCTGCCTTTTCATGTAATGTTGTCTATGTTAAAGATAGTGAGGACTTTACTGTGTAGGATCGGTAACGCCGAACCCCATGGACTACGTGTGTTATTACACTAAAATGTGTGTAGTCTACAAGCTAACAAGCTTGGTTAAAGCTGGTTAAAGTACAAAAGTGAAAATAAATAATCATAAATATGGGTTGTATTTACAGCTGTTTTTGTGTAACCGAGAGTGTGAGTGACGTTCCAGTTTATTTCATGTGTTGTATTGTGCTACTGCAGTTCATATAGTACTTTAGCTGGTGATGGTTGAATGGTTGATTAAGTAATTCGTTCTCAAGTCTCTTCTCCAGATCTAGCACACCTGATTCAACAATAATAAAACATATGGAATTTTAACAATATATCATGTATATTAAACCCGAATAAAAAAACATGTATGGATTTCCCAAAAAACTTTGAGATTGAGAAAGGTTCTATATAGAACCATTCTCCATAAAGGTTCTTTATAGAACCATTCTCCATAAAGGTTCTATATAGTCCCTAAAAAGGTTGTAACCATACTTTTCAATGACTCTTTATAGAACATCAGGAACGGATTTTTTATAGCACCATACCGGTTCATTTAGAACCTTAGGACTATGGTACTTTATAGAACCTTAAACAAACCTATCTGGTACTATATAAACCATCATATTTTAATGTGTAGGTCCTCATGGTTCACTGTTCCTTTAATATTTGTTTTAGCCGGTATATGTCTCCCAATCTGTTTTGCTCTCTCTCTCTCTCCACTCCTTCCGTACCACTGTCTTTATATCTCTCTTAGTCCCTCCCTCCCTCCCTCCCTCCCTCCCTCCCTCCCTCCCTCCCTCCCTCCCTCCCTCCGGCTCTCCATCCTTATCTTTCTCTGCTACTTCCTCACCTTTCTCTTTCCTCTTTCCATCCCTCTCCCTTAATCTCATCCCTCGTCTTCATTTCCGGGCCACTCTGCTACCGACACCAGAGAGAAATGGCACTTAAGGTACAGGACCAAGCAACAGGCCTTCCAGGCAACCATCCAGACAGTCGTGGTACTCTCAGCCCTCCCAGCCAAAGAGCAGCTGTTTTTCCCCAGCCATGTCCCCAGCCCCTGGCCTGGAAGGAACCACCACCTCTGCAGAGGGCTTTTATAAACCCATAAATCATTCCTCCACTTAGACGAGTTATGAGTCAGGGCCCTTTGCTTCACTTAAATGCATAATTAGTTCATCCCTTCACAAATTAAGAGCTCAACCAGAATGAAATATGTTGGCAAAGTTTGCTACTGACATTAGCGACATTTTTTTTTTTTTTAAGACCCAGCCCTCCGCCCTCACCCGCGGACCCTACTTCTTCCTCTCTCGTTTCCTCTTTCCGACCCAGTTGAAGCTCTTAGTTCAATTCTGATGCCATTAAAATAGAAATGGGATGAAATGAGTTGGGGAGGGCGGGGTAGATAAAAGAGTTATGAGCTGAGTCCTCTCTTCGTTTTCACTCATCGTACAGTACGTCACCTCAGGTGACCTCGGTGGTGTGGTGGTACGGCAGCAGGACATTCAACGTTCCTTCTTATTTTGAAAAATGAGTTCAAATATATGATTTTAAAACACCTTAGGTGTGCAGAATACAAGTTATTCTTGTTGAAGATCTGCAGCGGGCAGCACATAACTTTATGGGCATGCGACACATAACGGCTGCCAATGCCCAGAGGTGGAGTCAGTCCTAGCTTTAATTTACTGGTAATTTATAACCAAGCTTAATGAGATTCATACCCAAACCGTTGGCAACGGTTTAACTAAACAATCTCACACAGAAGCAATACCAATGCTAATATGTAGTACATACCATTTAGCATGAAGCCAGAATTGAAATGCTCTTTCTTTTAAAATATATCTTTTTTGTGTGAAATGAACCTTTCTGGTTGATGATGGTACATTATTTTAATAAAAAATAATTAAAATGTCAATATGTGGTAAAGTTCTCAACATAAAGTTCTCAACAACAACTCTCTCTCTCTCTCTCTCATATATATATATACACTGCTCAAAAAAATAAAGGGAACACTTAAACAACACAATGTAACTCCAAGTCAATCACACTTCTGTGAAATCAAACTGTCCACTTAGGAAGCAACACTGATTGACAATACATTTCTCATGCTGTTGTGCAAATGGAATAGACAAAAGGTGGAAATTATAGGAAATTAGCAAGACACCCCCAATAAAGGAGTGGTTATGCAGGTGGTGACCACAGACCACTTCTCAGTTCCTATGCTTCCTGGCTGATGTTTTGGTCACTTTTGAATGCTGGCGGTGCTTTCACTCTAGTGGTAGCATGAGACGGAGTCTACAACCCACACAAGTGGCTCAGGTAGTGCAGCTCATCCAGGATGGCACATCAATGCGAGCTGTGGCAAGAAGGTTTGCTGTGTCTGTCAGCGTAGTGTCCAGAGCATGGAGGCGCTACCAGGAGACAGGCCAGTACATCAGGAGACGTGGAGGAGGCCGTAGGAGGGCAACAACCCAGCAGCAGGACCGCTACCTCCGCCTTTGTGCAAGGAGGAGCACTGCCAGAGCCCTGCAAAATGACCTCCAGCAGGCCACAATTGTGCATGTGTCTGCTCAAACGGTCAGAAACAGACTCCATGAGGGTGGTATGAGGGCCCGACGTCCACAGGTGGGGGTTGTGCTTACAGCCCAACACCGTGCAGGACGTTTGGGATTTGCCAGAGAACACCAAGATTGGCAAATGTGTACAGCATGTGAAATGTATTGTCAATCAGTGTTGCTTCCTAAGTGGACAGTTTGATTTCACAGAAGTGTGATTTACTTGGAGTTACATTGTGTTCTTTAAGTGTTCCCTTTATTTTTTTGAGCAGTGTATATCAGTGGTGCTACTGGTGTGTTAACAGTCACTGGAGGTCAAGGGTGGACTCCACATGAAACTCCAATTAGATTATACCACAGTTGATGCAGTTCATTTTGGACTTCTAAATGATATTAAAGTTCACACCAGCAGAATGAGGATATTTATGCAGGTTTTATTTCCTGTCTAGTTTGTAAAACCCCAAGTTCAAATTTCAACTAAATTCCACACATTCATGAAGAACTTATTTTATTTTCTCTTATTCCACAGGCCTGGTCAACAGAGCTGGACATGCATGTACAGTATGAGGTTGCTCCATGAGCTGACTGAAACTCAGCTAACTCAAGCACAGCTATATATTACTCTAGTAAAGTACCTACCTACTAACCTGTGTACAAGGGCTGTGAAAATGTACTGTAGAACGTGTGTGTGTTTTCGCCTGAGACCAAAGTGAGCGTGTGCGTTTGCCTGTGATTCTGACTGAAGATGACCTTCAATATCGTCGATGAGCAGACATCAATTGACGGGCTTCTGACACGTCGTAAATGATACCTCAAATCCCAAAATCACCCGATGTTGGATCAAGGCGAGGCAGCTGAGCTGGGGAGGGGAACAGGGAATCAATGGGCCAGAGAATTGGGCCACCTTTTTTTCATTGTTACACAGTGTTTGACTGGGAATTAATAGAGCAAGGGCATGGGAGATTAAACCCTAAATGCATTTGTATGGAGCTAATGTAAGTAAGTAAGGAAGGAAGGAAGGAAGGAAGGAAGGAAGGAAGGAAGGAAGGAAGGAAGGAAGGAAGGAAGGAAGGAAGGAAGGAAGGAAGGAAGGAAATAAGGAAGGAAATGTGTGTACTAATGAATGGATGATTGAATGAGCGTTGAGGCAAACTGTTGAAAAGTTCTACATGTAGGTACTGTATTTAGTGATTGTGTCTGTCTGAGTCATTCATTTGTCTTCATATAATTCTACTCTAATTTGATCAAGTTTATTTCAACATTGATTTATATTTGTTGTGCTCTGGTAGCCATTTTAGGGTGTGGGCGAGCGACACACACACACACACACACACACACACACACACACACACACACACACACACACACACACACACACACACACACACACACACACACACACACACACACACACACACACACACACACACACACACACACACACACACACACACACACACACACACACACACACACACACACACACACACACACACACACACACACACACACACACACACACACACACACACACACACACACTTTAACCCGATTTGCATTCCTTATCTGTACATGCATTTTCATTCCTTGTTCTCTCCTCTGCAGAAAGCAAGGACCATCTGTTGGAGATAATTTAACCAGATGTAACCAACATACCCAGCTTCATATTCATTTTCCAATGCAATCAAGAAACGCTCCCGCACATTCTTGTTTCCAAGCCTTTTGAAACTCCTCTTTCTACTCCCACTGTTTTCTGTTACCGAACTCTCTCTGTTACACACACACACACACACACACACACGTACGTTGGTTCATATTCACATAATATGATAAAAGAGGTGACTCGTTTTTTGGATAGCAAGTTGGTGCACCTTAGATAAAGGTCACAGATTGGGTAGTAGTATTGGGTCATCCCTCGCCATCTGGTGTCCTGAAATCTGAATCCCAAATGGAACCCTATTCCCTATACTACTTCTAAACAGCCCTGATCAAAAGCAGTGCACTAAATAGGGAATAGGGTGGCATTTGGGATGCAGAACATATGTGAATATGGTTTATGGACTCCACTATGGACTTCCTACTGTTAAGGCTGTTGGACCTTATTCAGGTGTATGGTAAATATGCTATCATCTCTGAACAGCCGCCAAGTTACGAAACAGTGCTAAGCATTTATTATGGGTTTTCTTTATTTGTACTATTTTTTACATTGTAGAATAATATTGAAGACATCCAAACTATGAAATAACACATATGGAATCATGTAGTAACCAAAAAAGTGTTAAACAAATCAAAATCAAAATATATTTTATATTTGAGATTCTTCAAAGTAGCCACGCTTTGCCTTGATGACAGTTTTGCCAAGAGAATGCCAAGAATGTGCTGTCGTCAAGGCAAAGGGTTGCTACTTTGAAGAATCTCAAATATAAAATATATTTTGATTTGTTTAACACTTTTTTTGGTTACTACATGAATCCATATGTGTTATTTCATAATTTTCAAAATCAAAATCAAAAGTAACAGTCAGTATCTGGTGTGGCCACCAGCTGCATTAAGTACTGCATCTCCTCCTCATGGACTGCACCAGATTTGACAGTTCTTGCTGTGAGATGTTACCCTGCTCTTCCACCAAGGAACCTGCAAGTTCCCAGACATATTTGGGAACATTTTCCTGACGTGCTCAATGGGATTGAAATCTGGGCTCTTCGCTGGTCATGGCAGAACACTAACATTCCTGTCTTGCAGGACATCACGCACAGAATGAGCAGTTTGGCTGGTGGCATTGTCATGCTGGAGGGTCATGTCAGGATGAGCCTGCAGGAAGGGTACCACATGAGGGAGGAGGATGTCTTCCCTGTAACGCACAGCATTGAGATTGCCTGCAATGACAACAAGCTCAGTCCAATGATGGTGTGACACACCGCCCCAGACCATGACGGACCCTACACCTCCAAATCGATCCCGCTCCAGAGTACAGGCTTCGGTGTAACGCTGATTCCTTCGATGATAAATGCAAATCCGACCATTACCCTTGGTGGGTGAGACAAAACCGCGACTTGTCAGTGAAGAGCACTTTTTGCCAGTCCTGTCTGGTCCAGCAACGGTGGGCTTGTGCCCATAGGCAACGTTGTTGCCGGTGATGTCTGGTGAGGACTTGCCTTAAAACAGGCCTACAAGCCCTCAGTCCAGCCTCTCTCAGCCTATTGCGGACAGTCTGAGCACTGATGGAGGGATTGTGCGTTCCTGGTGTAACTCAGGCAGTTGTTGATGCCATCATGTACCTGTCCAGCAGGTATAATGTTCGGATGTACCGATCCTGTGCAGTTGTTGTTACACGTGGTCTGCCACTGCAAGGACCCTCAGCAGTCCGTCCTGTCTCCCTGTAGTGCTGTCTTAGGCATCTCACAGTATGGACATTGCAATTTATTGCCCTGGCCACATCTGCAGTCCCATGCCTCCTTGCAGCATGCCTAAGGCACGTTCACACAGATGAATCAGGGACCCTGGCATGTTTCTTTTGGTGTTTTTCAGAGTCAGTAGCAAGGCCTCTTTAGTGTCCTACGTTTTCATAACTGTGACCTTAACTGCCTGCCGTCTGTAAGCTGTTAGTGTCTTAACAACCGTTCCACAGGTGCATGTTCATGAATTAATTGTTTATGGTTCATTGAACAAGCATGGGAAACAGTGTTTAAACCCTGTACACTGAAGATCTGTGAAGTTATTTGGATTTTTACAAATTATCTTTGAATAGACAGGGTCTTGAAAAAGGAACGTTTCTATTGTTTTCTGAATTTACTGCCATCAATTGTTTTAAACTGGGACCTTTAGAGGTTGTGAGGCTCGTGGGTGTCCTAGAGCAAAACGGAGAACACCTCCGTGTTCGTGAGAGTCTACGCTTTCCACAGAGGAAACATAGGCCAAACCACCCAGACTCTACATACGATTTTGTGAGAAGACCGATTTTCGGGATGTCTCTTGGTCTGAAAAACACAGCTTTTGATCTGTCTGCCACCTTTCACCGCAGACACGGAAGGGCAATATCGGCGGAGGCAGTGGATTGAGACGCAGCCCATGCAAAATATCAGACATCTCTAGCTTAACCAGACAGATTTTGATGGGGATGTTTTTATTGTGTTCATTAGATTTCCGTGGGGGCGTGACCATTGTTGGCTAAGGGTTACATTTATTGACCACAGACCGGTGGTGGTAAAATTATACTGTATGCATCTAACTGTACTTTGATTGTAATATGCGTTACCATAAAAGCATAAAGTGAAAATAAAATTAAATGTCGACCTTAAATACTAGAGCATACCTTCTAGTCTAAATGTTTAGTTGAAACCCTATGCTTTTCATGTCAATACACCATTATTGTCTTTATTGCACTGACAAAAGCTTCTATTTCTGGTAGGTTTTGTGGTTTATGCAAGTTTGTTACTGGATAAAATGTCTACTTGAAATAAAATGTCTCATTTGAATATTTTGTATTCCTGGCAGCGTAAGAAGAAAAAAATTGCCGGTTGCATGTGAGACTAATTACACTGTCAAAAATACACTTTAATGATCATAATTTCAACATTTAATGGGCCTTCCATTTCAATGTTGATCACAGCCATGTTTGAGCATCCTCTCCGGTGAGACCGGTCAAATGGTGGTAGTATTGATTCCTGTCTCACTCAAACACTCCTTGAGGTCTTTTAGAAACGGCGTAGTGGAGCTTAAAACCTACACAAACGTCTCTAGAATCTACTAACTGTACTGATTGAATTAGGAATGATTCTAGCTTCATGGGACCCAATGTCCTCAGGTCAGAGTAGTTCAAATCAAGCGTATCAAGCATATCATATTCCTCTCGAGAGAAAAGCAACGAAATATAGAAAAAAGTCTGTCAAATCTTAGATAATGATAAAAAATACTAGTTCAAGAAAAGTCACATCATTTTATAGATCAGATCACGGTTCATTTTGATGGGAGAGTGAGACAGAAAGGAAGGAAACCCTGCTTGGGCCTGAACCAGCTCAGTGTAAAATACTGCTGTGGTTTGCTAGTTTCACTGGTTGCGATTAGCATGCGTTAGTTGCAGCAGTCTGACACTGGCCCCACACTACACTGGCTGACTGGCTAACATCCTTAAATTGGTGGGCAGACAATTTTTGAGAACTTAAAGCCGCAATTAAAGTAAGGTCAATCGATAATGACAAGTTTTAGATGAGGCTAAACGACTTGAATGAATTTTAAAAGGTGGCATAAATAATGCAAGGGCTTATGGGTGGCCAGACAAGAGCAGTCCAGTGGCCTGTGTTGAACAAAACGTATGTAAAGCAAGTACGAACCTCCTTTGCAGACCGCAACTCTCCCTTTTTTCTGCATTAATGGACTAGTGTGGGGGGCAGGCCCGTGTCATACAGTAGCAAGTACAGTCAAGCTGTCAATGGAAATTAATGGACTTCAGATACTTTTTTCTGAGACCTGTCACATGCACACAACTACTGTACTGCCGGGCAGATTGAGGTTAGCCTGTGAATAGACTAGGCCTGTCAGTCATTCCAAAATAGATGATGTCATTGACGCTGTAGAGGTTGTGGATTCAGAGTGTGACACATGGAATTCAGTCAATAAGAGACCCAGTCCAGACCAAAGTCTGATCGAATGCCTGCTTTACCAGATAGAAAAACAACCCCAAATGATCCATCTGATTGGTATGTGCAAAAGAATTCCTGGCGAAACCTTTAACACCAGGGCGAAAACGTCTCTGAATGTTAAAGCTCCAATATAAAACTTTTTGGGCGAACCGACCAAATTCACATAGGAATGTTAGATATAGATATGTCATTCTCATTGAAAGCAAGTGTATGAAAAGGTATATCTATGCGCGCTATTTCTATGCTTCCCATTCATAGGTTTTGTTTTTGCATCTTTTACTTTGGGTTTCGTACAACAGCTTTAAACAGCTGAAAATACAATATTTTTGGTTATGGAAAATATATTTCACAGCGGTTTAGATGGTACAATGATTATCTACACAATGACTGCTTGTTTTGTCACAAACTGAAATTAGGCAAACTATTAGAATTTTAGCAACCAGGAATTGGCAGAGCGATTTTTGCATATTGCACCTTTAATGAAACGATTCAAGATTGTTTTCTGAAAAGAACAAAAAAACATTCTTAAACATTTTATTGGGGTTGAAACTTTTTGAAGCCTGTCAAATCAAAGCATAACTCTGGATGCAAGTGAGTGAGTATGTTTCCCCCTTTACTTCTGCAGTACTCTGTAAAAGCTTCCAGCACTGACCTTCTAAATCTATCGATTGCTGGCAAGCAAAGATAGCCACTGGCTAACTGCTTATCACAATAGACTATGCTCTATTGCTTTCTCTTCCACCTCAAATCCACATCACTCTTCTTCCAAATGAAGGTCAGACATTTTGGAGCTGTGTGTCAAGACAGATCCGCAATGGCCTCACGGTGTAATATAAATGAATAGCAATTAAGAATATTCAAATGGCATCTGTTGACACTGGGAGAGACACCTCGGTAACGACATGTGTTTAAGTATTCCAATTCCACACTGATTAGGCGCCATGAAATTAAATAAGTTAACAATATTGCAAAACCTTGCTTATCTTGACAAGGGTTGGAAAGGGACTTTTTAGAAGTAAATGAACTGTGACAATCACAGGGATTATTGCAGATCCTGATGGAATGGAAAATAGACTCTAGGCAATAACATATTGAACCTAATAGTTTCCTAAACTCAAAGAAACAAAACAAAATTGGGGGGAGACTTCTGACTTAATATAGGTTGTCATCATATCTTTGAGGGAGTTTTGGTTTTGCTCTGAAGTCAAAAATCGTCAAATGGGGATGCATTTACAGCAGTCCGACACTGGCACCACACTGGCTGACTCGATAACATCCTTAAATCGGTGGGCAGACAATCTTTGAGAACTTAAAGCAGAAATTGCAGTAAAGTCAATCGATAATGACAGGTTTCAGATGAGGCTAAACGACTTGAATTAGTTTTAAAAGGTGCCATAAATAATGTGAGGGCTTATGGGTGGCCAGACCAGAGCAGTCCAGTGGCCTGTGTTTAACCAAATGTACATAGAGCAAGGAAGAAGCTCCTTTGCAGACCGCAACTCTCCCTTTTTTCTGCTATAATGGACTAGTGTGGGGGGCAGGCCCGTGTCATACAGTAGCAAGTACAGTCAAGCTGTCAATAGAAATTGATGGACTTCAGATACTTTTTTCTGAGACCTGCCACACACAGCTTATGTACTGTCGGGCAGATTGAGGTTAGCCTGTGAATAGGCTTGCCAGTCATGCCAAAAGAGGGACACAGTGGAAATCATCTGCACTGACTTAGCCCTTACTGGCCCAGAAGAAGTTTTAAATTGAACATGCGGAGTAATTCGTCTTCTAAGTACAGCTAAACTGCAGTTCAAAGGAAAAAACAAAAGAATTACAAGTGCATAAATTAGAAGCTTTTTTCTTTCATGCCATTGTGGTAGCTAGCTATGCTGTATAGAACAGTCTTATTTTATAAAGATCTACAAACAATCACTTCCGCGCCATCCAATGACAACTATTGTTTCCTTCCTGCAATCCCTCCCTCCCTCCCTCCACACAAACACACACACACACCTTGTATGGGTTGTGCTCATAAAGCATGTCGCCCATTTCATCAACATTTTCTCTTCCTGTCTCCCCTTGTTCACCTCCATTGATTCTGACGGGAGAGAGGCAAAGAAGGAGAGGGAGAAATGTGTGCGGAAGTTTGGCTCCTAACATCCCCTCAGCCTCGTTCCCCAGCCCAGCCCCGCTCCCTCCCTCCCTTCCACACCAATAGCCCCACTCCCCTCCCCACTCCGATAAACCCCCACTGAGTAACAGTATCTGGTATATCTGTACTTACAAGGCTAGTAGGCAACTACCCCATTGCAGTCATGTTTGAACCAGTTCATAAGCTCATCGTCTGCGGTTGTAAACACGAGTGTATGAAATAAAGATGAACATCAGAGGTTGCCAGGGTACCTGCCGCTCTCTATGATCTAAAGGGAAAGAGACAGGACTTACTGTAGCGGAGGGGTTCAAAAGTAATAGCAGGATTTTTTTTCAGGGATTTCACTTTCTGAATGTATGACTCGGGTTCTTTGGGTTTGATTATTATAAAACGAAATAAAAACGGACCATCCTTCTATTTTACCGTTGTATTCCTCGCGAGTCTAAACCGGACAAGGAGACATTGTAAGCAGTTTGCTGATGTGGAGTGGGGCTAACATGCAAAACCTCTCTCTTTCTCGCCTCCCTGGCTATTCAAGCGATGATCAAGGGCTTCACATTCACAACGTCGTCCCCTCGTTTTTTTTCATCCTCCTTCTCTCGTTCTCTCCCTTTCAAAATTCCAGACCTGCTAACACAGAGGGCTCTCTCTCTCTCTCTCTCGATGTCTGTCTGTCTCTGTCTGTCTCTGTCTGTCTGTGTGGGCGGCAAGTAGCTTAGCGATTAAGAACATTGGGTCAGTAACTGAAAGGTCGCTGATTTGAATACCTGATCCGATTAGGTGAAAAATCTGTTAATGTGCCCTAGATCAAGGCACTTAACCCTACCTGCTCCTGTAAATCACTCTGAAGCTGCTAAAAAAGAAAGAGCAGGGTTGGCCTGGCTAGCAGCTGACGGTGTGTCTGCCCTGGAATGGGGAGAGAACGACCCCTGAGAGGGGGTTTAAACATCAAACAGTTTTATGACACATTCAATTCATAGAAATGTAGTGTTTTATTTTGTAATTTGGTCCGGAATGAAACAGTTTGTGTCATTGACGCTGTAGAGGTTGTGGATTCAGAGTGTGACACGTGGAATTCAGTCAATAAGAGACCCGGTCTAGACCAAAGTCTGATCGAATGCCTGCTTAACCAGATAGAAATACGACCCCAAATTATCCATCTGATTTATATGTGCAAAAGGATTCCTGCCGAAACCCTTGGCAGCAGGGCGAAAACGGATCTGAATGTCAATGAAAATATTCAAGAATGTTTTCAGCACAGAGCAAAAAAACGTCTTAAACATTTTTGTTGGGGTTTAAACTTCTTGAAGCCTGTCAAATCATGGCATAACTCTGGATGCAAGTGAGTGAGTATGTTTCCAACTTTACTTCTGCAATATTCTGTAATAAGCTTCCAGCACTGACCTTCTAAATCTATCGATTGCTGGCAAGCAAAGATGGCCACTGGCTAACTGCTTATCTCAATAGACTATGCTCTATTGCTTTCTCTTCCACCTCAAATCCACATCACTCTTCTTCCAAATGAAGGTCAGACATTTTGGAGCTGTGTGTCAAGACAGATCCGCAATGGCCTCACCGTGTGACTGAAATCAATAGAAATTAAGAATATTCAAATGGCATCTGTTGACACTGGGAGAGACACTTCGGTAACGACATGTGTTTAAGTATTGTCGCCTTGTTTTCCACAAATCCCACGCTGATTAGATCCCATGAAATTAAATCATTGAATAATATTGTGAAACATTGCTTATCTTGACAAGGGGTGGAAATTGACATTTAGAAGTTAATCAACTGTGACAATCGCAGGGATTATTGCAGATCCTTGATGGAATGGAAAATAGAGTGTAGGCAATAACATATTGAACCTAATAGTTTCCTAAATTCAAAGAAACAAAGGAACAAATCATTTTTCGAGACTTCTGACTTAATACTTCACATGTTGTCATCATATGTGACTCCCTACCTGGATTCAGTCTTATGTAGCAACATTTGAACTTCTGTTTTTTACATTGGATAAAAGTAGAGACTCAGAGCTACAAAATGGTATATCATACACTGCATTTGAGGAAACAATGGGTTAGTAATTCTGCTTTGAAAGTTGATCAATTTGTAAACTCACTTTTGAGAAAACCGTCTTTCAATGTTTTGGTACTACTATTGGAGAGCCCTTCTTTGTCTATACCCATTCAGCATTGTTCACACCCTCTTAAGCCTTAGCTCCACCCATGTCTTTAAGGGTTGATCCATGCATTCTGTACTAACTTGCCAGCTACTTCTAGACATCTAAGAGAGAGAGAACAGCTCACTGAACATTATTCGCCCTAGCAGAGCTGGTTAGGCTGTTATTTTATCCAGAGTGTTGGTGAGTGCGACTGTGCTGTCAGATTGTCCATTTGTAAATTCAGAGCCTTTCGCATTCAGAGCGCACACTGGACGCTCTGGCCAATAAGTAAGGTTGATCCGAAAGCTCTGACCTCACAATGACCATCAAGCACCCAAGCTAACTGGCTAGCTACTTCCTGACACAATGAGAGAACACCCCACTCTGACCATTTTACTCACCCTAACAGAGCTGGTTGGGCTGTTTTCATGTTATCCAGAGCGTTGGTGACTGGAACTGTGTCGCTGGCAACAATTGAATTACGCTTTGTTGCCAACGTTTACTGACACCGGACATATTCAACGGGTGTTGAGCGTTCAAAAATTAATCAGTTATTCTATGCTCTGGCACACTAAGACGAGAGTCTTTTGTTAATAAATGTAGCTAGATAGCTAGCTAGGTAAACAATGAATCCTAACGTATGGCGTAACGTTAGTTAGCGAGCCAGCCAGCTAACGCTAGCTAGCTAGCTAACAGTACACATTAACTTGAAATGAAAATACTTTGTCAAAATTAGAAACACATAATAGCTGAAAATGTAGCTAGCTAGACTATCTTACCCGTGGTCTGAAATCGGAGTAGATAGCTAGAGCGAATTTACCAGCTAGTACGTCTATCAACAGCTGCAGTGACATTCTATTGAAATGGATTCTTGCATAGTGAAGTCTTTTGTTTGGACATGTAGCTAGCTAAACAATGGACCATAATCACAACTAATGACATTACTACCCTGCATGAATCTGCAAGTAGCTAACCAACCAGGTTCTATGGCTATAACTAGTCAAGCAAATGTGTCTGAGACACGAAGAATAAGATCATACACATAACATTAGCTAGCGACCCAGCCAGTTAACGTTAGCTAGCTAACAGTACACTTGAAATGAAACCATATTGTCAAAATTGGAAACGTGTAATATCTGAAAACGTAACTTGCTAGACTATCTTACCCGTCTACATTGGGGTTGGACGCGTCTCCTGTCTGATGCCATGTATGGTTGCTCTTAGTTTGAAGATGTAATGCAGACTGGTGTTTTCTCCATCTCCTTAGCAATCATACTTGAATTCCACTGATTTCAAAACTCGGCCTTCCAGAAAGTGGAGAGCATACACATTACGTTAGCTAGCGAGCCAACCAGCTAACGTTAGCTGGCTAACAGTACACTTTAACTTGACATTAGGTTTATGCAGTTTTACTACGTGATAATTTTTTTTTAAAGCCGCGTTCGACACGATTACCTAAACATACTGACCAGCTCCAATAGACAGACGCGTGCTATATGGCAGACCAATCCAAACTCATCTCTTGGCATGTCCAGCCCACTCATTATCTCAGCCAATCATGGCTAGAGGGAAGGTTGCTCACTTTTTCTGTGGCTAAACCAACTAGGCTCATAATTTAACTATTTTATTCGTATTTTCCAGATGGCATACAAGTTTGATATTAAGGCACATGAAAGTTCACATGTTTGAGAAGGCATTTCTGCAACAAAAAAAAAAAAATATATTTTTATTTTTTTACATTCAAACGGCTCTACTGTGAAGTCGTGACTTGCGACATATGCCTAGTTTCCTGATTTGGGTCACATATCCTTAAGAGTGTATTGTTTTTGCTTTCAGTCAACAATCGTCAAATGGGTATGCATTTTCAGATGTAGGATCTTAATTGATCACTCTTTTGTTGCTGATACTTTTCCTGTGCCACAGGAAATGCAGATGATTAACATAAATTCACTGAAAACCCACACTACATTCTTATAATAACAGTATTTCACTTTTCATGTAGGCGCATTTTGACCAGCTAATAGCCTAACCCCTGATCAATCAACATTATGGACTAAACATTCACATCCTGTTGCTGCAGGATATTTTTTCTGCGACAATTCTACATCTGTATCTGGCTGCGTCAGGTGTGTGTGTGTGTGTGTGTGTGTGTGTGTGTGTGTGTGTGTGTGTGTGTGTGTGTAAATCCTGTGATTTTGATGCGTGATGAGCGATCACAGCTTGGCGGCTCCACATGTAAAGAAAGAGAGACTGGTGGCGCCGGGGAATCTGACAGGTTCACAATGAATAGTATGCAAATTAGGTTAAGGATTATTGTGTTTTACTGGTGTGCTTGAAGACAACCACATTTGTTTATGAGTGTGTGTGTGTGTGTGTGTGTGTGTGTGTGTGTGTGTGTGTGTGTGTGTGTGTGTGTGTGTGTGTGTGTGTGTGTGTGTGTGTGTGTGTGTGTGTGTGTGTGTGTGTGTGTGTGTGTGTGTTTATGAGCCTGTGACGCAAACACAAGTCACTAATAAGAGGTGATCAACCATGACGTGGGCAGTGAAGCGTTGTGAATGCTACGTAAATCTGTCTCCCCCCTCCGTCTCTCCTGCCTCCTCGGGCCCTTCGACAACTCTGTCAGGTGGTAGTGGAGTGATAAAGAGGGCTCCTGCCTGGCTTCTGAGGAGCCCCTCTGTCTCACATGCACAGACAGACACACACTGACAAACACAGACAGGCACACACACATGGACGAATACAAGCACACGCACGAGTGCTGTCAGGCGGGCACACACACACATGTGAAGAGCCCTGGCCTTCAGCCTTCTAACGCAACACTTACATGTCCTGGCAGTTTGATGACCTCACAGTGAAATTCTACACAGAGTCGATGCGCAAATGAAAATAAATGATAAGATGGGGAAAATACTGTCTACAACTAAAATGTTAGTCTGTTTTATTTCCAGATTTCAAGAGAGAGAGTGCGAGAGAGAGAGAGAGAGAGAGCAGAGCGAGCAAGACAGCAAGAGAGTGAGTGAGAGAGAGAGAGAGAGAGAGAGAGGATCACTCACAGCTCAACACCAGATATATTGTGCCCCTTTCCTTCCCAGTTGAGCTGCTCTCTGTCTTGCATCCTACATTTCAGACTTTTCCACAGCCGCACCGACTCTCCTCCGCACCGCCAGGTTACAGCAGTGGTGGTGTTTTATCTCCTGCTCTAACACATCTTGTAATTACAGCTTAACAGGGTTTAATGCGACCTTGTAGCTTGATAGCTTGCAGATGAACTGATTCCTCCACAGGGATGCCTGTCCTTGGATAGGGAACGAGGAACAGGGGGGGGGGCGAGAAAGAGGGGAAAAAGAGGGAAGAAGGATCTGGTGAGAGAAACCAGGGGTCCTTTCACAGTTGAGGATTAGAACTAAGAGGGAAGGGAGTCCTTTTCAACTGGGAAATTAGAGGATTCTTTAGGCGACCAGGCATATTGTCAGATGAGCAGTGAACACTCTATGTGTATTAAGGAGGGAGAAATGCGTTTCGTGTCACGTCCTTCATTTGGTCGTAAAGCAGAGCTATGTTCCTCCCCCCTAACGTTAATCATATATATATAGTCTGTGTTGGTTAACCTCTTAACTAGTGTGTGTTTATGAGGGGTGTGTGTGTGTGTGTGTGTGTGTGTGTGTGTGTGTTTTTTTACTGGTCTCACTCCCCCTATTAGATAGGTAATTCATTAGGACTGATGGATTTAGGGGCCCACGATAATGATCTCGCTGTGACATCTCATTTATTTATCTCAAGGAGAGACAGAGGTGTTCACGTGGCTGATACACTGCCTTTACAAAGTGATATAGCCCTACAGACACGCATACACACACACACACACACACACACACACACACACACACACACACACACACACACACACACACACACACACACACACACACACACACACACACACACACACACACACACACACACAAGCCCACCAAAATAAAAAATATTCATACAATGAACATATTCATAACTCTGCAGAATTGGACGTCCCTAAGAGATCCCATATTCAAGATCACTGACATGATAAATAAGCGTGCAACGTGGGCTAAAAACTAATTTCACCCAGGACAAGTCCCTCATCATCCTCGATAACAACTAGGGTCTTCTCAGCACGTCTCAGCCCCAAGGTTATAACTGGAAGAAATCATTACAGCAAGACGGATCGTCAAACCTACTGGGATCCCCCCCAACACACACGTACACCCCCCCTCACACCCCCACACACACACACACCTCCGTTCCCAATGCCTATCACAGGCAGTTTGTTTATTTCCATTCTAATGGCCAGCACCGAGCTGTCACATCACTACTGCATATCCCAGCTATTCCTACTGCCTCCTCCACACTCCTCCCTATTTCTCTAGTGGTACAATTGGCTTCTCAGCACATTTAAAACACATTAAAATGTGCTTGGCAGCTACCTATTGTTACCCCCCTCTAGCGGTACCTCCGTAGGTCCTTCATGTGATGTATACCATAGCAGTGGGTAACAGCCGTCACCATCCACCACCTTTTCCTCATGTCTTAGCCTATGTTCCAAATAGCACCCTGTTCCCTATTTAGTCCACTACGTTAGACTAGAGCCCAGAGGATGGGTCCATAGGGCTCTGTGCAAAAGTCTTGTTACTATCTAGGGTGCCATTTGGGATGCAGAATCCCTCTCCCCTGCAATATGCAACATTCAAGGCAAAAGTTTCTTTGTTAGATTGTTGTGTGTCCAGCATGGAACAGGAACATGCCAAATCAGCAGAAATACCATAGCAGTATCCGTAGCAGTATTGTAAAATACCTGACTCAGACTCAAATCAAGGAATCCTCAGGTGAGCTGCGATGCGAGTTGCACTAAAATGTTCAATGATTACATATATTATCATATCACAAACTAAGGTTATTTCCTTCTGGCAAAAAAATACCCCATTAAATCAAAAACCATGACATCCACTCACGTCCAATCATTCCTATTGAGTTTTCTTAACTCGATCGAACCCAGCCTCTGTGATTGTCAAGGCAATTCCAATTAACTGGTCATTCGTGTTTGTTTGCTGTTGGAGGCTGGAGGGACTTAATGTCCCCTGGGGGTCGTGGCGGAACCGTGCCTTCATGATCTCCTGATCTGTCCATTGATTATAGAGGTTGATACGATGGGGCCTAGAGGGTGCACCCGGCTTCCTTATAACGCAGCCTGCTGTCTGCTCCCCATGTCTTAGTGAGGCTGTGGAGGGAGGTTGGTTAGATCTGTGGGAGTTATAGACAGGGGGTAATGTTTGTGTGGGGAGGAGGGGAGAGTTAGTGTGGGGAAAGGGTTGTGATTGTGAGGTGTGTGCGAGAGAGAGAGAGACAGAGGAGGACAGAAAAACAAATCACTAACAGACAGCGCCACACACAGAGTGTGTGTTGTTTGTGAATGTGTGTGTGTGGCTCAATGGCCCAGGCAGCAGCCAACCACTGCTGTCATCATCTCCCCTTCACTCCTCCCCTCCACCCCATTATCGCCTGGCGCATCAAAGCAGCCAGTGTAATTGGAATGATCAAACTCGGTTTTCCAATAATGTGGACACTATCATCACCTCTAATGAAGTGGATAGTGGCTCTGGCGGTTCTATCTGAAACCGCAGCTGGGGGATGGGAGGGGATACACCTGGGTCACGTCCCAAATGGCACCCTATTCCCTATTCAAAGTGCACTTCTTTTGACCAGGGCCAATAGGGAATATGGTGCTACCTGGGATGCATTCCTGATCAAACTGGGCTGTTTGTCCTCCAACACCACCAAGCCTTTTAGATGGCCGGTTTGAGTGTCGTCTCTGTGTAACATTTGTGGGAAATGGCGTCACAAACTTTAAAGATGTGTTTGGATACAGGAGGTGTCACATGTTTAACATGGCTTCTTTGCCTGGTACTGGAGAACAATTGAGGTCAGTAGGTCAGTAGGTGAGATGATGGTCTATACTGTACAGTAGAACAAGAGGGGATGGTATGATGGTGGTCTACTGTATTCAGTGTCTATCCATGGTCTGATTGGGTGCAGTGGAGGTGTACTTGTTAAGCTAGGGGATGCTCTCTCTCTCTCTCTGCCTTTCTCTTCTCTGTCTCTCTCTCTCTATATATACTCTAGTATCAGTTACTCCAAGGCTTTCCATCCCATCGTGTCTAGCCACACACATAACTCCATTTGTACCGTCAACTGTCTGAGAGAGCAGCTTGTTAACTGCTTCACTCCAGCGAGCTTCGGCAGTGAAGGCAGGGAGGCAGCGGGCCCACTGGCTGCAGGCTGCACTGGCTCTAATGGCCAGAGAGAATGGGAGAGGGAGGGATGGAGTCAGAGGGAAGGGATTGGGGGGGACCATAGAGAGAGCGAAAGACAGAGAGAGAGAGAGGTTTACTGTTCATTTTTTATTGTTTATTTCACTTTTGTATATTACTATTATCTTATATGTTTCCCATGCCAATTAAGCCCCTTGTTTGCTCCCCATGTCTTCGTGAGGCTGTGGGGTTTGAGAGAGAGAGCGAGAGAGCGAGAGAGCGAGAGAGCGAGAGAGGAACACAGGCGTATTCCAGATCTGATCATTGAAAAACAACTCATAGGTTTCTGCTTGTCCATCTAACAAAATGTAAGGGAGGGAGAACTCGTAAAGAAGGTGTTGTGTGTGAGAGAGACATGTCAGGATGAGTGGAGAATTGCTGGATGTTGCTGCAGTCTGCTGTCACTGTGCTTCTCAGTGTACTTAGTGAGTAGCGTCCTGCCATGTTTCCAAGGTGCTTCCACAGTGCTTCGTCGGGGTCACACACAGGGCTTCTGGGTTGAAAGAAGACCTATTCTGTTCTTTCGTTCGTTTCTTCAGGGGGCGTTTTGGGCACATTTCAAAATCGAACGTCTTTCATCTTGTTCACGTCGGTGTGGCATCAACAAGTTTATGTTAACACGGATACCAGAATAATACCTTGGCCCGTCTGCAAATAGGGCGATATAATACAAAACCTGAGGAAATGACATTTAAACAGTGACATTTTGACACATTTCAAAAGGGCTCTAGTTCATGTCGGTGTGTTCAATAAAGTAATCAGCAATGTTTACACGGATATCAAAAATAATACCTTGATCCATCTGCAAATAGGGAAACACAATGGAAATCTGAGGAAATTACACTGCAGCTGGAAAATGTTCTTGTGCGTTTTTCTCTCAGGAGAGCGTGACATGGGCTTGTTATTCATCATTCATGAATAGGAAGATAATGGTTATTTTGAGCAGCGTACTTCACGATCCCAGAAAAAGGTGAGCGAGAGGAACCTGTTTTGCCGGAGTGAAAGGAAACACTAACACTCTAATTGGTTAAGGGTTACTTGAAATAAAGGCTTGCGCTCCACATGGCACCCTTTTCCCTATATAGTGCACTACTTTTGCCTAGGGCCAAGTAGTGCACTATGTGGGGCATAGGGTGCCATTTGGGATGCAGTGTCATGTTTCCTTGTGAGTGATAGCTATAATGAAGTGTTCTTATCAAGGAGTTTTGATAACAGTTTGCAAAGTTAGACATTCATACCGTATAAGTACATTAAACAACACGGCACAAAGTTGATCTCATGGTGTTGTGAACCAAACTACTAGTTAGAGGGTGGGAGGGTTTTCCAGTGTTTGTTTGTTTACTGATGCTGCATGGGATAGAAGAAAAAACAGACATCAAAACAGCCAGCGCCATCTGTTAACAAAAGGAAAGTCTATGACCTAGTTTGAGCGCAGATCGCTCTAAATGCAGGATCTCTCTCTCCCTCTCTCCCTCGACACTCCACTATGCCGACTACACCACATGTAACACGCTGGATGTGACATGACTGTTGCAGTTGAGGTCGATTAGGCCGCTGTGTGTGTGTGTGTGTGTGTGTGTGTGTGTGTGTGTGTGTGTGTGTGTGTGTGTGTGTGTGTGTGTGTGTGTGTGTGTGTGTGTGTGTGTGTGTGTGTGTGTGTGGTGCGTTACACAATGTCTTTAACATGGAGCCATTGTATGGAACTAGACGTGCTGTAGTTCACCACTATCAACTATGCTACCACTTGTGGGTTTAGAACTAAATGTATGTAGAGCGAAGCAAAGTGAATAACGTGACAACAGAAGATGAATCGGTTAGCGATTATACTCCATGACAGCAAACAGGGAAGCCAAGTAACAAAAAAAACAAAAAAACGACACAGTCCACAACCCACAACATAAAAAGCCTCCAGTTGGGAATAATAGAAAGGCTCTGAAAAAAGAAGACAAACAATTTTAGTTCCTATTTAAAGCTGGGGACGGTAATTGGTGATGCACCTGAGCAATTGTTCCTGAACGCTGTTGAAAAGAGGTTTGGATTTTTGTTCTCACGAAAATGGAACAACTCCACTGGGGGATAAGTATTATTATTTGCAGGGACCAACAGAAAACTAAAATAAACGGTTGGAAGAAAAGGAAAATAGAATGGCCATTAGCTTTCGATTAAGAATATTTTTGAAAGTGAGGACTATTTTCTGTTCCATTTGCTATTATTTCCTTTTTCCTAACAGGTTGGAACTGAACAAAGCCTGTTGAGTAAAATTGCCCCAGTGACTATAAACAGGACTGGTAGTGGTGGTTGGCGGTGGTTTCTACAGTGAATACAGGGATTTCATCTTTGACTAGTTTCTCAGTTGGCTATCCAAAGTATCTTCTAGGACAAAGCTACTACGTCAAGTATGGTGGCTGGTGGTTTTGCACACAGTATACAAAGATTTCAGCTTTGGCTAGATTGCCATTTTATTTTGCTATCAAATAACTTTCAGAAACATCTTTAGAATTACCACTCAAACAAGGCAGGCTATGACAACCCACAAGAGAGACACTTTCAGTTCTTCTCCAGAGACAATCAGTTACATCCAAACCTAACCCATTTTCTGTTTTGAGGTTTAATTCATTTCTCACAGCTTGTCCTCAGGTCTCTCTCTCTCTCTCTCTCTCTCTCGATCTCTCTCTCTCTCTCTCTCCCTCTCTCTTGATCTGTGGATTGAAAAGCATGCAAGCAATTCCTTGGAGCGAGAATCACACTTTGTGTCAGGGACTGGTGGTGAGACAACTGAAGTATGATGGTGATGAGAGTTATTGCCTGCGTCCCAAATGGCTTATTGAATAGGCTGTTACTTGGGACACTATTGGGACATTATTATTACCCAAATACCCAGACAAGATGTTATGTTATTTGTGGCTATTTCTTGACCTCTCACAGTGTTATGTTTTAAAAAAGGTTCTTGATTTACATTTTCCCTTGTCCTGTTGTCTGCAGTATTGACTTGCTGAGTTGAGGTGCTGCTAGAAATGTTGGTCCTGTATGTTAGAGTTCAGTGTGGTCATATCGAGACGGTATTGTTATTGACGGTTAGGTTGACTTGAGTGGTTTGCACCTTCATGGTTGAGTTTACTAAGTTGGAGTGTTTTGTCCCCAGAACTTTTAAGTACCAAAGGGTCATTTAAGTTGTATTTAATTAACATATATTACCTAAGTTGAAGATGTATTACTGAACTAATTAGTTTTTCTCTACATTGGATGAACGGAAGCTTTATTTTCATCGAGTGACGATAAGCCAACCAAGCAAGGTATTGCTTTATAACCAGGGAGCTATGTCGTCACACAAGCGAATGCACAAATAGAGCTCTAGGGGTGCTGGAGCACCTCCCCCTTTGCCCTCCTATGAAAAAAGTGCCCTTTTGATTGGTGCCATTTTTCTTTTCTTTAAATTGCCTATCCAACTAGATAATTTCTCATTAACTCATTAATCAAAAAGTCCCCTCCCCCGCCCTTCTGCCACAGTGAGTGGGGCAGTGCGTTGCTGCGCGTGTCTTCGTCACATGCACGAGCTTCTCACCTGCACCAGGAAGTGATTTTGAAAGGAATACCACCGCAGGTTATTTGAAATGTCTAGCATGTGTTGTCTTATGGTCAGGGACACGGAAGAGGGCGACTGCAGTTCGCATCTGTTAGCAGCAGAACAAATTCAAACCGAGTAAAGAATAGTAAGTAGAAATGCATGAATGGAATTAAAGTAGATTTTGAGCGCCTGCCCCATCAAAGGTCTGTGTACGATCCTTCCTCCATGTATAGTCTGAATTAGTTTCATGAGGGTTGCATAATTCCATAACAAACAACGATAGGGTGTGGCGACATCGCCATCAATGAATTATGATACAACGATGTGTTTATATTGCGACAACCCAGTAATGCTGTTTACTAAAACACTCTCACCCTCAAGGTAATAGCCGTAAATAGGCAGTCATTAATTGAAGCCAAATATTTGGAGTTCTTGAGAAGTGTTTAAGTATTCATTGAGATTCATGAGATGGTACATCCCATATACACAGAAAGAGCAACTTGCCTACAGACTTGGCATATTTACAGAAATTCGCGACAGAATTATCTACCTTTCAAGTTATCTTTCAAATAAGCATATATATTGTAAAGATGGCATTTTATGATAGTAAAATAAAAAGCATTAAGAGTACAAGGAGAATATCTGGGAAACACCTTTTTATCTGCATTTCAATCACTACCTTGTTAATTAAAAAACTCAAGCACGTATCATTTACGTCAAATCATTCCACATTAATTGAGTCTTATTATCAGAAAATCATCAATCTGAAGTCCTGAGAATCACATGCTTCCCCCCAAAAAATCAAAACTTATCTTCCCTCTTGCTATTTTTACCCAATTTAAACAGTGCTGGACAGCTACTCGATGAGGGGAGCACTTTAACATCAAACGTTTGAAGATTGCAAATATTCATGATGATAGGGAGCTTTTAGGAAGAGGATAAATATCTCCGATATTATAACAAGTATGTCGAGAGAGAGAGAGAGAGAGAGAGAGAGAGAGAGAGAGAGAGAGAGAGAGAGAGAGAGAGAGAGAGAGAGAGAGAGAGAGAGAGAGAGAGAGAGAGAGAGAGAGAGAGAGAGAGAGAGAGAGAGAGAGAGAGAGAGAGAGAGAGAGAGAGAGAGAGAGAAAAATAAAATAATAATTCCATGGACTACAGCAGCAGACTAGACAGTCACAGTACCTTGAACTGTGTCCAGCAACAGCAGATCTAGTCCGAATGTAGTATTTTTACTATATGCAGTACTTCTCTGGTGTATTCGTCCTATTTAGAAGGAGCTCATGAAAACTGTATTCACTCCACCAGTGGGTGTCTTGTGGAAGGATAAGCTGTGGAAGAGAGGGAGTATGACATGGTGATATAAGGCTGAACAGGGCTTTTCCTCTCTCTCTAGCGTGGGCCCAGACATTACAGCCCTGGGACAGTGGGATCACAGGTTCACAGACTGCTCCACCTGTTTCCTCCAGGTTTACTTCCTGTTCCCTACAGAGACACCAGAGCGGTGAGTTCCAGGAAATGAGATGGAAATTTGTCACACATGCAGAGGCGCAAGTACACACACACACACACACACACACACACACACACACACACACACACACACACACACACACACACACACACACACACACACACACACACACACACACACACACACACACACACACACACACACACACACACACACACACACACACACACACACACACACACACACACGTGCGTGCGCAGAGGCACTCACACACACACACACACACACACACACACACACACACACACACACACACACACACACACACACACACACACACACACACACACACACACACACACACACACACACACACTAGTCCCTCTTCAAACACACACACACACACACCTATTCCCTGAGCAGCTGGTGCAGCCGAGAGCTCCTTCAACTCCTCTCCACAGAGAGAGACAGAACTCTCATGACTAATTCTGTAAGGCTTAGCTATGCTGACCTCCCGACCTCTGTCACTGTCATGCCCAAAGTTTCGAAAGAATTTGGCGAACCCTTCACATAACATTCATTGGCCATGAAATGTGATTATTCTTCAAGGCGGTGATGAAGACATTTTGGCGAGCGCCGACGAAAACAGCAGCATTATTCCTACCCCAAAACAACAAAAAACAAAAATCACAACTAAATTAATATGATGCATATTAGGCTCGAATTACATATGCCTACTCTTTGGATCTCAGTCCAGACATCTGCGGCAAAAATATTTTGTATCATCTTCCCGGGTGATGTGACTTATAACATACTCTAAGCCTCATCTCTCGCTAATGGTTTTTGACAATCTAGGGAATCGGCCGGTAATTCAATTTTGGCAGGGCTCTACAATGCAGAGCGATAGGGTATGTACTGGAAACCATGGTCATATTCATTAGGGCAAGCAGCGGAAAACATTTTCAAACGATTTGCAACGGAAAACGAAAATTAGCATTTTTGATTGGACGAGTCCAGGAAGTACCTCCCCACTTCAGTCTGTTTATATCCGTTTGGAATACAGCCCATGTAAAAAGGAATCTGTGACTGGTCTCCATTTTACAGCACCCACCAATGGCCTATATGCGTGAGACTTATGTAAGCATTGACACATTTTGAGGTGTAATCCAACCGTTAAGTGTTTAATTAATTCATACATTTGCTGAATAATGATGAGGATAATTTATTAGTCGTAAATGTCCTACGGCTGCAGGGTTAGGAGGAACATCACACACGCTAAACACAGAACACGGGGACATCCTAAATGGCTAAATGAGATTCATCTTGTTTTTTTATTTTTATCTAATGGGTTCATTTGAGCATAGTTCTAAGAAAACAATACATCCATAATCATCTGAATAAAGTAATATTATCTCTAATCAACAAAGATCATGTTTTTGAGTAGCGAACAGAAGCTTGATTGCGTTAGTCCAATAATCTACTAAGAAAAATGACTATCCTCGCATACAATCATCCACTGGTCTTGTAAAACATGCTTCTATAAAGCACTCACAACCCCTTTTAAAACCAATGCCGTCACACCACCATGTCCAACAAGGATTTTACTGCATTCAATAAAACCATGTCTTGGAAATAATTTCTCACAATCAAAGCTCCAACTATAATTACAAGTGATAATTGTTTTTTAGCTCTACAGAGACAGTGATAGGATGGGATTATATTACGTGAGACAGAATAACTGTTGACTGAAGATTCTATCGATATTTCATCATGTAATTAACTTAGTGTAATATTATATTACCAGTTCCTACAAAGCTAGCACTCAGTCTGGCACTCAAAGGATGTCTAGGACAGACTGAATTCGAGTCTCAAATGACACCCTATTTCCTACTTCTGGACAGAAGTAGTGCACTATATAGAGAATAGGCTGCCAATTGAAACACAACCTGATGAAATCTGTCAGAGGACAAATAAAGTGAATCTATCAAATGTGAACAGGAATCTACATGCTTGGTGGCAGCGGTGGGATCCAGGCAGGGGCATAGTATATAGAGCGACCATATCAAACCGATCCAAAATGGCACACTACTTCCTATTTAGTGCACTATAAAAAGTAGTGGACTATATATAGAATAGAGTGCCATTGCAGATACAAATTATTTAACACTGAACAGGAAGCTACATGCTATCTTGCATTTGGTGGCAGTGGTGGGATCCAGCCCTGGATATATTATGGACAGATCAGATAGCTAGTTGGCCCACATATCAAAAACCAACAGACACCAATGAATGTTCTGAAATGGTGTCGGATGAGATGGGAGGACATGGGGGTGAGGAAGATATAGTACCTGGCAGTCTAGATGAAGATTTAGAAGATATAGTACTGTAGCTGTCTAGATGAAGATATAGTACTGTAACTGTCTAGATGAAGATATGGAAGATATAGTTCTGTAGCTGTCTAGATGAAGACCTAGTAGATATAGTACTGTAGCTGTCTAGATGAAGATATAGAAGATATAGTAGATATAGTACTGTAATGGTCTAGATGAAGATACAGCAGATATAGTATTGTAGCTGTCTAGATGAAGATATAGTACATATAGTAAATATTTGTATGAACAAAACAAAAATCAACAACTATGACATAAATAGAACAAGTTCCACAGACATGTGACTAACAGAAATTGAATAATGTTTCCCTGAACAAAGGGGGGGTCAAAATCAAAAGTAACAGTCAGAATCTGGTGTGGCCACCAGCTGCATTAAGTACTGCAGTGCATCTCCTCCTCATGGACTGCACCAGATTTGCCAGTTCTTGCTGTGAGATGTTACCCCAATCTTCCACCAAGGCACCTGTAAGTTCCTGGACATTTCTGGGGGGAATGGCCCTAGCCCTGACTCTCCGATCCAACAGGTCCCAGACGTGCTCAATGGGATTGAGATGCGTCTAGATGAAGAAATAGTAGATATAGTATTGTGACTGTCGAGATTAAGATATATCAAATGTAATTGATTACATACATGTGATTAGCAGATGTTTTTGCGGGTGTATTGAAATGATTTTGCTTCTAGCTCCGACAATGCAGTTTGGATTGACGAGCAATGTCAGAGCGGAACGGACTAAGATACAGTAGAATAGTATAGAATACAGTATATACATATGAGATGAGTAATGGCAGATATGTAAACATTAAGTGACTAAGATACCGTAGAATAGTATAGAGTACAATATATACATATGAGATGAGTAATGCAAGATATGTACACATTATTAAGCAGCGAGTCGGAGTCAGAGACCAAGCCTTCTCTGGTCTCTACTCCTCCCGTTACGGGGTCTAAGACGCTGAAACCTCCCACCACTAGCTTTGACAAATTGAAAACCCTAGTCATTGGCGACTCCATTACCTGCATTATTAGACTTAAAATGAATCATTCAGCGACCATACACTGTTTACCAGGGGGCAGGGCTACCGACGTTAAGGCTAATCTTTAGATGGTGCTGGCTAATGTTAAAACTGGCGAGTGTAGAGAGTATACGGATATTGTTATCCACGTCGGCACCAACGATGTTAGGATGAAACAGTCAGCGGTCACCAAGCGCAACATAGCTTCAGCGTGTAAATCAGCTAGAAAGATGTGTCGGCATCGAGTAATTGTCTCTGGCCCTCTACCACTTAGGGGGAGTGATGAGCTCTACAACAGAGTCTCACAACTCAATCGCTGGTTGAAAACTGTTTTCTGCCCCTCCCAAAAGTTAGAATTTGTAGATAATTGGCCCTCTTTCTGGGACTCACCCACAAACAGGACCAAGCCTGGCCTGTTGAGGAGTGACGTACTCCATCCTAGCTGAGGGGTGCTCTCATCTTATCTATGAACATAGATAACTCCCCTAGCTCCACAATGAAATAGGGTGCAGGCCAGGCAGCAGGCTGTTAGCCAGCCTGCCAGCTTAGTGGAGTCTGCCACTAGCACAGTCAGTGTAGTCAGCTCAGCTATCCCCATTCAGACCTTGTCTGTGCCTCGACCTAGGTTGGGAAAATCTAAACATGGCGGTGTTCGCCTTAGCAATCTCACTGGAATAAAGACCTCCTCCATTCCTGCCATTATTGAAAGAGATTGTGATACCTCACATCTCAAAATAAGGCTACTTAATGTTAGATCCTTCACTTCCAAGGCAGTTATAGTCAATGAACTAATCACTGATCATAATCTTGATGTGATTGGCCTGGTGTTAAATGAGGCCTCACCTTCTGCTTACACTAGTGACCATATCCCCCGCACGTCCCGCAAAGGCGGAGGTGTTGCTAACATTTACAATAGCAAATTTCTATTTACAAAATAAAAACAAACGTTTTCGTCTTTTGAGCTTCTAGTCATGAAATCTATGCAGCCTACTCAATCACTTTTTATAGCTACTGTTTACAGGCCTCCTGGGCCATATACAGCGTTCCTTACTGAGTTCCTATCGGACCTTGTAGTCATAGCAGATAATATTCTAATTTTTGGTGACTTTAATATTCACATGGAAAAGTCCACAGACCCACTCCAAAAGGCTTTCGGAGCCATCATCGACTCAATGGGTTTTGTTCAACATGTCTCCGGACCTACTCACTGCCACAGTCATACTCTGCACCTAGTTTTGTCCCATGGAATAAATGTTGTGGATCTTAATGTTTTTCTCATAATCCTGGACTATCGGACCACCATTTTATTACGTTTGCAATTGCAACAAATAATCTGCTCAGTCGTGCTATGAATTCTCAGACAACCCAAAGATTCCTTGATGCCCTTCCAGACTCCCTCTGCCTGCCCAAGGACGTCAGAGGACAAAAATCAGTTAGCCACCTAACTGAGGAACTCAATTTAACCTTGCGCAATACCCTAGATGCAGTCGCACCCCTAAAAACTAAAATCATTTGTCATAAGAAACTAGCTCCCTGGTATACAGAAAACACCCGAGCTCTGAAGCAAGCTTCCAGAAAATTGGAACAGAAATGGCGCCACACCAAACTGGAAGTCTATCGACTAGCTTGTAAAGACAGTACCGTGCTGTATCGAAGAGCCCTCACTGCTGCTCGATCATCCTATTTTTCCAACTTAATTGAGGAAAATAAGAACAATCTAAAATGTATTTTTGACACTGTCGCAAAGCTAACTAAAAAGCAGCATTCCCCAAGAGAGGATGGCTTTCACTTCAGCAGTAATAAATTCATGAACTTCTTTGAGGAAAAGATCATGATCATTGGAAAGCAAATTACGGACGCCTCTTCAAATTGGCGTATTCCTCCAAAGCTCAGTTGTCCTGAGTCTGCACAACTCTGCCAGGACCTAGGATCAAGGGTGACACTCAAGTGTTTTAGTACTATATCTCTTACCACAATGATAAATAATCATGGCCTCTAAACCTTCAAGCTGCATACTGGACCTTATTCCAACTAAACTACTGAAAGAGCTAATTCCTGTGCTTGGCCATATTATGTTGAACATAATAAATGGCTCTCTATCCACCGGATGTGTACCAAACTCACTAAAAGTGGCAGTAATAAAGCCTCTCTTGAAAAAGCCAGAAAATATAAAAACCTAATCGGCCGATATCGAATCTCCCATTCCTCTCAAACATTTTTTAAAAAGCTGTTGCGTATCAACTCACTGCCTTCCTGAAAACAAACAATGTATACGAAATGCTTCAGTCAGGTTTTAGACCCCATCATAGCACTGAGACTGCACTTGTGAAGGTGGTAAATGACCTTTTAATGGCGTCAGACCGAGGCTCTGCATCTGTCCTCGTGCTCGTGGCCTTAGTGCTGCTTTTGATACCATCGATCACCACATTCTTTTGGAGAGATTGGAAACCCAAATTGGTCTACACGGACAAGTTCTGGCCTGGTTTAGATCTTATCTGTCGGAAAGATATCAGTTTGTCTCTGTGGATGGTTTGTCCTCTGACAAATCAACTGTAAATTTCGGGGCTCCTCAAGGTTACGTTTTAGGACCACTAATGTTTTCACTATATATTTTACCTCTTGGGGATGTCATTCGGTAACATAATGTTAACTTTCACTGCTATGCGGATGACACACAGCTGTACATTTCGATGGAACATGGTGAAGCCCCAAAATTGCCCTCACTGGAAGCCTGTGTTTCAGACATAAGGAAGAGGATGGCTGCAAACGTTCTACTTTTAAACTCGGACAAAACAGAGATGCTTGTTCTAGGTCCCAAGAAACAAAGAGATCTTCTGTTGAATCTGACAATTAATCTCGATGGTTATAAAGTCGTCTCAAATAAAACTGTGAAGGACCTCGGCGTTACTCTGGACCCTGATCTCTCTTTTGACGAACATATCAAGACTGTTTCAAGGACAGCTTTTTTCCATCTATATAACATTGCAAAAATCAGACATTTTCTGTTCAAAAATGATGCAGAAAAATGTATCCCTGCTTTTGTCACTTCTAGGTTAGACTACTGCAATGCTCTACTTTCCGGCTACCCAGATAAAGCACTAAATAAACTTCAGTTAGTGCTAAATACGGCTGTCAGAATCCTGACTAGAACCAAAAAATGTGATCATATTACTCCAGTGCTAGCCTCCCTACACTGGCTGCCTGTTAAGGCAAGGGCTGATTTCAAGTTTTACCGCTAACCTACAAAGCATTACATGGGCTTGCTCCTACCTATCTTTCCGATTTGGTCCTGTCATACATACCTACACGTACGCTACGGTCACAAGACGCAGGCCTCCTAATTGTCCCTAGAATTTCTAAGCAAACAGCTGGAGGCAGGGTTTTCGCTTATAGAGCTCCATTTTTATGGAATGGTCTGCCTATCCATGTGAGAGACGCAGACTCGGTCTCAACCTTTAAGTCTTTATTGAAGACTCATCTCTTCAGTAGGTCCTATGATTAACTGTAGTCTGGCCCAGGGGTGTGAAGGTGAACGGAAAGGAGCTGGAGCAACGAACCACCCTTGCTGTCTCTGCCTGGCCGGTTCCCCTCTCTCCACTGGGATTCTCTGCCTCTAACCCTATTACAGCAGCTGAGTCACTGGCCTACTGGTGCTCTTCCATGCCGTCCCTAGGAGGGGTGCGTCACTTGAGTAGGTTGAGTCACTGACGTGGTCTTCCTGTCTGGGTTGGCGCCCCCCTTGGGTTGTGCCGTGGGGGAGATCTTCGTAGGCTATACTCGGCCTTGTCTCAGGATGGTAGGTTGGTGGTTGAAGATATCCCTCTGGTGGTGTGGGGGCTGTGCTTTGGCAAAGTGGGTGGAGTTCTATCCTGCCTGTTTGGCCCTGTCCAGGGGTATCATCAGATGGAGCCACAGTGTCTCCTGACCCCTCCTGTCTCAGCCTCCAGTATTTATGCTGCAGTAGTTTGTGTCGGGGGGCTAGGGTTAGTCTGTTATATCTGGAGTATTTCTCCTGTCTTATCCAGTGTCCTGTGTGCATTTAAGTAGGCTCTCTCTAATTCTCTCTTTCTTACTTTCTCTCTCAGAGGACCTGAGCCCTAAGACCATGCCTCAGGACTACCTGGCATGATGACTCCTTGCTGTCCCCAGTCCACCTGTCCGTGCTGACAGGTTGCACCTTCGACAACCACTGAGATTACTATTATTTGACAATGCTGGTCATTTATGAACATTTGAACATCTTGGCCATGTTCTGTTATAATCTCCACCTGGCACCTCCAGAAGTAGACTGGCCACCCCTCATAGCCTGGTTCCTCTCTAGGTTTCGGCCTTTCTAGGGAGTTTTTCCTAGCCACCATGCTTCTACACCTGTATTGCTTGCTGTTTGGGGTATTAGGCTGGGTTTCTGTACAGCACTTTGAGATATCAGCTGATGTAAGAAGGGCTATATAAATACATTTGATTTGATTTGATTATGACTATATCTGTATTTTGAATTTGGCGCTCTGCAATTTCACCGGATGTTGTCGAGGTGGGTTGGTAGCGGAACACCTGCGCCAGAGATGCTAACAGTCTGATGGCCTTGAGATTGAAAAACAGATTATTTCTCTCGGTCCCAGCTTTGATGCACCTGTACACTGACCTCGCCTTCTGGATGATAGCGGGGTGAACAGGCAGTGGCTCTGGTGGTTTATGTCCTTGATGATCTTTTTGGCCTTCCTGTGACATCGGGTGCTGTAGGTGTCCTGGAGGGCGGGTAGTTTGCCCCCAGTAACGTGTTGGGCAGACCGCACCACCCTCTGGAGAGCCTTGCGGTTGCCGGTGTTGTGGAAATATTCAGTCAATAATATTTCTCAAATACCAGAGCCTGTGAGTTCAAATACTTTCATTACAAAGTAACAAGAACCTAGTTAGTTCATGAAACAACTGATCTCTCCAGTCTCAGTACTTTGCTTCTATACAGTTTTACCCTTACATAACATAGTCACTCCACTTTATGTAAATGATTAATACCTTTTAGCCTTGGCCACCCTAATCTTGCCTTTCTTACTGGCTCAGACATTAGGGCGTAGATTCTATTGGTGGCGTGACACACAGACACGCACACTCCTACTGCAGGTCTATTGGTGCCTATAACTAATTAGCTAATGTTCCTGTCCAAATCTATTCACAGGTTCAGGCCAATGTTGTCTATGTATGATTAACCCATGTGCATGTCCAGTAGCCTTTTCAAGATCAGATATGGCCCAGACCAGTCAAGTCTGTGTTGGTCTACCTTGCCTCATCCACATCGATTCTGCTTACGTTCTGTTTTTACATGTCTAATGGTTAACGCGATGTTGAGCCAGCTTTGTACATTCATATGGACTCAGCCTTCATTCTGCTTACACATTTCTAATATTTAACCTTATATTGATTTTACTTTCTACTTCAAAGAAAACAGTATAGGTACTTGAGAATCACCATAGGACTGGAAATTCTCCAACACCGGTGGTGCAGTTGCCGTACCAGGCGGTGATACAGCCCGACAGGATGCTTTCAATTGTGCATATGTAAAAGTTTATGAGAGTTTTAGGTGACAAGCCAAATTTATTTCGCCTCCTGAGGTTGAAGAGGCTCAGTTGCGCCCAAAGTCTAAATTGCACCTGGGCTAGAATAATTCATTATGGCCTTTCTCTTGCATTTCAAAGATGATGCTTGTTTTTTGTTGTTGGTGGTAATAATCTTTTACCTTACCTAATGTGTTATATTCTCCTGCATTCACTTCACATTTCCACAAACTTCAACGTGTTTCCTTTCAAATGGTATCAATAATATGTATATCCTTGCTTCAGGTCCTGAGCTACAGGCAGTTAGATTTGGGTATGACATTTTAGGCAAAAATGTGTAAAAAAGGGGCGGATCCTTACTAGGTGACTGACAGAGTGGTTGATGATAATATTGTCAGTATGAAAAAAACAACAGTGAATGATTCTGAGAGGACCAGAACAGTGTCTGAAAGCGCTAAGTAAAAAATATAGAGAACAGAACTCAGACGGTCTAAGTAGCCCACTATATAGGGAATACTGTGCCATATCAGGCACACATAGCACACCATATAGGGAATAGGGTAACATTTCAGGCACACATAGCACACCATATAGGGAATAGGGTAACATTTCAGGCACACATAGCACAACATATAGGGAATAGGGTAACATTTCAGGCACACATAGCACACCATATAGGGAATAGGGTAACATGTAGTTCTAGATGACGTACTCGTGGGACAGCTTGGTGTGTGGGGACATGATGGGGAAACAGCTTGGTGTGTGTTTAGAGAGCCACACACAGCCACATGTTACCTTCTGCCAATCCCCCTCCCTCATGTCTCTTTGTTCTGGAAGTAGGGTACACAGAGCAGAGCTCCAGCGCAGCACCAGTCTGCATGCCAAGAGGCAATTGTGCCATTTCAGAGAGCACTGGTGTGCATGCCATAGCTGGTCAAACACAGAACAGACACAGAACCCACCCCTCCTGTCCTCCTCTATTCAACCAAATGGCTAAGGGCTGCCACTCAGCCGCTCTTACCCTATAAGAGCTGTCACCGTGCATGTCACAGTGCACTCCACAACCAGGGCTAAAAGCCTTGCTTCTGAATAGGGGACCTTATGTGACAACAGCACATGTGCCTACTCCAGGGGCTATCAAAAGAGGCAGTCACAGTCTAGGATAAACATGTCTGCCACCAAGATCGTAGACACTTACTTCTGTATATTCGGTGCTCTATACTGTGTCGTATCTGAGTGCTGCTGCAGAGAATGTTTGTTTACTGTGTGAACACATTCTACACGTTCTCTGACTATTGTTCTAACATCATGTAAATGTCACCAAGTGTACAAAACATTATTGGGAACACCTCCCTAATATTGAGTTGCAACCCCTTTTGTCCTCAGAACAGACTCAATTCGTCGGGGCATGGATTCCACAAGGTATCGGAAGCGTTCACAGGGATGCTGGCACATGTTGACTCCAATTCTTCCCACAGTTGTGTCAAGTTGGCTGGATGTCCTTTGGGTGGTGGACCATTCTTTATACACAGAGGAAACTGTTGAGCGTGAAAAACCCAGCAGCGTTGCAGTTCTTGACACACTCAAACCGGTGCGCCTGGCACCTACGACCATACCCCGTTCAAAAGGCACTTAAATCTTTTGTCTTGCCCATTCACCCTCTGAATGGCACACATACACAACCCATGTCTCAATTGTCTCAAGGCTTAAACATCCTTCTTTAACCTGTCTCCTCCTCATCATCTACACTGATTTGGATTTAACAAGTGACATCAATAAGGGATTATAGCCTTCACCTGGCCAGTCTGTCATGGAAAGAGCAGGGGTTCCTAATGGTTTGTCCATTCAGTCTGTCACAAGTGGTGCTTTAGGCTGATCCGTTGCATTCTGACAGAATGTTTGCATGACAATGTGTTGCATGACTGTAACTGAGGCCAGCTTTCTCTCTAAAGCATGTTGTTTGGATGTATTTAAAAAAAAACACCTGCTAAGTCTTATAAATGGGTGAGTTTGAGAGTTTTTCTTGGGATATACAGTGTTTGTATCCCAATGACTGTGTGTGCACATTCACTTGTGTTAGTGTTTCTCTTCATATCTCTTTTTCAGTCAGTACTTTCCATAATATAATGGTCATTACATTGCGCAACACCACCGCAACAGCTGCACGTCATTAACTAACTCCGGTGCTGTCAGCTTTTACAAATGATACGACAAGTGATTTTTTTTGCCCTACGTGACACTCTCTCCAAATGGAACTCTACATTCCGGTTCAATACTTTTCTACTATTGAGTTTCTATTATGACAGGTGTACACTTTACCGGGGCCATGTAGCATATACGAGATGATTTGGAGTGTCACACAGTGGCAACAGAGTGTGTGTGTATGTGTGTACAGATGTGGCCACTCACCATATATTCCATCCAAGCAGCCCTCAATTACAGTGATATAGTGCCATACAGGACAACAAACACCAACTTCCCTCTTTTTGGTTCATCATAGCGCCCACTCTGAAGAAAAATAAAAACATTGCCTTTGATAATACACTTACATCGGGAGCAAAATGTATTCCTGACTTGGCAAAATACTTTAGTAATTCTGGTGTAACTCAGCCGTCATACAATCAGTGTTTAACTTACTGTGCTTGTCTTTGAATATTAGTCATTTTCCACCTATTGATTCCTTTAAAAGTGAATTTGTGCTTCTATTTCATCTTAGGTGCTGCTTGCCAGGCAAAGCCTTCAGGTATTATGATTTTATTATGGTAAAGTCACAGTTGAAAGCAACTGTTTGCTTTCAAAATAATTGTCGGTTTGAAAATCCAGGTTTGCGTGGAGAAAGTATACAGATTTTTTTGTTAAACCTGGATTATGGGGACAGTCTAGGAAGGCAATAACATGGGTTATGGGAACACTCCAGGAACCTTCTTCCATAACCTTCTTCCATACAGCTTCCATCTGAAGGCCATCAGACTGTTAAATAGTCACCACTACCCGGCATCCGCCCAGTACCCTGCCCTGAATTTAAGTCACTGTAACTAGCCGGCTACCACCCAGTTACTCTACCATGCACCTTAAAGGCTGCTGCCTTATGTACATACATGGAACACTGGTCACTTGACTAATGTTTACATACTGATTTCTAGTCAAGATCAATCCTATTTTACTCTTGCTGTACATATACCATTCTTCAGATATACTACATATTCTATCCATATAATCTATACATCCAATTGCACACACACACACACACACCACACAATATATTTATACTCCGGACACCGACATTGCTCGTCCTAATATTTCTATATTTCTTAATTACATAATATTTATTTTAATAGTAATGTATATTGTTGTGCATTGTTAGATATTACTGCACTGTTGGAGCTGGAAACACAAGCATTTCACTACACCCACAATAACATCTGCTAAATATGTTTATGCGACCAATAACATTTTATTTTATTCGATTTGAGGGAACAAGGTGGAGGAGATAAGGGAATATCTCTCAGGATCTTCTGAGACTCAATCGTCTGCGACTGTATTGTGGATCTGAATGTTTTGAACTTAATTGAATTAGATAAAGGCCTATAGCTGTCATCCGACATTTAAAAGAGGAGGAGGAAAGATAAGAGAAAAAGCCACTTTGGGCTTTCATATCATCTCTCCCCAGGCAGACAGATGGAGGAAAGGGGTATACAGACTCTTCCCAGCAGGTAGAGTGGCAGGTATCACTACCAACTCCCCACCCGCGACACACACACACTAAACCTGCCCGACCAGATCAGTATCACTACCCCCATGCTAAACCGGCCCAACCATTCTAGACACAACGATAAGCATTCTACAAGTGACATCATTTAGGTTTGATGATGGTACTGCTATATGGATTTTGGGAGGTAACTTCACTATGTCACGGATCATCGCAAGGTCTGTAGGTTGTTAGCGCTATTCTGGGAATTGCTATAATTCAAATGCATATAATTCAAATGCATACGTTCTCACATCTTCTTCGCATCCACTTTTGAATCGTATTCAAGGCATCTATGGGGTCTTATTGACGTTCTACAACTCACTGATTATTTTAAGGATCACTTGAATTCTGCTCTACATCCTTCACGACTCATTCCTCTCCACTAGAATACCTTGGCAGAGGATGATTTTGCCCCAGGGGTTGAGATTATGAATTCTATATGTAGTACGATAAAATGTGAAACGTCAATAACACAGATGCAAGATGTCTGCCTCCATTGTGAAATCATGTTTGGCGGTATGTTTTTGTTTTTCAGAAGAAAGGATGGTTTCCATGGCAAACTACTGTTTTTTTTCTCTTTTCTCTGCATAACAAAATATAACATATTTTAATCTTCTCCTGGATGAATACCAACCTTCCAATCTTCCTTTCTTTGCTTTAAAGACAATATCATTTGTTCCCCTGCAATTAGCTTTTCAAAGGCATTTCTCAGACGCTATTGACTTGTTGGTTTATCTTTTTGCTATAGAGATGGAGTAGGCAACACAAATAAAAGTCATTATCACCAGCGTGCTCTTTACTATGCTCTACCTTTTTCTACAAGCAATTTGTCTGTGTTTGCTGCCATCTCGTTCCAAGATTGAATGTTACATTTAGTGCCGATCCCGGCCACCCTGGCAGTCTGACAAATGAAGCCAATAGGCGGTTTGGGAGACACCTAGTGCAACAGTTATTGAAGTTGATCACTTATAATTTGCATATAGATAAGGCATTCTTCGCAGACTAAATGTTTAGCATATAAATTAGATTTGTACCTTTTTTTTCTGAAAGGCCGAAATGTATTGAGCTGAAAAAGTCAACCAAATCTCTGTGGTATGGGTGTTTGAAAAGTCAGGATGTTTGTTCCGGGCATAATGGCTGTCCGCAATTACCCTAACCACTTTGGCCTCAGTGTTGATCCATACCCTCTACAGTGCCTTGCAAAAGTATTCACCCCCCTTGGCGTTTTCCTATTTTGTTGCATTACAACCTGTAATTGAAATTGATTTTTATTTGGATTTCCTGTAATGGACACACACAAAATAGTCCAAATTGGTGAAGTGAAAAAAATTAATTATTTAAACAAAAACAAAACAAATTAAAACAGAAAAGTGGTACGTGCATATGTATTCACCCCCTTTGCTATGAAGCCCCTAAATAAGATATGGTGCAACCAATTACCTTCAGAAGTCACATAATTAATTAAATAAAGTCCACCTGTGTGCAATCTAAGTGTCACATGATCTGTCACATGATCTCAGTATATATACACACACGTGTTCTGAAAGGCCCCAGAGTCTGCAACACCACTCAGTAAGGGGCACCACCAAGCAAGCGGCACCATGAAGACCAAGGAGCTCTCCAAACAGGTCAGGGACAAAGTTGTGGAGAAGTACAGATCAGGGTTGGGTTATAAAAAAATATCTGAAACTTTGAACGTCCCACGGAGCACCATTAAATCCATTATTAAAAAACAGAAAGAATATGGCACCACAACAAACTTGCCAAGAGCAGGCCCCCCACCAAAATTGACAGACCAGGCAAGGAGGGCATTAATCAGAGAGGCAACAAAGAGACCAAAGATAACCCTGAAGGAGCTGCAAAGCTTCAAAGCAGAGATTGGAGTATTTGTCCATAGGACCAAACACTCCACAGAGCTAGGCTTTATGGAAGAGTGTCCAGTTAAAAGCCATTGTTTAAAGAAAAAAATAAGCGAACACGTTTGGTGTTCGCCAAAAGGCATGTGGGAGACTCCCCAAACATATGGAAGAAGGTACTCTGGTCAGATGAGACTAGAATTGAGCTTTTTGGCCATCAAGGAAAACACTGTGTCTGGTACAAACCCAACACCTCTCATCACTCAGAGAACACCATCCACACAGTGACGCATAGTGGTGGCAGCATCATGCTGTGGGGATGCTTTTCCTCAGCAGCGACTGGGAAACTGGGACAGAGGTTCAGTCTTCCAGAGATTTGAGACTGGGACGAAGGTTCACCTTCCAGCAGGACAATGACCCTAAGCATACTGCTAAAGCAACACTCCAGTGGTTTAAGGGGAAACATTTAAATGTCTTGGAATGGCCTAGTCAAAGCCCAGACCTCAATCCAATTGAGAATCTGTAGTATGACTTAAAACTTCTCTGCGCTACAGATCCCTTTTACGGGATCATTTTCCTAAACAACCTCTGAATTGCAGGGTACAAAATATTACAAAAAATATTTATAATCATGCAATCACAAGTGAAATATACCAAAACACAGCTTAGCTTGTTGTTAATCCACCTATCGTGTCAGATTTTGAAAATATGCTTTACAACGAAAGAAATCCAAGCTTTTGAGAGTGTATCAATCAATTCTAGAACAGCTAGCCCCAAATTAGCATGGTCACGAAAGTCAGAAAAGCAATCAAATTAATCGCTTACCTTTGATAATCTTCGGATGTTTGCACCCACGAGACTCCCAGTTACAAAATAAATGTTATTTTTGTTCGATAAATATTACTTTTATAACAAAAAAACGCCATTTGGGTTGCGCGTTATGTTCAGAAAACTATAGCCTCGTTCCGGTCCTGAAAGGCAGAAGAAAATTCCCAAACGTATCAGATTCAAAAATATTACAAAAAATATTTATAATCATGCAATCACAAGTGAAATATACCAAAACACAGCTTAGCTTATTGTTAATTGACCTATGTGTCAGATTTTGGAAATGCTTTTGCTGCAAAGCATAATCTAAGCTTTTGTGAGTGTATCAATCAATGCTAGAACAGTTAACCTTATATTAGCTTGGTTAGCTTGGTCACGAAAGTCAGAAAAGCAAAAAAATTAATCGCTTACCTTTGATAATCTTCGGATGTTTGCACTCACGAGACTCCCAGTTACACAACAAATGTTCTTTTTGTTTGATAAATATTACTTTTATAACAAAACAACGCCATTTGGGTTGCGCGTTATGTTCAGAAAACCAAAGCCTCGTTCCGTTCGACAAAAATTCCAAAAAGTATCCGTAATGGTCGTAGAAACATGTCAAATGTTTTTTATAATCAATCCTCCGGTTGTTTTTAACAAACATAATCGATAATATTTCAACCGGACCGTAACCTATTCAATAAGAGAGAAAAAGAAATGCAGGAACTAATCAGAGGACACCTGACTACTTTTGAAAAATCTCGCTCATTATTCAAAATAAAAGCCTGAAACTATGGCTAAAGCCTGGTCACAGCCTGAGGAAGCCATTGGAAAAGGAATCTGGTTGATACCCCTTTAAATGGAAGAAAGACGGGCCAGGAAACACAGATTTAAAAAAAAAAAATCACTTCCGGGTTAGATTTTCTCAGGTTTTCGCCTGCAGAATCAGTTTTGTTATACTCACAGACAATATTTTGACAGTTTTGGAAACTTTGGAGTGTTGTCTATCCTAATCTGTAAATTATATGCATATTCTACGATCTGGACCTGAGAAATAGTCCGTTTACCTTGGGAACGTTATTTAAAAAAAAAAAAAAAATAAAACTGACCCCTAGCGTCAAGAGGTTAAAGATTGCTGTACACCAGCAGGAACCCATCCAACTTGAAGGAGCTGGAGCAGTTTTGCCTTGAAGAATGGGCAAAAATTCCAGTGACTAGATTTGCCAAGCTTATAAAGACATATCCCGAAAGACTTGCAGCTGTCATTGTTGCATGAGGTTGCTCTACAAAGTATTGACTTGGTTGTGAACGCTCAAGTTCTGTTTTTTTTGTCTTATTTCTTGTTTGTTTCACACAAAAAAAATATTTTGCATCTTCAAAGTGGTAGACATATTGTGTAATTAAAATGATAAAAAAAAAAAAAAAATCTATTTTAATTCCAGGTTGTAAGGCAACAAAATATAAATATTGCCAAGGGGGTGAATACATTCGCAAGGCACTGTACATTCACCCCTTTTCTGTTCATTGTTTTGGTTTATCCATGTCAACACAGTGACCTACCACTGCCAAGGAAAAGTAGGTCAGAACAGTATGAATGCTGGAGAACCTGGTCGGATGAAACCAATTTGAGATGGCTGCCTTTTCCGGGCTCTCAGAATAACAAACTGTAATGGGTACATAGAATGTTCTGTATCTGTAAAACTGAATATTACTACCCACATCGAATCTGTACTGATTAAGAAGGATTTCAGTTCACCATAATAAGTGCAAACTATGTGTCCATTAAGGTAGAAAGGGTCTCCGCATTTTCTACAAGGCACCTCAAAGCACTTGAATTACCATGCAATTATTCAATATCACTGGTGTTTTGGAAAGGCCTGATCTATTTGATGATCTAATTGGAGAGTTGCCCTTTAGTGGTGCCTTTGAAGTGGTAGAGAGTCAGTCCTGGAGGAGGATTTTCTAACTCTCAAATAGGCCATTAACTCTCAAGTATGATCCAAATTCCAAGTCTCAACACCTCAATTTGGTCATATCAGCACTCCAATATTAGGTAATAGTGCAGTTTAGGGCCCTTTTTATTTTCCTTTTCTGACTTGCTGCGAGAGTGAGGGAGAGAGAGAGGGGCTAGGAAAAGGGAACAAAAGTAGAGAGGAGTAAAAAGGAAAGAGAGGGAAGAAGAGAGAACGGGAGGTAGAACAGAAGGGGAAAAAAGATGAGCAAAGCATCTTGGATTTGACAGGTGGACTGATCTGCTTCAGGGCACAATCGGGGGAGCGGACATATAAACATGCACCACGGGACAGGCACAAGGTCAGGTGAGGTTTGAGCAAGCCAATTTTACCCATAATATCAATAATCAATAAAGACAGTAGACAACTGAACCAGTGCTTCAGCAGAACAAGGAAATAAATCGCACAGCTCTGTGGCCATTAGGCAATCACACTAGATTTGAAGGGAAGGAAGGGAAGGAAAGGAGGGGTTATAAAAGTGGACCACAAAAGGCTAAGATGGTAAGCACACATACTCTTAGAAAAAAAGGTTCCAAAAGAGTTCCCTATAGGATAACCGTTTTTGGTTCTAGGTAGAAACCTTTTTGGTTCCAGGTACCTGGAACCAAAAATTGTTATTCAAAGGGTTCTCCTATGGGGACAGCCGAATAACTATTTTAGGTTCTAGATAACAGTTTTTTTTTTAGAGTGCAGGGTACCTTTTTAGAGTGTACATACCCTTACCTTCACCTCTTAATAAACTGGGAAAAACAAAACCTGGAACTGCTAGATGTCTGCGTCTGTCGCTTTGACTCTCTCTCTCTCTCTCTTTCTCTGTGACATAAGACAACCTTGTGATGTAGGTTATTATATCAACAGTAGAACAGTCTGCAATAATACAAACTATCATAGGTAATTGTTCTGTTAATGGTCTTTTCATCCCCTTTGTGGTTGGTCATTATACTGTCCAAAGAGAAATATCATCATTCTCCAAATGGTTTTTAAGTGTTCAAATAGGCATAGCTTAATTGCCTAATCGTAGGTGGTTAAGGCTCCTTGAAATTAATTTGGCTTGCATACTTGCCAAGATAATCCCTTCATTAACACCTAGTTAATGTGCTTCTTCTACCTAGAGTCACTCCATAGTAATAGCTTTTTGTCCCCTGTCTAGTGACTCGGCTACTGCACCACTTAGGAACTCCAGGCCCCCCATCTCATTCCCCAAGAGTGAACTAAACCCCTACGGATGGCCAAGTCTAAAAGACCAGGCAAAGAGCATCGGGCATCGCTTCAAAACCGCGCCTCAATTGTTCTGACCTAAAATGTATTCCCCATCGGAGCCAAGAGCCGAGATTACCTGCCAGTTTCCCTCCCCAAACTGGAGGAGCGAGGAAACTGGGGGCGCTCGTGGCTCCAACTCCAAAGCTGCCAGTGGTGGTAATGAGGCAACCCGGGAACGATGGTACTATTTCAGCTACTGTATTAGCACTCTGAAAGGTTAACCCCGAGCCCAATTAATTCGACCAGTTAAAAAGGTCAGTGCACTTTGTAAAGGGCTAGGGAGCCAATACACTAGCGACTTGCGTATCTACGACAAGCTCATTACTTAAGCATCATCATGCTTCATTATAAAGTGGCAAACATTGTTTAAACATGATTGCAGGGGCCGGGGATCTGAGAAAGGTAGTGGTTGTTGGATCCAAAAGGCAAACTACAAGAGTAGTTAGTGGCATAGTTTGGCAGCTTTATTATCTGCAAATGGGGAAAAGGTGCCATCTTTATTTGGCTGGAATAATCTGGTAGAACTCTTCCTTTGTCTGTTCAACTAACAATGTGCAGTCTGAGGAACTGAAGAATATGTAGCAGTGCAAAGAGTGAATGGTAAAAGACAAAACACTTGCAATTAATAAAGTGAATGGTAACAGACATAGCTATGGGGGTAAACATATATCCTGATCAATGCCAGTACAAACTGCAAAGGTGGAGATAGCTATATTTCAAGATATGGTTGCCCTATTTTCGAGGCAGTTTTAGAACTATGCTCAAAGTGTATTTGGGTAGAACACATTGTACAGTCTTTGGAAAACAGAAACCATACCAACCAAACAGCATAACCTACTTCATTAGCACATTACACTAACAAACATCTCCCTCACATTTACAGGAACAACCCATTGCTCTTGTGTAACATCCTAATTAGGGATGGATGTGTTTTTTAATTAAGTCATTAAGTCATTTATTTCTCGATGCTTCTGATATTCTGATTGAGTCATTAGCGGAACAAAACACCTACCATTCTATTCATACTAGAGTAGTTCTTAGGAGGCTGTGGTACGGTAACAAAGGTAGTCCAACACCTCCGCTTTCCTTTTACTCCCCCCTTCTAAATTATTCTCTTTAAATTAACCACCTGGAGAGTCAGGTGGAGTAGGCCAGATCAAAGGGCCTAGCCTGGGAAAATTAAAATCTGATCCTCTGGCTCCCCTTTGAAAACCAATCTTTTAGAAAATAATTTTTCAATATTCTTAGTTAACCCTTGTGTTGTCTTAAAGATAAAAAATGACCAGCCACTACGTTTAACAGCAGAGAAACCCCCCTAAATTATATTTGTTCAACTTGAAATTTGATGGCTTTTGTTCATCGCCTTTGTTCATATTTCCATGAAAGCTGTACACCACCAGGGTAAACAGATTGTCTTAGGGTCATTTTTAACCCAGTAGTTGTTAAATAATTTACTCACCACAAAGACCACACAGACACACACACACAATGAGAAATTGAGATTGTGTGCTACTGATTAGACTCAGGCAAAACTAAAGTATTGTGCATGGGCAGCATCTCCACGACTCCACACATGACTCAAGTTCACAGACAAAATAAAAACAATTCAGACAAAATAAACATTTCCTGAAAGCATTGTTTACTAATGGGGAATGCAGTCAAAGGCTTTAAAGGTGCTGCAGATGACAGTCCCCCCAGTTCTCTCATTGCTGAAGCCATAAGTGCACGTTTCAGTGCCCAAAAGGTCGCAGATCTGATTTTTTCAGATGTCCAGGAGGAACAAGAGAACAAGGATTTAGAAGAGGAGGTAGATGGGGAAGAATACAACCCAGAGCACAATGAATCATCTTCAGATGAAGAAGAAATCATCCAAGCTGAGAGACATTTTTGTTAAAGAACAGCAAAATAACATGGTCCTTGTCACCATATGACAACCAGGGCAAGATGGCAGCACAAAATGTCATAAGGATGACCCCAGGGCCCACAAGACATGCAGTTGCCCATGCCCAGGACATCGCCTCAACATTCTACATGTTCATCACAGCAGCCATCGAAAAAGCAGTCTTCCATTCATCGCCTGCACGAATGCGCACCAGATTGTAGGCGCTCCTCAAGTCCAACTTCGTGAAGTACTGCGCCCCGTGCATTTGTTTGATGATGGTTGGGATGAGGGGTAAAGGATCGCTGAACTTGACGGTGGCCTTGTTCAGTGTTCGATAATCAATGCAGGGACGCAGTCCCCCATCTTTCTTCTTGACAACAAAGAAGCTGCTGGAGACTCTCCTGTACACAGGTCTCCATGGCCTCGGCCTCCGCAGAGGAGAGGGGATAGACATGTCCTCTCGAGAGGGCTGCGTCAGAAAACAGGTCAATGGCACAGTCCCAGGGGCGATGAGGAGGCAGGCGTGTAGCCCAGGTCTTTGAGAAAACCCAGTGCAGATCCTGGTACTCCTCCAGTAAATCCACTTGAGGAGCACACTCCGGACTTTCCACCGTAGTAGTGTTGACAGACACCACGAGACACCTCCCCTGACACTCCTGCGACCAACCCAGCAGTCTCCTCTCGGACCAGTAAATTATTGGGTTATGCAATCAGGGGCAACCTAAAACAATGGTTTGGGTGTCCATAATCAAGAAAGTGATCTGTTCTGAATGAATGTCATGGGTCAGCAAAGAAACAGGAACAGTGATGTGATGTACGAGCCCTGTCCCTATTGGATGATTATCCAGGGTTCGAACTGGAATAGGTGACTCTAGGGGAACCAAAGGAATGCATAATGCAGTGGCCAGTGCACTAAGATATTCCCGGCAGTTTTGGAATCAATCAGAGCTAACGGGAGTGAAGAGCTAGGGTACTCAGGGAATTTAACCGGAAAACCCACTGGTTGATTTGACAGACAAGGATAGGAGACCTTGCCTCCTACCTGGGTTGGCGCAGGGGAATTTCCTGGCTTGCCACCTCCTCACCTCCTAGTGGATAGAGAGCAGGTCAGGGAGACATGACCCCTTTCTTCACAATAGAAGCAGAGGCTCAGAGTCCTCCTTCGTGCCAAGCCTCCAAACGTGCCAAGCCCACCTTCCTCAGCTCTGGCCATGGAGCGGGGGCAGCCATGGGCTCCGAATTCCACGCAGGTTTTCTTTGGTATCACAGGAGGTTGTCCAACCAGATCGCCATGCTGATGAGCTGGTTGAATGACAGGTTGTCATCACGGAAGGCTAACTCCAGCTGTACCTCCTCCCTCAGTCCGCTGTGGATAACGGTGACAAGAGTCAACTCGTTCCATCCGGTGGAGGCCGCGCTGGTCCAGAACTCCAGGGCGAACTCAGAGGCGGTCCTAGATCCCTGGCGTAGTCGGAGTAGACGCTTACCCTCCTCTCGGCCCTCCACAGGATGATCAAACACCGAGTGGAAGAGTAGGGTGAAGCGCGCGTAGGACCCGACCTTGGGTCCGCCCGTCTCCCAGACCGCAGCACCCCAGTCCAGAGCCCGTCCGACGGCACCCCTGTCCAGAGCCCGACGGTGGCAACCCTGTCTCTTCCGAAAACAGCCCCGGCGTAGCGGGCGAGGTACAGGTCGCATTGTAGAAGGAACCAGTTGCATCTTTCTGGTGCGCCGTCAAAGTGCTCCAGGAGGGACAGGGGTATTTCACGGACCGGCTCCGGTGGAACGGAGGTAGGTCGTAGTGTGGGAGCTGGTACCGGGATCGGTGCTGGAGACTGGAGGGACTGCACACTCCCCTCCAAGTGCAGGATGGTTGCCAGCACACTGTCCATGGTGATACCGAGTCTGGAGAGACAGTCCTCGTGGTGCTGTACTGTACCTACAATGGTTTCCAGCTCGGCCTTTCTCGCAATGCGGGTCGGTTATTCTGTCACGCTGGTATAAAGGATTAGGAGACAGGCGCAGGAATACACAATAGGGTTTTTTAATGAACCCAAAACAAACACGCATACAAAACACTGGGCTGTGCCCAAACAAAAGAGCAAGGGTAAACCTTGTTGAATGGCACTGGACAATACCTATAATACACAGTATATAAAGCATGCAGCGTAATAGCTGCACCAAAGCATAGGTACTCACATGACCAACGGACATTACACCTATGCAGTACCTTTAGCAATAATAATACTACTATTAAACCTGTACTTTTGTAAAGAAAACAATTTTGACAGGTGTGTTGTAATAAAAACGAGTGGTGTCCATTGATTAAATGCAGTCTTTCTGCATGGTGAAGAGGGAGAACCCAGATATTCACACAGTTTGTGATGAATGACAGGTTGGTTCTTCATGTAAAATAGATGTGGGGTTTAAAATTCAATGAAGCTGTCACGATCATCGTATGAGTGAGACCAAGGCGCAGCATGGTATGCGTACATTCTCTTTTAATGAATGAAACACTGAACAAAACAACAAAATCAACGAACGAAACGTGAAGTTATACAAATAGTGCAGACAGGCAACTAAACATAGACAAGATCCCACAAACACAAAAGGGAAATGGCTGCCTAAATATGATCCCCAATCAGAGACAATGATAAACAGCTGCCTCTGATTGGGAACCATATCAGGCCACCATAGACATACAAATACACCTAGATAACCCACCCACGTCACCATCACGCCCCAACCAACACAGAGATAAAACAGCTTACTATGTTCAGGGCGTGACAGAAGCTGCTTTATCTTAGGGGTTTATTGAAGGCGGGTCATTTTTGACCCTTAGGACAAGGGGAGTATACGGAATGTTAAGACCACACAAGGGTTTAGGTATTGACTTAACTATGAGTGAAGTGTGTGGTGTAGCGAGGAGACTTTAAAAACAGTACCATCACTAATAATGTATGAACACATATCGAAGAAATTGTTACGATATCTGTCATGTCCCTTTTGCATAACATCACAAATGTCCTCATCTACTCATAAGAAACGTCCAGACATCAGCTACCCACTTGAACTTGACCTGGAACGTCCAAGGTCTTGATTGACAAGTTAAGTATTCCTTCTGTTAAGCCTTCCTGTGTAACTAGCTTGACAAATAAAGACCTTCGGTGTTCTTTCTGTGAGGACACACAAAGCAAACAGAGTAAAAAAGGGATCAGAGCAGCAATCCAAACTAGTTAGTTACAGTTGCCACTGGTGGAGAGCAAGGAGGACAAGCCTTTGGCAGAGCCAGACAGAACTTGATACACCTCGCCGCAGTGAAAATTAAGAGAAGCTGCTTAGCTTCAGAGAGAGGGAATGTGACGGTATTATCATGACGACAGAGAAATGAGAGAAGAAAATGAATTAAGAGGATGGGTAGTGGACGGTGGTAGGAAGGACAGGTGCTGATGAGAAGAGATGAAAGGGATAAAGTAAAGTTGAGTGTCTCCACTTTGGGAATTTGCATACTTATTATCGTTCTTGGGCTTTGTTCCAATATCCAATATCCACAATAGCATACCACTTGAAGAAGAAGAAGAAGAAGAATGTCATATTCCTGCCTCTCAGCATTGCATTAATTCAAACCCCCTGTGGATGTGGTTCTGCCTATCAGCATTGTGGGGATGGAAAGTGAACTTATTCTAATGTATTTCATAACTCCTCTTGGGAATGTGCTTTGAGACAAACTTCACAGAGCAGACTAAAGAATCAAAGGCCTAGGGATCAATATGTTTCTATCATTTGAATGTTTGTGTCAATATCAATATCTATCATAGTGCAGTCACTGCATTGTTTTCGGGTGCCATGGTAGGTACAGTATGCAAATCAAAATGGAGGCACATTTCAGCATTGGACCTAGAGAGCTGAGCTGGCTGCACTTTCCCATTAATATTTATACTTTAATATGAATATCAATGGTTTTCATAACCGCATTCCTCTTTATTTCTCTCCTCCTAACTTGTTTTCCCAGAGCTGGCCACAGTTTACTGATCTCTTCTCAGTGATCCATGCAGGGAGGCATGCTTACACACATACACAGACACACACAGGCAGGCACGGATACACACACGCAAACACACACATGCACACACACGCATGCAGGACCCCCCCCCCCCCCACCACCACCACCACCATACACACCCTCTTTCTCTCTGAACATCCCTGAACAGTGTTGGCTAAGTAATGTTCTTCTCCCGTCTCTCTCCAAATGGGACCTTTAAGATATATCGGCATTTTAAATGTTTGGAGGATGAAAATGGAAATTCCCATTCAACAGGTTCTGGAAGCGTCTTCCAACCTCACGGTGACTGCAGCTTTATTCTCTTTCTAAGTCTCCAGACCACTAGTTGAAATTGCTCCCTGCATTTAAACAGAAGAACATCCATTTACAGGTGAGCTTGGAGGAAAAGGAATACAGGAATTGCTCCTTGCATCAGGTTAAAAGCATCCATTTATGAGTTCGGAGAGGGAATAGGCAGCTAGATTTGCTTTGAAGATCGCTTAGGTGAAAGCAACACAGTCTGTTTGTGCTTGGTATTGGTTGTTTACCATTCCCCCGGCTTTCATACCTGACCTACCAAATCCAGAGAGCGAGAGCGAGAGCGAGAGAGAGAGCGAGAGAGAGAGAGAGAGAGAGAGAACTCTCCACAGGTCATAAACACGCTTTGCACATCAGGACGACTTTCTTTGTTTTTGTTTTTTAAATGTGTATCTTTTCTCTTTCTCTTTTCCCCTCTCGCTCTCTATCTCTTTGTTTCTAGGAGGGAGATGGGATAAAAGGCGCTGTTCGCCTGCCCTGTTCACCGAGCAACTCACCATTGTGAAGAGATTCTCCACTCAGTAATGACATGGTTTAAATAATTCAGCAAACACTGGAATAAGACACAGATTGTTTTCTTATATATTTAAATTAGGGGAGATGGGAGAAATTGTACACGAAGAGACTCACACAGGGTAATATCTCTACTTGGGAGATAAACACAACACTTTTGAAAAATATTGTGGAGATAACTTTTCAAGGCAGGACATCCCCATGTTGTTGTGAAAAAGGGAATAGTGGTGTTGTTGTTCAGGCCTTTCTTTGCATTATGGGTATTGTGAGGATGACCGTTGCGTTGGATCAGTGAGGAGGACGACCAAATGCAGGTGCCAGAGTTTCAGGATTCCTTAATAAATTAACACTATTTACAAATATGTACAACATGTACAAGTGAAAGAAAGGCTATGTATACATGGTTCAAAGTATTTCAAGACCTTTAGCTCTGGCCTGGCATAACCCTCTCTCCTCCCTGTCAAATGGCACATCACAGCTTCTTAGAGCCTTTCAGGAAACCACCTGACAGGAAACATGACTGATCAACCAATCAACAATTACATGGTTTCAATAAGGCAATAAATCACAATTAACACATCAAGGAAATACCATCGGAACTCCCGTACACGTACACATTTCAATAATAGTGTGAACCCTTGTCAAATGGACATGAAATGAAACCATCAAAACCATACCCCCAGGATCATTTTTCAGTGTCGCGCGCCCCAGACAAGATAGAATTGCTTGTCTCAAAACTAAACGGTTTGACAACTAACCTCCCAAACCAGGAACTGCCAGAACCCTCCCCAAACAGTGAGTACTAATAATAATGAGATTTATTAAACGTTTACAATGCTCATGATTAATGCTAAACATCTTTATATTGTCAATAATGATAAATAGGTCTCGGGAAACCGCCTCGGCTCAAACAGACAAATGCCCGCACTTAAAGGTTCCCAGAATGTTTTATTGGGATGTGGGAACAGTCTGGTGGGAACATTGTGGGGACATCACAAAATATAAACTGTCCCGCTGTGCAGATGATTATACAACGTTTCTTTTAGGGTGCAAAAAACCTTCACCTGATGGTTCAAGAACATTCCCAGATTTTTTTGATTTTTTCATGTTCTGTAAAAGTTCCTAAAACATTTCTTTAGGCTGTGGGAACAATGTGGGGATATGGCAAGAGATAGGTTCCCAAAACACTAAAACTGAAACTTAATGGGAATCTTAGGTAATGTTCTGGGAATGTTCCAGGTTTGCTGGGTAGTTATGGGCTCACAATGGTGTATGATTCATTAGTCCAAGCACTAGTGTTTGAAAGGTAATGTGGCATTAAACACTTACTACACACAGAACAATGCACTAACAAACGTTTTGACGCTCAGACCACTGTCCATACACTGACAACACCCAAACAAATCAATGGCGTCACCATAGTCCCTTGAGACAGTACCCAATAAAGATAGTCAACATCACAGGTCTGCAATGGTATTACTTAGTGACCAAACCTTGTAAAGAGACAACCATTGGAGCGACAGGTAGCCTAGTGGTTAGCCAGTAACCGAAAGGTTGCTAGATCAAATCCCGAGCTGACAAGGTAAAAATCTGTCGGTCTACCCCTGAACAAGGCAGTTAACCCACTGTTCCTAGGCCGTCATTGTAAATAAGAATTTGTTCTTAACTGACTTGCCTAGGTAAATACAAAAATAAAAAGAACGTACGACATAAAGCAAGTACGTTGAATGTGTCACCAAACAGACCACTGTAATTGCATGAGGTCCCATTGGCTCAATAACCACATGGTGATACACAGTACATACCCCCAAAGCCTTTGGTATCCAGCATGTTTCAAGACAACATGAATGTGACTTTTAAAAGAGGCTTACGTGGGTTGACTGCTTGGCCTGTCATCGTAAAAGGTCAGGTTTGGATAAAGAGTCCTTTGAAATATGACTGTAATTTACCGTTTTAGTCTGATAATGAGACTAAGATCAACATAGAGTCCATTGTATGTTAATCAAACACAACCATATTTTAGTCCAGCTCTACCTGTGGATGTTCTGTACAAATTATCTTGCGTTACAGTATGTGACCTTCCGCTAATTGTTTACGCTAGTTCTCTCTACAGCTTGTTCCTGCATTATACTACTTAGTGCCAACTGTTTTGTACAGTATGTTACTGAGGAAACCTCTGAAACTTCTGAACTGTAACAATTGGTTACAAACCACATTAAGCATACTGTTAAAAGTCACAATTTGGTGTCATCTTCCCCTTGCCACAGCACACACCCACCAAACAGCCTATTACATATACTGTCAACTGGATCGTTACCGTGGGAATTACAGTATCTGTCTCAAAAGATCATAACAATGATTATGAGCCAAGTTGGCGGTGGCGATAAAACGTGTGTGAGCATTTTCAAACTTTGTCAAAGTAATTGAATAATTAAAGCTCTTAAATTAGATTTATTTCTCCCAAAAAAGGACAGCGGGGGAATTAAGTGAATAGCAGGTCTATTGATCTTCACATCCGTCTTATATACAGACTGACAGTGAAGATTGCTGCGTGGCTCTCCTACAAGCCTCACAATCTCGCCTCCTTCACAGGTGTACTTGCCAATGGCAGGTTTGTACCCCAATCCATTCCATATCCCTGACTTACCTTACACAACAACATCCATCTTTTCATCTCAGGGTCCTCTGTAGGCAGTTAGTCTCCAAAATAGCTGACTTCGCTGAATTCAATTAGGGCTTTTGGGGGGAAGCTGAGCCATTGCTGTGCAGCATGGTCTCATAGACTAGATGTAACATAGTAAATGTGAATCTGGAAATCTAAAATTAGTATGATATGGTATGTTTGGTATTGTTACAGAAGATAACTTAAGACAAACACTAAAGTAGGGTGGGTGAGTATATAACACGAACGTCTAGCAACCCAAAGGTTGTATGTACGAATCTCATCATGGAAAACTTTAGCATTTTAGCTAATTATCAACTTTTCTACTCCTTACTACTTTTTAGCTACTTTGTAACTAAACCCAACAAATAAGAAACATCGCCTTTTTCAGGGCCCTGTCTTTTCAGGGCCCTGTTTAAACACTGTTTCCCATGCTTGTTCAATGAACCATAAACAATTAATGAACATGCACCTGTGGAACGGTTGTTAAGACACTAACAGCTTACAGACGGTAGGCAATTAAGGTCACAGTTATAAAATCTTAGGACACTAAAGAGGCCTCTCTACTGACTCTGAAAAACACCAAAAGAAAGATGCCCAGGGTCCCTGCTCATCTGCGTGAATGTGCCTTAGGCTTGCTGCAAGGAGGCATGAGGACTGCAGATGTGGCCAGGGCAATAAATTGCAATGTCCGCACTGTGAGACGCATAAGACAGCGCTACAGGGAGACAGGATGGACAGCTGATCGTCCTCGCAGTGGCAGACCACGTGTAACAACACCTGCACAGGATCGGTACATCCGAATATCACACCTGCGGGACAGGTACAGGATGGCAACAACAACTGCCTGTGTTACACCAGGAACGCACAATCCCTCCATCAGTGCTCAGACTGTCCGCAATAGGCTGAGAGAGGCTGGACTGAGGGCTTGTAGGCCTGTTGTAAGGCAGGTCCTCACCAGACATCACCGGCAACATCGTCGCCTATGGGCACAAACCCACCGTCGCCGGACCAGACAGGACTGGCAAAAAGTGCTCTTCACTGACGAGTCGCAGTTTTGTCTCACCAGGGGTGATGGTCGGATTTGCGTTTATCGTCGAGGGAATGAACGTCACACCGAGGCCTGTACTCTGGAGCGGGATCGATTTGGAGGTGGAGGGTCCATCATGGTCTGGGGCGGTGTGACACAGCATCAACGGACTGAGCTTGTTGTCATTGCAGGCAATCTCAACACTGTGCATTACAGTGAAGACATCCTCCTCCCTCATGTGGTACCCTTCCTGCAGGCTTATCCTGACATGACCCTCCAGCATGACTAGATAGCCATTTCACACCGGTTACATTCACCCACCTTTTGACCTCCTGCTTTTCCGCAGCAACCAGTGATCCGGGTCACGGCACCAATGTAACAGTATAGCTTCCATCCCTCTCCTCGCTCCTCCAAGGGCTCGAACCAGGGGATCTCTGCACACATCAACAACAGCCACCCTCGAAGCATCGTTACCCATCACTCCACAAAAGCCGCGGCCCTTGCAGAGCAAGGGGAACAACTACTTCAAGGTCTCAGAGTGAGTGACGTCACCGATTGAAACGCTATTAGCGCGCACCCCGCTAACTAGCTAGTCATTTCACACCGGTTACATGTAAATTCGTAACATATTGTACGAATTGCAATTCATAACATATTGTACAACGGTTGCAGCTATGCATTATAGTGACATACCTCAAGGACATTTAGGTGCAGTAGGTGCAGTAAACTCAGGGGAGAACAAGGTCTCTGTAAGTCTCTAACTTTCCTTTTGAGGTAGTTTATTGAAAGTGCTGCCTTTGCCAATGAAAAGCATTTGAGTATATTTGGAAGAGGGTGAAACTACTGTATACTGTATCCTTGCAATGTGAACTATTGTGTCAAACAGTTTAGTCTGAGCTGTGGTTTGTGAAAGGTTCAGTAGTGAATCATAATGTTGAGGTAAAGGAAGAGCGGAGTGAGGGAGTTCACTGCTTTGTCAATAGGAAAAATGACAGACAATGGCACATGTATTTTTTATTTAGTGAATGTAAAGTCCCTGAGCAAAATGGTTGCTTCCGGTCCTGCTGTGTTGAGGGTGAATTTCAATTTTACAACAGACTTGCAATTGCTTCCAATTTGAAGGCTCTTACATTTCTTGGAATTCACATTCCCAGTAGGCCTACTCTATTGAATGCCACTGTCAGGTGCCCTTAGATGGCCAATAAACAGTCCAATCTCCAGAAGAAATTCCAATCTCCAAAAGCCATTCAAGTGTCAATTGACCTACATTGCATTGTACATATTTCATTTTTCATCAAGGTTCCCCTGCTTTTCTCCGAAAAAAAAACAAGTGAACATCTCTCTAGACTAAAATGACAAACACAAAAGGGAAGGTGGGAAGGAAAGAAAGCGGGAAAGAGAGAAGGAAGGGACTATGTTACTAGCTTTCCAACTAACCAACTAACTACCTAGTAAAGACACAATCCAACGAACAGAAGATACGACGCTGTAATAACATGATGCAAGAGTTCTGTATGGATTGGTAAAAAAGACATACATTCAGTTTCGCCAGGCTTGATCTATTTAAGTGATAATGCCCTCGAAGCCGATGTTAGGAGCATATATTGGCACGGTGTGCCGGCCCTTGACTTCGTCTCAGGCCTAACAACACCTGTGCCGATATATCTTCCAAACACCTGCTTCTCTGGCATTATCTCTTAAGTAGAAACTGGCTAAACTGAATGCAGAGTTACTATTAAAGAACAGACTAAATGTGTTCTGGGAACGTTCTTGCAACATCAGGCAAATGTTTTTTATTCAGCTTTGGGAAAATTAATATCCACATCAAAGCTCTTTGCCTTTTGTAACACTCACAATCAAAGAGCATCAGAAATTGAACTTTTCTTGGATTCCTTCAGAAATAGTGAGAACAAATGCATTGAGTAAAAGTATTGAGCTTTTATATAAAACTGCCTCGGCTCAGACAGACAAATGCCCGCAGAGTATGTCCTGGTGGTTTATAGTCTTTTAAGGGTTCAAGGGTTATACTAGAGGCATTTTTTACCAATCCATACAGAACTCTTGCATCATGTTATCTCAGAACCTCAGTTCAATTGGAACTCATTGGCTTTCAAACCACTACAGTATGCTACTGTTTTGCTGGAAGCGGTACCAGTAGCCAACACATATTTTTACATACTGAGCAGGCGGTCATGTTCAGCTTCAAGGTTCGCTAATGACAAAATGTGGAGCCATTAACCCCCGCGTCAATTACCGTACAAATAAGAAGCAAGAAGACAGTATATCATCCATAGGGTGAGTGCTGATCCTTGTTGTCTATGGGCTATGATCAGGAACAAGAGGCTTACAACAGAAGGCCTAGAAAAGGACCAGCTCGGTTCATATCACATGCCTGCATACCAACCTAGATTCACCGGTGTTATCTTACAAAACCGCTAAGTTCAATGTTGACAGATTTTGGAATGATTGGATCCGTTTCAAACCTTAAGAAGGATGAATAACTTCAGCTGCATTAGACAGCCATGGTATAACTGATGGACGGGCGGCGATGTGACACAGAATAATGATTTATACTCCATTTCATTAAAATCTCATTAAGGCCATGATCATTCCTACAGTAATTCAATCATTCTTTACAGTTGCCTCTGTAAATGTTGATATATTGATCATTCTTTAGAAGGCTTGGTCCCATTAAATCACATAGCCCTATTGGGTTGTGTCCCAAATGGCTCCCTATTCCTATATTTCCTTTGTCTAAAGTAGTGCACTATAAAGGGAATATGGTACCATTTGGGAGGCACATTAGACATATGGCAGTGGTTTAACGTGAAATTAGCAAGAAGAATAAATGGCTAAATGGCATTTTTCCATCCCCAGGAAAAGTTCAATCACTGCATCCCAAATGGCACCCTGTTCCCTATATAGTGCACTACACTCTTAGAAGTAAAGGTGCCTGGTAGAACTTTTTGGGTTGCTACACTGGCGAAACCTTTGCAGTTGAAAAACATTCCTCAAGGAACCCCTCTGAAAAGGGTCTTCAAGGAACCCCTGTGTAAAGCTTAAAATCTGAATGATTTTGTGGTTGGAGGGGTTCAATTTTGAACCTTTTTAATAATATATTGTAGAGGTGACAGCCTATCAGATTGAAGGTGTGGCTTATTGGAGGAGTGGCTTTATTAAGATAGTTATTTTATGGACACATCTGATGGGACCTCAATAAATGCATTGACAAGCATTGATAATGTTATTTTTGTGAAGCCTATTTGATTCTGAGTTCGGACATACAGTACATCAGGAAAGTATTCAGACCCCTTGACTTTTTCCACATTTTTTTACATTACAGCCTTATTCTTAAATTGATTAAATAAATAAAAATCCTCAGTAATCTGCACACAATACCCCATAATGACAAAGTAAAAACTGTTTTTTTTTAGAAACGTTTGCAAATTTAAAAAAATAAATAAATACAGAAATACCTTATTTACATAAGTATTCAGACACTTTGTTATGAGAATCAAAATTGAGCTCAGGTGCATCCTGTTTCCATTGATCATCCTTGAGATGTTTCTTCAACTTAATTGGAGTCCACCTGTGGTAAATTCAATTGATTGGACAGGACTTGGAAAGGCACACACCTGTCTATATAAGGTCCCAGAGTTGACAGTGCATTTCAGAGCAAAAACCAAGTCATGAGGTCGAAGGACCTTTGCTTCATACAGTTACACATATGCTTTATTACACAATTTAATGTATGGATTCTGGCAATGACATTTCAGCTGGAGCTTTTGTTGCGAGTGGCATGTTAATGACTGATCGGTATCTCAACTCATTCTTATCTAAATTAATTCAGTGTGCAGACCTCCACAATCCATCTGATAACTCAAATAAACAATTTTGGATAAGCCTAAATTAATTATGGGCATGGTTGACCACCCCCTTCCCTCCCGGCACTCATTCTTCTGGCATTTCAGTTTGTCCTCCCAATGGCACATGTTCAAAGTGGATGGCCCTTGATAATGTCTCTCCCCTGAGCCACCACTGACCTTTACAGTCCATTATGTCTTGTCCATTTTCCTACCAGAACACCAGCAGCATGAGAGAAGTTTGGACGGGTTCTCTCTCCATGCTCACTCCACATGGACTCATGTCGCACTCCTGAGAGAAAAGGCAGTTGATAGCTTCGACTGGGTGCTGTGTACAGGTTACTGGCTCGTACACAGGTCTCACGGGAGAAATGATGAAGGACCATACTGAACGCCATTGTTGACATTACTTCAGCCAGTAAGGAGGGGTTTACATTGGGTTCTTCAGTACATTTCTTATCAAGATAATTTGCATGTGTGCAACCAAAACTCGGACATTAGACACCTCAGATTTCCATTTGTGTGCCTTTTAAGGTGCATCCATTCCTAAGGAAGTCTTTCAAAGGGAGAGATACAGAATCATTGATCAACATGTCAACAAGAAAAACGTGGTAGCGGACATTCCGTAAGTCCTGGAAGAAAGAAAATAAACATCTTCATCTTTTTGACCTGTTGCATTGACATATATGTTCCTTCGACAACTAGCCAAAACATGAAACCTGTTGTTTAACAAATCTGCTTTAATTTAATGTCAGTCCCAATGCTCAATCCCTCTGTTCGTCATGTGACCTGATATTGAAACATTTACTTCTTCAAATTACTAAGACATTGCATTATTAGAGTGCTATCTGAAAGCCAATTACCATTCACTTTGTTACTTCACACTTATTAAATGTCTATTATATTAAGATTCATATGTAATGCTATGGAGCATTAGTGAGGTCAAGCTCTGATGTTGGGCGATTTGGCCTGGCTTGCATTTGGCATTCCAATTCATCCAAAAGGTGTTCAATGAGGTTGAGGTCAGGTCGATGTGCAAGCCAATCAAGTTCTTCCACACCGATCTCAACAAATTATTTCTTTATGGACCTCGCTTTATGCACATGGGCATTGTCATGCTAAAACAGGAAAGGGACTTCCCCTAACTGTTGCCACAAAGTTGGAAGCACAGAATTGTCTAAAATGTCATTGTATGCTGTAGCGTAAAGATGTCCCTTCACTGGAACTAAGGGGCCTAGCTCGAACCATCAAAAACAGCCCCAGACCATTATTCTTCCTACACCAAACTTTACAGTTGGCTCTATGCATTTGGGTAGGTACAGTGCCTTGCGAAAGTATTCCCCCCTTGGCATTTTTCCTATTTTGTTGCCTTACAACCTGGAATTAAAATAGATTTTAGGGGGGTTTGTATCATTTGATTTTCACGACGTGCCTACCACTTTGAGATACAAAATATTTTTGGGTGTGAAACAAACAAGAAATAAGACAAAAAAACTGAAAACCTGAGCATGCATAACTATTCACCCCCCAAAGTCAATACTTTGTAGAGCCAACTTTTGCAGGAATTACAGCTGCAAGTCTCTTGGGATATGTCGCTATAAGCTTGGCACATCTAGCAACTGAGATTTTTGCCCATTCTTCAAGGCAAAACTGCTCCAGCTCCTTCAAGATGGATGGGTTCCTGCTGGTGTACAGCAATCTTTAAGTCATACCACAGATTCTCAATTGGATTGAGGTCTGGGCTTTGACTAGGCTATTCCAAGGCATTTAAATGTTTCTCCTTAAACCACTCGAGTGTTGCTTTAGCAGTATGCTTAGGGTCATTGTTCTGCTGGAAGGTGAACCTCTGTCCCAGTCTCAAATCTCTGGAAGACTGAACCTCTGTCCCAGTTTCCCAGTCCCTGCTGAAGAAAAACATCCCCACAGCATGATCCTGCCACCATCATAACTTCACTGTATAGATGGTGTTCTCGGGGGGATGAGAGGTGTTGGGTTTGTGCCAGATATAGTGTTTTCCTTGATGTCCAAAGAGCTACATTTTAGTCTCATCTGACCAGAGTTCCTTCTTACATATGTTTGGGGAGTCTCCCACATGCCTTTTGGCGAACACCAAACGTGTTCGCTTATTTTTTCTTTAAGCAATGGCTTTTTTCTGGACACTCTTCCATAAAGCCCAGCTCTATGGAGTGTAAAGTGGTCCTTAAAGTGGTCCTATGGACAGATACTCCAATCTCTGCTGTGGAGCTTTGCAGCCCCTTCAGGGTTATCTTTAATCTCTTTGTTGCCTCTCTGATTAATGCCCTCCTTGCCTGGTCTGTGAGTTTTGGTGGGCGGCCCTCCCTTGGCAGGTTTGTTGTGGTGCCATATTCTTTCCATTTTTTATTTATTTTATTTTTTATTTAACCTTTTTTTAACCAGTTAGGCAAGTTGAGAACAAGTTCTCATTTACAGCTGAGACCTGACCAAGACAAAGCAAAGCAGTGCGACAAAAACAACATCACATAGTTACACATAAGCAAACGTACAGTAAATAACACAATAGAAAAATCTATGTACAGTGTGTGCAAATGTAGAAGAGTTGGGAGGTAAGACAATAAATAGGCAATAGAGGCAAAATAATTACAATTTAGCATTAACACTGGAGTGATAGATGTGCAGAAGATGAATGTGCAAGTAGAGATACTGGGGTGGAAAGAAGCAAAAAAATGAATAACAATATGTGGATGAGGTACAGTAGTTGGGTGGGCTATTTACAGATGGGCTGTGTACAGGTGCAATGATCGGTAAGCTGCTCTAACAGCTGATGCTTAAAGTTAGATATAAGAGATATAAGACTCCAGCTTCAGTGATTTTTGCAATTCGTTACATTCATTGGCAGCCGAGAACTAGAAGGAAAGGCGGCCAAAGGAAGTGTTGGCTTTGAGGATAACCAGTGAGATATACTTGCTGGAGTGCGTGCTACGGGTGGGTGTTGCTATGGTGACCAGTGAGCTGAGATAAGGGGTGGCTTTACCTAGCAAAGACTTATAGATGACCTGGAGCCAGTGGGTTTGGCGACGAATATGTAGTGAGGGCCAGCCACCGAGAGTATACAGGTCGCAGAGGTGGATAGTATATGGGGCTTTGGTGACAAAACGGATGGCACTGTGATAGACTACATCCAGTTTGCTGAGTAGAGTGTTGGAGGCTATTTTGTAAATGACATCGCTGAAGTCAAGGATCGGTAGGATAGTCAGTTTTACGAGGTTATGTTTCGCAGCATGAGCGAAGGAGGCTTTGTTGTTAAAATAGGACGCCGATTCTAGATTTAATTTAGGATTGGAGATGCTTAATGTGTGTCTGAAAGGAGAGTTTACAGTCTAGCCAGACACCTAGGTATTTGTAGTTGTCCACATATTCTAAGTTAGAACCATCCAGAGTAGTGATGCTGGACAGGCGGGGGGGTGAGGGCAACAATCGGTTGAAGAGCATGTATTTAGATGTACTAGCATTTTATGAGCAGTTGGAGGACACGGAAGGAGTGTTGTATGGCTTTGAAGCTTATTTGGAGGTATGTTAGAGTGTTGGATTAGTAACCAAAAGGTTGCAAGATCAAATCCCCGAGCTGACACAGTAAAAATCTGTTGTTCTGCCCCTGAACAAGGCAGTTAACCCACTGTTCCTAGGCCGTCATTGAAAATAAGCATTTGTTCTTAACTTTATTTTACTTATTTATTTAACCTTTATTTAACCAGGAAGGGCTCATTGAGATTTAAAATCTCTTTTTCAAGAGAGTCCTGGCCAAGATAGGCAGCCCCAAGTCATTACAAAAATTACAGACAAACAACATGAAAAACTTCAAGTAATCTAGTAAGAATTCACAAGAGTATAACAAAAATCAAAAACAGCAAATTAAAAACATTGACAGGTCAGGGAATCAGTCTCAAGATCATTCATCAGTTATTTAAAAACACCAATCGGGACAAGTTCTTCCAGTTTAAAAGTATTTTGTAAGGCGTTCCAAGACGTTGGCGCAGAGTACATAAAAGACCTTTTACCAAATTCAGTTCGGACATTTGGAACAGTTAGCAGGATAAAGTCTAGCGAACGAAGAGAGTACCCACCACATTTCTGAACAATAAAAATGCCCAAATAAAAAGGTAGTAAACCAAAAATGGCTTTATAAATAAAAGTATACCAGTGACTGAGCCTACGAGTGACTAGATAAGGCCAGCCAACCCTGGTATACAAAGTGCAGTGGTGCGTACGGGTTTTGCAGTTTCAAATAAATCTCAAAGTGCCATGGTAAAGGGTGTCAATTGATCTCACACACTGAGCGGAAGCATTCATATATAAAATATCCCCATAGTCTAGTAAAGGCATAAATGTAGCTGACACTAGCCTCCTTCTGGCTTCAAAAGAAAAACATGCCTCATTCCTGAAATAAAATCCCAATTTCAGCTTCAATTTTTTTGTAAGTTGTTGAATATGCAATTTAAAAGAGAGGCCGTCATCAATTAAAATTCCAAGATATTTATATGAGGTTACAACCTCAGTCTCCTTGCCCTGACAGGTAGTAATAGGTGAAAGGTTCAGAAGTCTATTTCTTGCTTTAGAAAACACCATTAGTTTACTTTTGTCAGTATTGAGGATAAGCTTCAATTGACACAAGGTATGTTGAACAGTATAAAATCAAATCAAATCAAATGTTATTTGTCACATACACATGGTTAGCAGATGTTAACCTGTCTAGGATGAGAGTGGCGCTAGCGGCACTCCCCCCCCACCCCCACTGAAAAACCAGTGCCGCGAAATTCAAAAAAAATATTTTTTTTAAATATTTAACTTTCACACATTAAAGTCCAATACAGCTAATGAAAGACACAGATCTTGTGAATCCAGTCAACATGTCCGATTTTTTAAATGTTTTACAGGGAAGACACAATATGTAAAGATGTACACATTAGCACCTAAAAACACATTAGCATAATCCACCATCTTTTATTTGTCCACCAACACCAGTAGCTATCACCAATTCGGCTAAACTAAGATATTTATAGCCCCTAACCAACAAAAAAACTCATTAGATGACAGTCTGATAACATATTTATGGTATGGGATAGGTTTTGTTAGAAAAAAGTGCATATTTCAGGTAGATGGCATAGTTTACAATTGCACCCACCGTCACAAATGGACTAGAATAATTACAATGAGCAACGTGTTTACCTGGTGCTAGGTTTCCTCTAGATGTCAAATCAAATCAAATCACATTTTATTTGTCACATACACATGGTTAGCAGATGTTAATGCGAGTGTAGCGAAATGCTTGTGCTTCTAGTTCCGACAATGCAGTAATAACCAACAAGTAATCTAACCTAACAATTCCACAACTACTACCTTATACACACAAGTGTAAAGGGATAAAGAATATGTACATAAAGATATATGAATGAGTGATGGTACAGAACGGCATAGGCAAGATGCAGTAGATGGTATAGAGTACAGTATATACATATGAGATGAGTAATGTAGGGTATATAAACATAAAGTGGCATAGTTTAAAGTGGCTAGTGATACATGTATTACATAAAGATGGCAAGATGCAGTAGATGATAGAGTACAGTATATACATATACATATGAGATGAGTAATGTAGGGTATGTAAACATTATATTAAGTGGCATTGTTTAAAGTGGCTAGTGATACATTTTTACATCATTTCCATCAATTCCCATTAATAAAGTGGCTGGAGTTGAGTCAGTATGTTGGCAGCGGCCACTAAATGTTAGTGGTGGCTGTTTAACAGTCTGATGGCCTTGAGATAGAAGCTGTTTTTCAGTCTCTCGGTCCCTGCTTTGATGCACCTCTACTGACCTCGCCTTCTGGATGATAGCGGGGTGAACAGGCAGTGGCTCGGGTGGTTGTTGTCCTTGATGATCTTTATGGCCTTCCTGTGACATCGGGTGGTGTAGGTGTCCTGGAGGGCAGGTAGTTTGCCCCCGGTGATGCGTTGTGCAGACCTCACTACCCTCTGGAGAGCCTTACGGTTGCGGGCGGAGCAGTTGCCGTACCAGGCGGTGATACAGCCCGACAGGATGCTCTCGATTGTGCATCTGTAGAAGTTTGTGAGTGCTTTTGGTGACAAGCCGAATTTCTTCAGCCTCCTGAGGTTGAAGAGGCGCTGCTGCGCCTTCTTCACAACGCTGTCTGTGTGTGTGGACCAATTCAGTTTGTCCGTGATGTGTACACCGAGGAACTTAAAACTTTCCACCTTCTCCACTACTGTCCCGTCGATGTGGATAGGGGGGTGCTCCCTCTGCTGTTTCCTGAAGTCCACAATCATCTCCTTTGTTTTGTTGACGTTGAGTGTGAAGTTATTTTCCTGACACCACACTCCGAGGGCCCTCACCTCCTCCCTGTAGGCCGTCTCGTCGTTGTTGGTAATCAAGCCTACCACTGTAGTGTCGTCCGCAAACTTGATGATTGAGTTGGAGGCGTGCATGGCCACGCAGTCGTGGGTGAACAGGGACTACAGGAGAGGGCTCAGAACGCACCCTTGTGGGGCCACAGTGTTGAGGATCAGCGGGGTGGAGGTGTTGTTACCTACCCTCACCACCTGGGGGCGGCCCGTCAGGAAGCCCAGGACCCAGTAGCACAGGGCGGGGTCGAGAACCAGGGTCTCGAGCTTGATGACGAGTTTGGAGGGTACTATGGTGTTAAATGCTGAGCTGTAATCGATGAACAGCATTCTCACATAGGTATTCCTCTTGTCCAGATGGGTTAGGGCAGTGTGCAGTGTGGTTGCGATTGCGTCGTCTGTGGACCTATTGGGTCGGTAAGCAAATTGGAGTGGGTCTAGGGTGTCAGGTAGGGTGGAGGTGATATGGTCCTTGACTAGTCTCTCAAAGCACTTCATGATGACGGAAGTGAGTGCTACGGGGCGGTAGTCGTTTAGCTCAGTTACCTTAGCTTTCTTGGGAACAGGAACAATGGTGGCCCTCTTGAAGCATGTGGGAACAGCAGACTGGGATAAGGATTGATTGAATATGTCCTTAAACACACCAGCCAGCTGGTCTGCGCATGCTCTGAGGACGCGACTGGGAATGCCATCTGGGCCTGCAGCCTTGCGAGGGTTAACACGTTTAAATGTTTTACTCACCTCGGCTGCAGTGAAGGAGAGCCCGCAGGTTTTGTTAGCGGGCCGTGTCAGTGGCACTGTATTGTCCTCAAAGCGAGCAAAAAAGTTATTTAGTCTGTCTGGGAGCAAGACATCCTGGTCCGCGACGGGGCTGGTTTTCTTTTTGTAATCCGTGATTGACTGTAGACCCTGCCACATACCTCTTGTGTCTGAGCTGTTGAATTGCGACTCTACTTTGTCTCTATACTGGCACCTAGCTTGTTTGATTGCCTTGCGGAGGGAATAGCTACACTGTTTGTATTCGGTCATGTTTCCGGTCACCTTGCCCTGGTTAAAAGCAGTGGTTCGCGCTTTCAGTTTCACGCGAATGCTGCCATCAATCCACGGTTTCTGGTTTGGGAATGTTTTAATCGTTGCTGTGGGTACGACATCGTCAATGCACTTTCTAATGAACTCGCTCACCGAATCAGCGTATTCGTCAATGTTGTTGTTGGACGCAATGCGGAACATATCCCAATCCACGTGATTGAAGCAGTCTTGAAGCGTGGAATCAGATTGGTCGGACCAGCGTTGAACAGACCTGAGCGCGGGAGCTTGCTGTTTTAGTTTCTGTTTGTAGGCTGGAAGCAACAAAATGGAGTCGTGGTCAGCTTTTCCGAAAGGATGGTGGGGGAGGGCCTTATATGCGTCGCGGAAGTTAGTATAACAATGATCCAAGGTTTTACCAGCCCTGGTAGCACAATCGATATGCTGATAGAATTTAGGGAGTTTTGTTTTCAGATTAGCCTTGTTAAAATCCCCAGCTACAATGAATGCAGCCTCAGGGTGTGTGGTTTCCAGTTTACATAGAGTCAGATAAAGTTCGTTCAGGGCCATCGATGTGTCTGCTTGGGGGGAATATATCCTCTACTGCCTCAGAAACCCGGATCCGGGAGCACCCCCCACCCCCCACACACTGATTAGCATAGCTAGCATAGCTTCACAAGTAGATAGTAGCATCTAAATATCATTAAATCACAAGTCCAAGACACCAGATGAAAGATACAGATCTTGTGAATAAAGCCACCATTTCAGATTTTTAAAATGTTTTACAGGGAAGACAAAATATGTAAATCTATTAGCTAAACACGTTAGCAAAATACACCACTATTCTAACTCCATCAGTTTCTTACTCCTTCAGGTGCTATCACCAATTCGGCTCAACTAAGATATTGATAGCCACTAACCAAGAAAAAACCTCTTCAGATGACAGTCTGATAACATATTCATGGTATAGGATAGTTTTTGTTAGAAAAAAGTGCATATTTCAGGTAGAAATCACAGTTTACAATTGCACCGACCATCACAAATCGACTAGAATTACTAGATAGAGCAACGTGTATGACCAATTTACTCATCATAAAACATTTCATAAAAATAGACAAAGCATAGCAATGGAAAGACCCAGTTCTTGTGATTTCAGACCATATTTCAGATTTTCTAAGCGTTTTTCAGCGAAAACACAATAAATCGATAAGTTAGCATACCACATGTGCAAACGTTACCAGAGCATCGATTCCAGCCAAAGAGCGCTATAACGTAATCACCGCCAAAATATATTAATTTTTTCACTAACCTTCTCAGAATTCTTCCGATGACACTCCTGTAACATCATTTTACAACATACATATACAGTTTGTTCGAAAAGGTGCATATTTAGCCATACAAAACCGTGGTTATACAATGGAAATAGTCACAACTCAAGCCTCAAAATGAGGAACGTCAGCTTTCAGAGTGATCTAGTTTAATCGAAAGCTAATCATATACTTGACTAAAAAATACAGGGTTGACAGGAATCGAAAGACAAATTAGTTCTTAATGCAACCGCTGATTTACATTTTTAAAATTATCCTTACTTTTCAATACAGGGTTCGCCAAGTGAAGCTATACCAAACAAAATGGCGAAATATGCGTTTAAAATATTTCGACAGAACAGCGATTTATCATATTAAATATTGCTTACTTTGAGCTGATCTTCCATCAGATTCTTGGGCAATGTATCCTTTCTATGTTATAAACGTCTTTTGGTCGATAGATGTCCTCTGTCCTTCGAAATGTCCACCACCAACGACCGACACCCCGAAACGTTTCCAAAGCTAAAAAGTGCACGACAAATAAATTCCTCAGAATCGCACTAAACGGATATAAATTGCTATAAAACGGTTCAAATTAACTACATTATGATGTTTTTAACAACTATAACGACTGAAAACATGACCGGAGAACTAGAACTAGTTACATAACGATTTGGAATGAGGCAGGTCCGAAGTCCATCTTGCTTGTGGCGCGCGGAGAGAGAGAGGGGTCATCCCACGTTTTGTGGTTTTATATGGGCTGTGATTGTGCAATCGACTCCATTCAAAACGTGATGACGTACAGACACCCAGAGGAAGACGTAGGCAGTGTCGGTTTCTTCATAGCATTCACAGTCACCTTAAAAACAGACTCCAGATCAGGGGTAAAAATTTCTGGAATCTGACCCCTGTCATGAAAAGTGCTGTAGATATTGTTCTGTACCACTCAGAGACAAAATTCCAACTTCTATAGAAACTAGAAGGTGTTTTCTATCCAATAATAACAATAATATGCATATTGTACGATCAAGAATTTAGCACGAGGCAGTTTAATTTGGAGACCCAAATATGCTAATGCGGAACAGCACCCCCTATAGTTCCAAGAAGATATACGGCTGTGATTATAATTGAGGAGAATTCCCTTGGTAGATAATGCGGTCGACATTTGATTGTGAGGAATTCTAAATCAGGTGAACAGGATGACTTGAGTTCCTGTATGTTGTTATGATCACACCACGTCTCGTTAATCATAAGGCATACACCCCCGCCCCTCTTCTTACCAGAAAGATGTTTGTTTCTGTCGGCGCGATGCGTGAAGAAACCAGCTGGCTGCATCGACTACGTTAGCGTCTCTCGAGTGAGCCATGTTTCCGTGAAGCAAAGAACGTTACAGTCTCTGATGTCTCTCTGGAATGTTACCCTTGCTCGGATTTCATCAACTTTGTTGTCAAGAGACTGGACATTGGCGAGTAGTATGCTAGGGAGTGGAGCGCGATGTGCCCGTCTCCGAAGCCTGACCAGAAGTATAAAAAGCAGTTTGCAAGTTCTGGAAAGCTTTTGTAAGAGACGAGGCACAACAGTAAATAACAGTATCATCAGCATAAAAATGAAGTTGCGCATTTTGGACATTTTTGTCTAACTGTCTTGCCTAGTAAAATAATAAAATTAATTGTTTGGGCACAGACGTGGATAGTAATGGATTTAATGGTACACTGTGGGATGTTCAAAGTTTCTGATATTTTTTTATAACCCAACCCTGATCTGTACTTCTCCACAACTTTGTCCCTGACCTGTTTGGAGAGCTCCTTGGTCTTCATGGTGCCGCTTGCTTGGTGGTGCCCCTTACTGAGTGGTGTTGCAGACTCTGGGGCCTTTCAGAACACGTGTATATATACTGAGATCATGTGACAGATCATGTGACACTTAGATTGCACACAGGTGGACTTTATTTAATTAATTATGTGACTTCTGAAGGTAACTGGTTGAAACATATCTTATTTAGGTGCTTCATAGCAATGGGGGTGATTACATATGCATGCACCACTTTTCTGTTGTTTATTTTTTAGAATTTTTTGAAACAAGTTATTTTTTTCATTTCACTTCACCAATTTGGACTATTTTGTATATGTCCATTACAGTGAATCCAAATACAAATCTATTTAAATTACAGGTTGTAATGAAAGAAAATAGGAAAAACGCCAAGGGGGTAAATACTTTTGCAAGGCACTGTAGCGTTCTCCTGACATCCACCAAACCCACGTTTGTCCGTCAGACTGCCAGATGGCAGAGCATGATACATCACTCCAGAGAACGCATTTCCACAGCTCAAGAGTCCAATGGCTAAGAGCTTTACACCACTCCAGCCGACGCTTGGCGTTGCGCATGGTGATTGTAGGCTTGTGTGCGCCTGCTCGGCCATGGACACCCATTTCATGAAGCTGAGCCATGTGTTGCTCCTAGACATTTCAACTTCACAATAACAGCACTTACAGTTGACCGGGGCAGCTCTAGCGGTGTGGCTAAAATAGCCAAATCCACTCATTTGATGGGGTGTCCACATACTTTGTATATACAGTATAGTGTTTATCTTAAAGCCATGCCCCTACTAAGCCACGCCTCCACTCTAGGGTGCCTCCAGGAACCCATTGCTACATTGAACCATGAAATGTTCCTCCAAGAAGCCCTGAACTAACTGAAGGTGCAAATATGAACCATTGAGTAGTAATGGTTCCTTGAGGAAATTCAGGGGTTCCTTGAGGATCTCCAGGGTTCCTCGAGTCACCAATATTTCTAAGAGTGAACTTTTGACAAGAACCCTATGCTAATAGGGTGTCATCTGAGGCACAACTTTGGTTATTTTCTATAGGGCTTGGAGCCCGTTGGAGGTGCAGTGGTTTTAGCCATCTTGACCACAACGATACCACAATATATTCACGTTTTTATCGCTATAACAGACGCCATTGGAGGTCATAGAACCTGTGGATTCTGTCTGATTCTCCCATCCACTGCTAATTTATTATAGATATGCAGGACATTCTGCATATTTCTATGTCTTAGGGTTTCTGTGATGGAGGCTTGTTTCTAAAATACATTGGTAGGCTGCATTCAATTTTGAAATTTCCAATGTGTTATAATTTTTCACCTTTTGGCTGCTTCTTAAGTCTTGGGTTGATAAACACCTGGTGTCTTTTTCCAAATCCCAAACATCCATCCCTCCCTATCCTCCTCCTCCCGCTCCCTCTATCCCTCCCTCTCCACATGACTCTCTCCTCTTGGCGCTGGTTTTGTTTTCCCACTGGGAATAGCGTAACTCCCTGCCAAATCCGCCCAGTTCATCCCATTGATTCTACCCTGGGCCTTCTCTGCACGCACACTAGAGCTCCATTTGAATGCCCCAGCCCAGTACAGTACTCTGCCGTCAGACTCGACTCAGCCGCCAGCTATGTGCCATCCGACTCGACTCGTTCATTTCTAGTCGCGTCTGTTTCATGTTGGCTGTCTTGAGACAAATGAGACATAAATGAAACTGATGATAAGATTGTTTCATTCTTGAGCATGCAGCGATACAAGCATTGCGCACAGGTCTACAACATAGACCTATAACAAACCACGCCTCAAACTGCTATCTCAGACAGACAGTTTAAAATGTGCTTTCTATTTCCTAACGGAGGATGATGTCTGGATCAGCGGACGAGCTGGCCAATCAGTGGTCTACTCACATGAACATTTTTTCATGACCAGAATACGCCACACAGTTCTGTTGTTGTTGTATGCCAACACCATTCTAACAAAGAAGCATAGGTCATTCAAAAAAAATCGAAGGAAAACTATTTCAGTCATATTGTAATTGTAATAGGTCAAATTTCATGGAAATCTGGAAACACTGGACACTTACTTTAACACCGTTTCTCAAATAATAACAAGTTAATAACTGCACCATTTATTTAATGTTCTGGTTGCACAAACATTATTTATCTTCGGCTGCTGATCTTTAAAAAATGCCATTGCTTTATTGCGCTAATAATTCCCTCTGTGTGCATATTAACCTTTATGTCATGGCATAATGGAACGTCTAATTGGCCAGAGTCTAAGGTGTCAGAGCACCTGCTACAAGTAATTTAGATGCATTTCAGGAAATAAAGTTTCCTTTGGACAGGAGTACATTAAAAACCAATTACTTTGATTCGGGTTAATAAAAATAATGAGTTCTGAAGCACTGTGAAGACTATAATGTGTTGGACATCCTGGTCCCTAATCACATCAAGCATCATTATACAATGACACCATTGATTTGACTTTGATATGAACATCGTCAGAGGTGATCTCTCTGATGAAAGCTATGTTGAATAGGTCTTTATCGGTCATATCATATTCTATTACTAGTAGGCTATCACCACCAGTGTGAAAGCCAAGGCGCATCTCTCTCTCTCTCTCTCTCTCTCTCTCTCTCTCCCGTTCTCAGCTCTCGCTCTCGTCTCTCTCTTGCGTTCGCGTTCTCTCACAGTATTCCTCTCATCCGGGCGCACATTCGGCAGGTCGGCTTCGATACAGCTCCTCTCCTATGTGGTGGCTCCCGCGACCAGCTCCTTGAACGTGAACAGTTAAGCTGAAGAGCGCTTTTCTAAATACCACGAAAATCTCACCGACTTTGCGGGGAGTTGGTCCTCGGTTGGATAAGGTTTTCCCGCTCCGTGAGTTGGACCCAAATCTCTAACTATACCAGCAATGGATACTTGGCTTGGCTTCTGCCCAGGCTTGCACTTAACTCTGTGTACCTGGCTTCTGATCTCCGCTCATACCCAGCTAAATGCCAAGGCGGAGATAACTTGCGCATCGTGCCAGTCGCCGGTCCAGCTACACCTGAAGGAATTACAGCTGGATACCGGTACGCACGCGGCTGATGGTACGAGGCAGGCGGCCAAAGCTCTGGAACAGGTCCGGCTGGAGTACCAGCTACTCGGAGTTACTGACCAAAATACTGGAGTACCAAGCGACACCCAACAGGCAGGTGTTCTCGTGGATGAGCCGAGATTCACTAACGATGGAGTTACCCCAAAAGTCGCGCTGGAAGATTCAACCGGGTCTAGTGAAAACGAAGAAAGGTACCGTGGTGAATATAATATTGGGGTGGATGATTTGGGTAAGGTCAAGGATGGTGCTGTGGATGTTGCGTTACGGAGAGCGAAGCGAAGCGGTCCCGAACCCCCCGAGTTTAGGGAGAGCCTTAGGACCGGTGGCCCCGGTTTAGAAGGAGAGACATCGGATGAGAGAAGGAGTCCTGGTCCGTTACTGGACGGACACAGACTGGGCCGATCCGAATTCAAGTGGAACAGGGACGAGGGTCGAGGGACTTCCAGAGGAGATGATCCCAAACTAAGCAGCGCTACTTTCGCCTTGACCGGGGACTCAGCGCATAACCACGCAGTGGTTTACTGGTCGGGGCAAAACAGCAGCGTAAGTGATGATTATTCACCATTTGTCATGTGTATTTGTATTTCACAAAATAAACAATGTTATATTATGAAGCACTACGTTTCGTCAAGGACTGTAAAGGCTTATTATATCCAAACTGTGCTGCGCACGGAAATATTCGCTTGTTTTAGCGAGTTGTTTGTCCACTGTAACAGGTGCATTGGTTCAGTTGCGCACAGTAGGGCACTATGTCCCATATAGGTTTCAGCACCTCCAGAAGCATTCGGGGCCCGGTTGGACTGGTATTGCTATTGCACACGGAGATATGCTTGATTGCAGCAGACTCCGTGCCCGTGCTATACTGATAGCAGCATTGCTTCACATAGCGGTTGGAAAACACTCACTATACTTGCGTCTTTAGGTTACTCTGACAGGTGAATTCCACTATTTTTAGATTATTTATATGTAATGAATACGACTGAAATAAATTATCGTTAACGTGTCCTGTATTTTGCAATATGTTTTGTTATAGATCTTGTATACGTCGCTTTGGCTTTTTCATGCAATCTCGGCTAATTGATTGGGCAGATTTGTAAATATTTTTGACGGGGATATAAATTATTTGAACTCTTTACTTGTAATAACGAAATTTCGCATCGAATGAAAGCAAGCCTATGTGGTCCTCTGAATTGCTGGCTTGTTCCTGTTGCTTCTATGTTCACAATTCCTTTACAAAAGTTATAGATTTAATAGGCCTAGTTTAATAGCTATATTCAATACCTATGAATGATGTGGACTTTATATGCATATTTACCATTTATATGGATTTTTAAAAATAAATTAATCTGCAAACTGTCATCATGCCAGAGTAAATTATATTCAGAATAATGCCTCGCTCCCCAAATTAGTAATCGGTGCACTTGTTACATGCACTTACACAGACACTCCAAAGGGTGGCGTACAATGTACGAGAGACTATCATTATGCTTCTTAAAAGCAGCATCTGCAATTGTGTAGGGATACAGAGCCTGAGACAATGGTCTCTCGTGGAATCAGGGGCAATGAAATCATCCAGGGAAGGACCCTTGTGAAGCCTGAATATCCCTAGCAAACATTCACAGCACTTAGAACACTGTTCTCAATATGCCTTGGCCTATGTGATCAATACCTATGGTGATGGTCAATAATACAATTACATTGATTGGCAGGCTATGAGCCTGTAATAGCAGCTTTACAACCGCACAGAGGAGAACTGATAGGTCATATCTGATTTTGGTCTATAAATGTTGTTCTGCCACCAAAATCTGTCCGTCTACATAAGGGTATTAATTAGTGATGCACTACAACCTGTCTCATCCTCTGTGAGTGAAGACAGCTTGTACTTTAACTGAGGTCACTGGAACGTGTAGGTCATGTTAATGCCAGGACATGTCCTTGTTCTGGCTAATACTGCAGGCTACTAATACATGAATGGCTGTTATGACACAGATGAATCATCTTCCAGAAGCAGCCAGATCATTCCATCCCAGTTTTATTTTGACATGGCTGGAATACTGACATGATTTCATCCCCCCTAAAAGGGCTTAGAGGCCTTCATTTGAAACAGAATAATAAGGCGAAATGAATAAAAGTAATTTCCACAACCATGCAGACTCAGAGCAGAGAAAACCACTGGGCTCTTTTTTTAAATCCTCCTTACATGTTTCTTTTGTTGTTGTGTCTGCCTCTTTTATGCTTGATTTCATTTGGATGAAAAAAAAAGAATCCCTCAGTTTCAGTCCTCTGTCTGAAATTACTATGACACGCTGCATGAACTTGTTTTTTAACTCGCAGTGATGGCTGCGGCGGTTTGGGGACGTTTGTGTATATGTGTGTATGTGAGTGTGAGTGTGAGTGTGTGTGCGGACTCTGTGTGTGTGTGTATGTGTGTATGCGCTTGGCTCTGTGTGTGTGAGACAGGTTTTCTGGGTGTATTGTCTAGCTCAGCCAGCCCAACTCCCTGCCTCCGTTTCCCCCTAGCTGTAAATCTGTAATAATTATCTTGAAGACAGAAACTGGCATCCATTTTGAGATATTTTCTTATTGCCAGGGGAGGGGGACTGACTGCCTACTCAAGCACGTTTTCTCCAGCTCTCAGACACTAGTACTGGGCTACTTTATCTTCATTGGGCTCTAGATCCTGATTGTATGGGTGATGAAATAAGCCCTCAAGGACGGCCTGATGGAGCCTGAAGTGCTCTAACTCTTACTTAACCACAGCAGTTGGGGTCGGTGTGTGTGTGTGGCGGAACGTGTGTGGGTGGCTGAACGAGTCTACTCTGGCCTCACCCATGCATTCACTCAGTTGCCGTTGTGCCACCCCACTCCCTTTCCTTCTTTTACTTTAAAAAAAACTTCTACCCAGAATGCTATGCTTGTGCTGCCTGAGCCATGTTGTGCCCTGTGCCACTACTCCTCTAGGATGACATGGGTAGAAGTGGTGTTATGGTGTGTTATGTTCCCCAAGGCAGGTTGTACCTTCTGAGGCGTGTAGACAAGGCTAATGTGGTCTCTTCTCTGTCTGTCTGTCTGTCTGTCTGTCTGTGTGCCTGAGCCCTGGGTGGATACTAGCCTAGCCTAGACTCCCTATGGGGAGAGAGATGGGCTCAGTGTCGAGTTTCTCAGTCTCAGTGGTCTTTATGAATATAATGGCAGGGTTCCTTCTTCTTGCCAGTGTGGATACAAAATGGCCGCCATTATTGTGCTTCATGCTGATCATTACTATCATAAAAGCCACTTTCATAAGTGATTTTCAACCTTGATAATGTATTTCATCCATCCACTTGCTTTTGATGTCGATGCTTCCAGTAATGCACTTCGCTGGTAGTGAATATCTACATATACGTCAATAGTGCAGGAAAATCTGCCAGCCTTGGCAGGATCTATGGCCATATTTTTATCTTGATGTTTTTTCTTCATGATGCAATACACGGTTTTCTCTTTGTTCTTCATACATCCAGTGGGGGAAATCTAAATATGGATTTGCATAAGATGCAGAGTGGGACTCTGTGAGTGGTCTTTAATGTAAGAAGAGTTCATTATAAATCTGGCAGGTTATCGACGTAGTGAGCTGATCTTTTGAGATGCCTACATCTCTTTCAGAGAGCTAATAGGCAAAACACATACTGTACAAGTGGAGGTCTTTCATACACAATTAGTAACCATACTGTAGGCATACTGTACAGACCATAATTGGAGACATTTAATTTCTTCAATAATTGCAGTACATTTAGTAGACTCAAGTGTAACGGATGTGAAATGGCTAGTTAGCGGGTACGCGCTAATAGCATTTCAATCGGTTACGTCACTTGCTCTGAGACCTGAAGTAGGGTTTCCCCTTGCTCAGCAAGGGCCGCGGCCTTTGTGGAGCGATGGGTAACGATGCTTCGTGGGCGACCGTTATTGATGTGTGCAGAGGGTCCCTGGTTCGCGCCCGAGGTCGGGGCGAGGGGACGTACTAAAGTTATACTGTTACATTGATGCTGTTGACCCGGATCACTGGTTGCTGCGGAAAAGGAGGAGGTTGAAAGGGTGGTGAGTGTAACGGATGTGAAATGGCTAGCTAGTTAGCGGGTACGCGCTAATAGCATTTCAATCGGTTACGTCACTTGCTCTGAGACCTGAAGTAGGGTTTCCCCTTGCTCTTCAAGGGCCGTGGCCTTTGTGGAGCGATGGGTAACGATGCTTCGTGGGCGACCGTTGTTGATGTGTGCAGAGGGTCCCTGGTTCGCGCCCGAGGTCGGGGCGAGGGGACGTACTAAAGTTATACTGTTACACAAGCACCTGACTCCTCAACCTGAAAAAAGGAATATGCTGGTACACATGGATTCTTCCCCTCGAAATAAACTGAACTAAACTGAAATTAATTGAACTGAAATTAACTGAACTCAACTGAAATGAATTTTACTAAACTGAATTTAATTGAACTGAACTGAAATTAACTTCCTTAGTCAACAACATCCACTCGTCTGGAAAAATATTGTTGTTCGCCAACCCCTTTACTGCACACACCAACAGTGAGGAGAGGGTGGCGTAGTTGGTTGGCATAGCTAAACACAGCTTTGGCATCCATGCAGAGGCCTGGAACATGATTTAGGATGTACACAGGGGCTTGTTCCTAGCCCCGTCTGTGTCTCGTCTCACCCCTTGGATGGCTTCCCTTCCATTTAGTGATGCTAATGGATTATAAAGTGGCACTATTTTGCTACCTACTGCTATGGAGGAACTAGCATCTCTGGAGGAAGAAGGGAAGAGAGGAGGATAGGATGGGGTGTCATAAATAATGCACTCTTCCAAAGGGACTCTTCCTCTTTTCATACTTCCATCCCCTCCCCTCTTCATCTACTTTGTGTTTACAAATGTGTTTTCCCAGCCCTTGTTTCCTCTCCGAAGTGGAAGTAGTGAAGCTTGGTGGCAAGTCGTCATGTGCCGCCACGACTAGACGGAGGATACATCTTGACTTGAGCTAACTTGGCCCAACCTTTTCAGGCTAGCGCCGAGCTGTGTGTTCGTGTTTAGCATCTTGTTTAGTTGCTTTATCAAGATTGACTACATGCATGTCATTTATTATCTAGTTAATGGACTGGATTGAGAGAAACATGTGAAAGGCGATGGAATTATAACTAGTGTCCTCATTTTATCTTAGTGAACTTTTCCTGGTCGGGCCAGGTCATGAAACTCCTTGTGAAAACTGCTCTCCAAGACCTACCGATGAAGGTAGTTTAATGTAACTAAAGTTGGCTTATTAGCGTTTGATAGCCACACATTTACCCAGTATGCCTGCATTACAACACATTCAGGGTCAATTACAATCACATTACATAGCACCTGCTGTTGGAACAGAGCAACATCTAAGACCACAGAAGTCACTAAAAGCCTTGAGACTCACGTCTCCTGCATGGCTCGGAGCTACCCATTGGATGAAAGGTTCTGAAGGCAGCCAATCACCAAGCTAATGGTCTCATTGTGTTTCCTGTACCATCACCACGGTAGCGGTACTAGAGTAGGCCTTGGTGGAAGGATACGTTAAGACTGTTTGACTTGAGTGTAATCATGCGCTTGGCCACTGATCCCTTTCTGCTGTACAAGGGTGTCGACAGAGCACCGAGCCGCATGTCTTTGTGGCGTACGTCTGTGTGAGTGTGTGTGTTTTAGAGAGAGTCTGTGTGTGGGTGTTAATTACATTTATATAAAAGAGTGTCAAATGTGATTTGGTTTCATCTTCATTCTATTAAACCTCTTTCTCCACGGGTGGTATCTCAGGATAAAGTAGGGGCCGACCGTGACATTGTCTCTGGCTCTCTAACCGCTGATCACAGTACAGTTTGGATGGTAGTGGTTTCACTGGCAAAGTCTGACTGTCTCCAGTTCTCTAACAGCTGATCTCAGACCAGTTTTTCATGGTAGTGGTTGGACTGTGTGGTGCAGTGTAGTAGGTAGATCGAAGTAGGTGGTATATGCAGCATGCTCCCCCTGGGCATAGAGTCTTGACCTTTACCACCGTTTTTTAGGCAAAGTGGGATACCTTGTAACGTTGATCTCTCTTGGCATTTCCTGAATGTTAGCACATTAGGCAGAACGCAATGACTAAGTAATGATGTCAGAGAGGATGTTGAGGGGGAGATCACCTACCTCTCTCTCTCTCTCTCCTTCACACTCACTCACTCTCTGTCTCTCTCACACACGCAAACACTCTTTCCCTCCCCCTTCCTCTTTCTGTCACTCTCTCCCTCTCTTTCTCACTCAGTCGGGTGAATGGTGTCACGGTTGTGAAGGGTTGCCGTTGATGCAGACTAATAATGACATACTGTATTATACCCCAGGACAATTACACTCAATTAACACACTGTCTAATTAAAATGATCTTATCTATGAAAAAGACTGCGAATGGCTGTAAAACGGGGCCACGCCACATAGACTTTACTATCCCCTTCTTCTCTTTTTTATTCACATTTAGATTTTAATGATAATAACCTGCGTTAACATCGGCCATTACCAAACATATTGTGTTAGCATCTTTCATTTAGTGGAGGGAAATATATGTGGCTTGATGATGGGAGATTTGCCTACAGAGTCAGTCTGGGTAAGCAAGCAGTATGTGACTTTGAACTCCTGTCTCTCCATTGTATTTGCTAAAGGAAGACTATTCCAATCTCCTCTCTCTCTCTCTCTCTCTCTCTCTCTCTCTCTCTCTCTCTCTCTCTCTCTCTCTCTCTCTCTCTCTCTCTCTCTCTCTTTCAATTCGCTTTATTGGCATGACGTAACGATGTACATTTTGCCAAAGCTTATTTTGGATATTTACAATATAAAAATAAATAAAAATGAGAATCAAAATTGTCAACGGGACAACAGTAACAACAATAACCAAGGGTCAAAATAACCATACATTGAACAATAACAATAAGCATACAGTAGAGTACATGTGCAGGTTGATTGGTCTGTCAGACACTGTCCCTCAACTTATGGCAGGCAGCAATGTAGTGCGCTGCCAACCCACAGCTCTCTGCGTCCTCCCCCAACAGGACGGGTAGCCTATCCTCATCAGAGAGGTCTTTGAAACCTTGAATAAGGGTTTCAAATTTGGGAAAATGACACGCTCTAATTGTTTTATATTTTTGACATTTTGTCAGGAAATGCAGCCCCGTCTCAGGTTCTGATGTTGTGCAGTGGTTGCACAGCCTTTCCTCTACTGGGAGCCAGGTTTTCCTGTGTCTACCCTTCTCAATGGCAAGGCTGTACTCACTGAGCCTGTACTTTGTCAAGGTTTTTCTAAGATTTTGATCAGTTACCATGGTCATATATTTAGTCACGGTGTACTGTCGATTTAGGGCCAGATAGCACTGCATTTTGCTTTGTGTTTGTGCTTGTGTTTCCCAATAAGCAATGTAGTTTTGTTTTGACTGTGTTGTAATTTGGTTTATTCTGATTGATTGGACGTTCTGGTCCTGAGGCTTCAGTGTGTTAGTAGAACAGGTTTGTGAACTCAAGACCCAAGACCAGCTGAATGAGGGGACTCTTTTCTTTGCTCAGCTCTTGGCATTGCAGGGCTTGGTAATGATATGAGAGGGGGTCACTGTATTTTAGATGTTTCCAAAACTGAATTGCTCTTTTTTGAGTTTTTATTATTAGTGGATATTGGCCTAATTCTGGCTTGCATGCATTGTTTGTAGTTTTCCTCTGGACAGGTAGGAGAATCTTACAGAACTCTACATGCAGGGTTTCAATGGGGTGTTTGTCCCATTTGATGAAATCTTGTTTTGGAAGTGGACCCCACACCTCGCTGCCATAAAGTGCAATTGGTTCAATGGCATATTCAATTAGTTTTAGCCAAATTTTAATAGGTATTTCAATTTGAATTTGCTTTTTAATGGCGTAGAATGCCCTGCGTGCTTTCTCTCTCAGTTCATTCACCTCATAAAGGTGTCCAATTGAGCTTATTTTTAAACCTAAGTAATTGTAGTGTGTACAGTACTCTATATATTTTGTACCAATTGAGAACTTTGGTCTAACTCCCTGAGATCTGGATCTTCTCTGGAAAATCATTATTTTAGTCTTTCTGGGGTTTACTGCCTGGGCCCAGGTCTGGCAGTACTGCTCTAGCAGGTCCAGGCTCTGCTGTAGGCCATGTGCTGTGGGTGACAGCAGGCATAGGTCATCTGTGAACAGTAGGCATTTAACTTCTGAATTGTGGAGACTAACCAGGGGCTGAGGATTTTTCTAGAATAGTGGCCAATTCGTTAATGTAAATATTGAAGAGTGCAGGGCTCAGATTGCAACCCTGGCGAAGGCCCCGCCCCTGGTTAAAGAATTCTGTTCTTTTCTTGACAATTTTAATGCTGCACGTATTGCCAGTATACATTGATTTAATTATGTCATGTGTTTTACCCACCTACACCACTTTCAATAACTTTGTAGAACAGTCCTGTATGCCAAATAGAATCAAATGCTTTTTGGAAGTCGATAAAGCAAGCGTATATTTTGGTGGACATGTTTATCTATCAGCGTGTGTAGGGTGTAAATATGATCAGTTGTGCGATGTTTTGGTATAAATCCAATTTGGCTTTTACTCAAGACATTGTGCTTATTAAGGAAGTTTAGAACTCTTACATTGATAATACTACAGAAAACCTTCCCCAGATTACTGTTCACACAAATGCCTCTGTAATTGTTAGGGTCAAATTTGTCTCCGTTTTTAAAGATTGGGGTTATGAGTCCTTGATTCCAGATGTCAGGGAAATAACCTACACTCAGGATCAAACTAAACAGTTTTAATATAGCCAATTGAAATTTTGCACTAGTGAGTTTGAGCATCTCATTTAGGATGACATCAGGTCCGCATGCCTTTTTAAATTTGAGAGCCTAACGTTTCTTATAGAGCTCCTGGTCAGTAATTGGGGAGTCCAGTGGATTTTGATTGTCCTTTATAGCTTTTTCGAATACATTCAAATTCTCATGAATTTGGCGTTGTTCTGCGTTTGTGTCAATTTGAACGGTGTTGTAGAGTGTTTTAAAATGGGTTGTCCATATGTCACCATTTTGTATCGCTAATTGTATCGCTAGTTTTTTCCAATTTTGCCAGAAGTTGTTTGTGTTTATGGACACCTCAATTAGTGTCAGCTGCTTGCTGTTGTACTGTGCTTTTTTGGTTCTGAGTGTACGTTTATAGAGTTTTAAAGTCTCACAGTAATGAAGGCGTAATTCACCATTATTTGGGTCTCTGTGCTTTTGGTTGGATAGTGTTCTAAGTTTTTTCCTTATAATTTTACAATCTGCATCAAACCAGTTGTCATCTGTGATCTTTTTTGTTTTGTTTTTTATCAATTTCAATTGTGCTTCATTTGCCGTTTGCCTGAATATATAATTGATGTTTTGTACTGCTAGATTGATGCCTTCTTTACTGTGAGTGAATATGGTATCCAGAAAGTTATCTAAGAGTGTTTGGATATTTTGGTTCCAGGTTGCTTTCTGGTATTCTTCTGTGCTGTTTTGGGCCCATCTGTATTAATTTCTGATGTTGTACAGCTTACTGGGCTGTGAATGTGTGGTTCTTTCCATGTCTGTTCTTTTGAGGAACAACGTAATTTGGCTGTGATCAGACAGAGGTGTTAGTGGCTTGACAGTGAATGAGCTGAGAGAGAAAGGGTTAATGTCTGTGATCATATAGTCTACTGTACTGTGGCCAAGAGGTGAGCAGTAGGTGAATCTCCCCAAAGAGTCCCCTCGTAACCTACCATTGACAAAGTACAGACCCAGGCTTCTACAGAGCTGCAAAAGATCCCTTCCGTTTTTGTTGACGGTGCTGTCACGGTTGTTTCTATGGGGGAGATTAAGACAGTTAGAAACAGTATGGCCTGTTTTAAAGCTGTCTCCTCATGTGCTCGTTAGATCAGGTAGTGTTCCTGTGCGCGCGTTTGTGTCCCCACAGATGAGCACATTTCCCTGGGCCTGGAAATGGCACGTCTCTTCCTCAAGGGTGGGGAAGATCTCCTCTGAGTAATATGGGGATTTTGAGGGGGGGGGATATATATTGCGCAAAGGAACACATCTTTTTCTGTCAGTACAAGTTCTTTTTTCTGATTTAACCAAATGTGATATTTGCCAATTTTGAGGGGATCAATTAGATGTTGTAGTTCGGATTTGTAACAAATGATCAGTCCACCAGAGTCTCTGCCTCTATTGACAGAGCTGTGTTTTTATGACGGCACAATTACCTCTCTGTAGCCTGTGGGGCAGTAAGTGACAATGTCAGCCTTACACCATGTCCCCTGCAGAATGATGACTTCAACATCTTTAAGATTTTTGTTGAACTCCAGTGCTAAACTCTTCAGTCCAAAGGTTGATGAATTTAGGCCCTGAATGTTCCACATGCGAACTGACAGTGATTTCATGTTGCAAAAAGAAAGAATAGCAGTCAGAAATACAGTAACTACTAACTAATAGGTTGTTAAGAGTGAGATAAACAGGATAACAGCTAACATTTATTTTTTCTGTTATACTGTATATATAAATATTCCTATTCATTGAACAAGTAAATTCTAGTACAATAGGTGTGTGTGTGTGTGTGTGTGTGTGTGTGTGTGTGTGTGTGTGTGTGTGTGTGTGTGTGTGTGTGTGTGTGTGTGTGTGTGTGTGTGTGTGTGTGTGTGTGTGTGCGCGTGCATGTGTCCGTGTGTGTTTAGTGCAGTTTAGTGCAGATGCATTGGAGGAGCTGTTTAATCTCACTTAATCCTACAGGGTTCTCCTGTCCTCTGACGACCTCTGCGTAGCTGCGCTGGTCCTGCTGTTGGGCCCTGTGGAGTGGAGGAGGGCCAGGCTTGGGCCGTGGGGCTTCCTCTCTGGTCTGGTAGGGGTGGTGGTCTGGTGCGGGGTAGTAGGCTGGGCCCGGTCTGGCTAAGCCGATGGAAGTGGTGATGCTCTGGTGGTGGGTGGGGCAGGTGTGGCTGGGTCTGGTGTGGCGTTGAATGGGCCTGGTGCTCCTTGGCGGTGCAGTGGTCTGGTAGGGGTTTCTGGGTTGTCCTCTGTCCAGTGCGGCATGGGGTGTTTATCTACCAAGTGCCACCTCTCTCTCTCTCTCTCTCTCTCTCTCTCTCTCTCTCTCTCTCTCTCTCTCTCTCTCTCTCTCTCTCTCTCTCTCTCTCTCTCTCTCTCTCTCTCTCTCTCTCTCTCTCTCTCTCTCTCTCTCTCTCTCTCTCTCTCTCTCTCTCTCTCTCTCTCTCCATCCTCATGAAATTAGCCTCTAATGATAGCCACCCCCTCTACGCATTCACACATTTTAATTTGTACTAACGCTTTAAGAGAAGTAAAGACGAGCTTGGTTTGAAACCTAATAATACAACAGTGCTCAGTAAAACAGAGAGAGAGTGTTTATATATATCAATGCATTATTCATTTGCCTTCTCTTTAGAGGAGTTTCGCTGAGTGGGAGGGGCATCAGAAAATGAGCTAGCTAGGTGTGTTTTTACACAATGTTTTTACACAATGTGTGATTGTTATGAATGAAAAGGGCCTGGAGTTATCCCTGACCGGGTATCCCAATCAGGAGATACTTTGGGCCCTTGTGATAGCCTGTACTTAGGGTCTGAGGTAAAACTCTCGGCCCTGTATACACGAAAATGGCCTCAAGTTTATCCCTGACCGCGTGACCCAACCAGGAAATACTCTGGGCCCTTGTGATAGCCTTTAAAAAATAAGGCCCACAGTTTAATCAAGTCAGGAAACGCTCCAGGGCCTAGTCATGAAAACACTTCACCACTAGACAGGCGTTGGGAATCTTATGAAGGCCTTGTGTGAACAATGCCCTTAGGCAAGCTGTTAATTGCTTCTAAAGCTCTTTGATACAGTATGTAGGCTAGCACCTGTATGCTCCTTTGGACAACAGCCTATTTCTACCTCCAGACAGTTTACATAAGCACAGAGGGGTTGTTACTGCTTTCCTTATGTATCTGGTTATTGGCTGTGTATGGCTGGGTCCCACATGACACCCAATTCCCTGTGTAGTGCACATATAGCTCTGGTCAAAAGTAGTGCACTATATAGGGGATATGGTGTCACTTGGGACTCATTCTTGCAGGCCTCAATAAAGAGATGAGGAACTTGCCAGATATCCTGGTTTGTCTGGGTGTGTGCCTTGAAGTTTCCTCAGTCCCCAGATTATGAATAGCTTCTACCACTGTTGCTATTGAGATGTGAGGCCATAAGTGGGAAATGATGATGCAACTTTGTTTTAATGAGGGAATGTGATATGCTGTTAGTTGATTATACAGCGGTAGCATTACTTAACAAGTTTGGTGGTAAATTGCTGAATGAGAGGTTGACACACACACACACACACACACACACACACACACACACACACACACACACACACACACACACACCCACACACACACACACACACACACACACACACACACACACACACACACACACACACACACACACACACACACACACACACACAAGCTAGTAGTAAGCTAGCCACTGCTAGCGGTCATCAGCTACCGCTAGCACGGACAACTCTCGCCAGTCTGCACAGCGTGACTCAAACCAGAGCAAATCTGTATTTTTCTTCATAATCTCCGGATTCCTACCGCAAGCTCGGAACTTTTTTCTTCTTCTTTCACCTGGATCATCGCAGCTAGCTAGCTGCTATTCGAGTGGCCACTCCTGGCTAGCGTCACTGTCCCGAAGCAAGAACCAATTAACCTGGAGCTAGCATTGCTAGGCCCATCTCCCGGCTCGCCAAAGAGGTCCATCAGCCACTCCTTGGGCTACAATACCTATTTTGCCAACTGGCCTGAACCCCCGCCGACCCATCACGACTAGACCACCAACGTGATTCACCCGATGGCGTTTTCTCAACTGGCTCTGCCGTCGCGTTGTCCCCTGAATGCCCATCCGCTAGCATGCTAGACGCGGCCCGCTAGCTGTCCAGAGCACATCAGATGTTAGCTTAAGAGGCCCACCGGACAAATTCTTTGGCTACTATACCTATTTTGCCAATTGGCCTGGTTTACCACACGGAGCCCTGCTGATCCGTCTGCCGACGTAATAGCACGAGGGGGCCACAAAATACTTTCTTCCGTAGCAACGTCCCTCCAAGGCCCTTCTGTTAGCTTGCTAGCCCCGGCCCGCTAGCTGCCTGAAGCCACTCACTGGACTCATATGATCACTCGGCTACGCATGCCTCTCGCTAATGTCAATATGCCTTGTCCATTGCTGTTTTGGTTAGTAATTATTGCCTTATTTCACTGTAGAGCCTCTAGGCCTGCTCAATACGCCTTATTTAACACTTTAGTTCCACCTACCACACATGCGGTGACATCACCTGGTTTAAATTATATTTCTAGAGACAATATTTCTCTCATCGTCACGCAATGCACAGGTTTACCTCACATTTACATTTCACATTTACATTTAAGTCATTTAGCAGACGCTCTTATCCAGAGCGACTTACAAATTGGTGCATTCACCTTATGATATCCAGTGGAACAACCACTTTACAATAGTGCATCTCAGTCTTTTAAGGGGGAGGGGGGGTTAGAAGGATTACTTTATCCTATCCTAGGTATTCCTTAACCTGTCTAGGATGAGAGTGCCGCTAGCGGCACTCCCCCCCCACCCCCACTGAAAAACCAGTGCCGCGAAATTCAAAAACAATATTTTTTTTAAATATTTAACTTTCACACATTAAAGTCCAATACAGCTAATGAAAGACACAGATCTTGTGAATCCAGTCAACATGTCCGATTTTTAAAATGTTTTACAGGGAAGACACAATATGTAAAGATGTACATTTATTACCTAAAAACACATTAGCATAATCCACCATCTTTTATTTGTCCACCAACACCAGTAGCTATCACCAATTCGGCTAAACTAAGATATTTATAGCCCCTAACCTAGAAAAAAACTCATCAGATGACAGTCTGATAACATATTTATGGTATGGGATAGGTTTTGTTAGAAAAAAGTGCATATTTCAGGTAGATGGCATAGGTTACAATTGCACCCACCGTCACAAATGGAATAGAAAAACTACTTAGAGCAACGTGTTTACCTACTTACTAATCATCAAACATTTCGTAAAAATACACAGCATACACGAATCGAAAGACACAGATCCTGTGAATACAGACAATATTTCAGATTTTCTAAGTGTCTTACAGCGAAAACACAATAAATCGTTATATTAGCATAGCACATAGCACATAGCAGCCCAGCATTGATTCTAGCCAAAGTGAGCGATAAAAGTAAACATCGCCAAAATATATTAATTTTTTCACTAACCTTCTCAGAATTCTTCAGATGACACTCCTGTAACATCATATTACACAATCCATATAGAGTTTGATCGAAAATGTTTATATTTAGCCACCAAAATCATGGTTAGACAATGTGAAATGTAGCTCAGCTGGTCAGAAAAAGTCTGTGCGCCACTTAGACAGTGATCTACTCTTATACATAAATACTCATAAATGTGACTAAAAAATATAGGGTGGACAGGGATTGATAGACAATTTAATTCTTAATACAATCGCGGAATTACATTTTTTTAATTATCCTTACTTTTCAATACAGCTTGCGCCAAGCGAAGCTACCTCAAAAAACATGGCGTCCTAAGCCACTAACATTTTTCGACAGAAACACGATTTATCATAATAAAAATGTCCTACTTTGAGCTGTTCTTCCATCAGTATCTTGGGCAAAGGATCCTTTCTTGGGTCCAATCGTCTTTTGGTGGAAAGCTGTCCTCTTGCCATGTGGAAATGCCAACTGCGTTCGGGATGAACTGGAAGCGTGCCCAGCAATTCACAGCGTTTCAGAAATAAATGTCCCAAAATCGCACTAAACGGATATAAATTGCTCTAAAACGCTTTAAATTAACTACCTTATGATGTTTTTAACTCCCATAACGAGTAGAAACATGACCAGAGTAATATTACTCCCTCCACTAATGCTTGGAACAGGTGCGGGTCGGTGTCCTCTAGGCGCATGACGCAGCTCCAAAAGAGTGACTAGCCTCAGGGTTTTTTAATTTATAGTGCCTGTGAACGCGCAATCGACCCCATTCAAATCGTCATCACGTAAAGACATCCAGGGGAAGACGTAAGCAGTGTCCGTATAGTCATAGCAATAACAGTGCCCTTTTAACTGACTCCAGAACAGTGGCCAAAATTTCTGTAATCTGACTCCATGTCAGGGAAATTGCTGTAGAATGGGCTCTGTTCCACTTAGAGACAAAATTTCAACTCCTATAGAAACTATAGACTGTTTTCTATCCAATAATAATAATAATATGCATATTGTACGATCAAGAACTTTGTGGGAAGCCGTTTCAAAAATTACACGATTAGCATAAATAGTCACAACAGCGCCCCCATCCTAAACAGGTTAAAGAGGTGGGGTTTCAGGTGTCTCCGGAAGGTGGTGATTGACTCCGCTGACCTGGCGTCGTGAGGGAGTTTGTTCCACCATTGGGGTGCCAGAGCAGCGAACAGAGCAGCGAACACCTCCACTGTATTCACATCCTACCATACCTTTGTCTGTACATTATGCCTTGAATCTATTCTACCGTGCCCAGAAATCTGCTCCTTTTACTCTCTGTTCTGAACGTACTAGACGACCAGTTAGTATAGCCTTTAGCCGTACCCTTATCCTACTCCTCCTCTGTTCCTCTGGTGATGTGGAGGTTAATCCAGGCCCTGCAGTGCCTAGCTCCACTCCCATTCCCCAGGCGCTATCATTTGTTGACTTCTGTAACCGTAAAAGCCTTGGTTTCATGGATGTTAACATTAGAAGCCTCCTCCCTAAGTTTGTTTTATTCACTGCCCTAGCACACTCTGACAACCCGGATGTCTGAATTCTGACTCAGGAAGACCACCAAAAACCCTGAATTTTCCATCCCTAACTATAAAATTTTCCAACAGGATAGAACTGCCAAAGGTGGCGGTGTTGCAATCTACTGCAGAGATAGCCTGCAGAGTTCTGTCTTACTATCCAGGTCTGTACCCAAACAATTCAAGCTTCTACTTTTAAAAATCCACCTTTCCAGAAACAAGTCTCTCACCGTTGCCGCTTGCTACAGACCACACTCTGCCCCCAGCTGTGCCCTGGACACCATATGTGAACTGATTGCCCCCCATCTATCTTCAGAGCTTGTGCTGCTAGGTGACCTAAACTGGGACATGCTTAACACCCAGGCCACCCTACAATCTAAGCTTGATGCCCTCAATCTGTCACAAATGATCAATGAACCCACCAGGTACAATCCCAAATCCGTAAACACGGGCACCCTTATAGATATCATCCTAACCAACTTGCCCTCCAAATAGACCTCTGATGTTTTCAACCAAGATCTCAGCAATCACTGCCTCATTGCCTGCATCCGTAATGGGTCTGTGGTCAAACGACCACCCCTCATCAATATCAAACGCTCCCTAAAACACTTCAGCGAGCAGGCCTTTCTAATCGACCTGGCCCGGGTATCCTGGAAAGATATTGACCTCATCCCGTCAGTAGAGGATGCCTGGTCATTCTTTAAAAGTGCTTTCCTCACCATCTTAAATAAGCGTGCCCTTTAAAAAAAAAATGAACCAGGAACAGATATAGCCCTTGGTTCTCTCCAGACCTGACTGCCCTTGACCAGCACAAAAACATCCTGCGGCGTTCTGCATTAGCATCGAATAGCCCCTGCGATTGGCAACCTTTCAGGGAAGTTAGGAACAAATATACACAGGCAGATAGGAAAGATAAGGCTAGCTTATACAAGCAGAAATTTGCATCCTGTAGCACACACTCAAAAAAGTTCTGGGACACTGTAAAGTCCATGGAGAATAAGAGCACCTCCTCCCAGCTGCCCACTGCACTGATGCTAGGAAACACTGTCACGACCGATAAATCCACAAAAATTGAGAATTTCAATAAGCATTTTTCTACGGCTGACCATGCATTCCACCTGGCTACCCCTACCCCGGTCAACAGCTCTGCACGCCCCACAGCAACTCGCCCAAGCCTCCCCCATTTCTCCATCACCCAAATCCAGATAGCTGATGTTCTTAATGAGCTGCAAAATCTGGACTCTACAAATCAGCCGGGCCAGACAATCTCGACCCTCTCTTTTTAAAATTATCCGCCGAAATTGCTGCAACCCCTATTATTAGCCTAATCAACCTCTCTTTTGTATCATCTGAGATTCCCAAAGATTGGAAAGCTGCCACGGTCATCCCCCTCTTCAAAGGGGGAGACACTCTAGACTCAAACTGCTACAGATCTATATCTATCCTACCCTGCCTTTCTAAGGTCTTCGAAAGCCAAGTTAACAAACAGATTACCGACCATTTCGAATCCCACCGTACCTTCTCCGCTATGCAATCTGGTTTCAGAGCTGGTCATGGGTGCACCTCAGCCACGCTCAAGGTCCTAAACGATATCATAACCGCTGTCGATAAGAGACACTACTGTGCAGCCTTATTCATCAACCTGGCCAAGGCTTTCGACTCTGTCAATCACCACATTCTTATTGGCAGACTCAACAGCCTTGGTTTCTCAAATGATTGCCTCGCCTGGTTCACCAACTATTTCTCTGATAGAGTTCAGTGTGTCAAATCAGAGGGCCTGTTGTCCGGACCTCTGGCAGTCTCTATGGGGTGCCACAGGGTTCAATTCTCGGGCTGACTCTCTTCTCTGTATACATCAATGATGTCGCTCTTGCTGCTGGTGATTCTCTGATCCACCTCTATGCAGACGAAACCATTCTGTATACTTCTGGCCCTTCTTTGAACACTGTGTTAACTAACCTCCAGACGAGATTCAATGCCATACAACTCTCCTTCCGTGGTTTCCAACGGCTCTTAAATGTAAATAAAACTAAATGCATGCTCTTCAACCGAACACTGCCCGCACCTGCCCACCCATAGCAGCACCCACCATAGCAGCACCCACCCGTAGCACCATAGCAGCACCCACCCGTAGCATGCGCTCCAGCAGGTATATCTCACTGGTCACCCCCAAAGACAATTCCTCCTTTGGCCGCCTTTCCTTCCAGTTCTCTGCTGCCAATGACTGGAACGAACTGCAAAAATCTCTGAAGCTGGAGACTCTTATCTGCCTCACTAGCTTTAAGCACCAGCTGTGAGAGCAGCTCACAGATATTTGCACCTGTGCATAGCCCATCTGTAACAGCCCATCCAACTACCTTATCCCCATACTGTATTTATTTATTTAGCTTGCCTTTTGCACCCCAGTATCTCTACTTGCACATTCTTCCACTGCAAATCTACCATTCCAGTGTGTAATTGCTATATTGTAATTACTTCGCCACCATGGCCTATTTATTGCTTTACTTCCCTTATCTTACCTCATTTGCACTCACTGTATATAGACTTTTCTTTTTTTCTACTGTATTACTGACTGTATGTTTGTTTTACTCCATGTGTAACTCTGTGTTGTTGTATGTGTCGAACTGCTGTGCTTTATCTTGGCCAGGTCGCAGTTGTAAATGAGAACATGTTCTCAACTGGCCTACGTGGTTAGGTGAAACAAAAACAACAACAACAAAACAAACACACACACACAGAAAAACAGATAAACACACACATCTCCCCCTGTTAATTAAAGTATGTAATAATCGTTACTTACAGACTCTCTCTTCCTCTCTCTCTCTCTCTCTAATCTAATCTCTTCTCTCTTTTTCTCTCTTTCTCTCTCTCTCTTTCTCTCTTGCAGTTACTGTATTATAAAGCCTGAGTTCAGACAGAGTTGAGCTGAACATCTGCAGTAATGTTGAGTAATGAATGGTAACAAGCGTGTAACTAAATAAATACTTACCCCGACACATTTCAGGTGTTTCAGCTTACTCACTACTTTTTGCTCTTCTGGCTGCTTTGTTGACAACACAGCAATTTTCTGCAGCGTGGCCCATAGAGCTGAACACAGCACATAAACACATCCTGGCTATGGTTCTCTCTCTCTCTCTCTCTCTCTCTCTCTCTCTCTCTCTCTCTCTCGCTCTCTCGCTCTCTCGCTCTCTCTCTCTCTCTCACGTATATTTTTTTGGGGGGGGCTCTTGAAAACTAAATGGTGCATCTCAAGAGATTTCATCCTGCAAAATGTCAAATAAATAAATACATCTCTCTCTCTCTCTTCTTGCCATAGCTTTTATTGTTTCCCTCTCTTTATGTCTCTACCATATCCATTTTATCACCCTCCCTATGGAATGGTTTTAATACGCTGGAGGAACACTAGGGCAAGAAGTGTGTTTTATTTCATTGTTATCCTGTGTCCCAACTATGATACTCTTGATACCTGTATAACAGTAAATAAGGAAATACTGAAGTCTGCAGGTATTGTCTGTAGCTACCACTTCAGGGCAGTACAAATAAAAGCCTCACAACATCTGTTGTCTGCCACCAAAGCCTCTATGTGCCTCTTCCCTACTGGGGTGTAGCTAGCCGTCAGTTACAGTAGCGCCTACCAACAGCTACAGTTGTCTGCTAGTGATCGAGGCTAATGATATTGTAAGACAACATGGGTAACATACTTAAAAAATAATATATGTATGAATGCCTTTGTGTCTGTGTAACATTGTTTCATTTAAAATCCAAAGTGCTGTAGTGCAGAGCCAAAACAACAACAAAAAATGTCACTGTCCAAATACTTTTGGACCTCACTGTACATAAACTCATTACGTCTCCAAATGTGAGACGACAGGTAAGGTCCTGGTGTGTTCAGGGATTCCCCTGCACTCTGTTTAACAGTGAAAGTAAGTCGATTATATAAAACATATGAATTCTGAATACAATGCTTTCTTTTTCTGCTGAGTCTCTTGCAGGACTCCGATAATATTAATTATCTGCAGTGGGAAATGTCTTTAAGGTCCTATCTGATCGTGTGTCTTTGAATATGAAGACATATTGGATTTTAATTGAGTCCTCAAACTCTTGAATCGAAGTCATGATTTGTTGCATAGCTGAGTACGCTGCTGCAGCCAATGTAGTCTACTATACCTTCCAGCCAGGGTTATATGCAGTATATATTGAGTATTTAATCAAGGTGCTATATATATATATATATACTCTGAGTGTACAAAACATTAGGAACACCTTCCTAATATTGAGATACACCCCCTTTTGCTCTCAGAAAAGACTACATTTTAAAATGTTCCACAGGGATACTGGCCCATGTTGACACCAGTGCATAGACACATACATCTTTTGACTTTCCCATTCCCTTCTAGGCACACACCTAGACAAACCAGGATATCTGAATGGCATAAATACACAATCCATGTCTCAAGGCTTAAAAATCCTTCTCCTCCATTTCATCTGCACTGATTAAGTGGATTTAATAAGTGACATCAATAAAGGATCATAGCTTTCACCTGGATTCACCTGGTCAGTCTATGTCATGGAAAGAGCAAGTGTTCCTAATGTTTTGTGCACTCAGCACTCACTACCGTTCAAAAGTTTGGGGTCATTTAGAAATGTCCTTGTTTTTGAAAGAAAAGCTATTTTTTTGTCCATTCAAATAACATCAAATTGATCAGAAATACAGTCTAGACATTGTTAATGTTGTAAATGACTATTGTAGCTGGAAATATGGAATATCTACGTAGGCGTACAGAGGCCCATTATCAGCAACTTCACTCCTGTGTTCCAATGGCAAGTTGTGTTAGCTAATCCAAGTTTATCATTTAGAAAGGATACTTGAACATTAGAAAACCCTTTTGCAATTATGTTAACATTGCTGAAAACTGTTGTACTGATTAAAGAAGCAATACAACTGGCCTTCTTTAGACTAGTTGAGTATCTGGAGCATCGGCATTTATGGGTTTGATTACAGGCTCAAAATGTCCAGAAACAAAGACTTTTCTTCTGAAACTCGTCAGTCTATTCTTGTTCTGAGAAATGAAGGCTATTCCATGTGAGAAATTGCCAAGAAACTGAAGATCTCGTACAACGCTGTGTACTACTCCCTTCACAGAACAGCACAAACTGTCTCTAACGAGAATAGTAAGAGGAGTGGGAGGCCCTGGTGCACAACTGAGCAAGAGAACAAGTACATCAGAGTGTCTAGTTTGAGAAACAGACACATCACAAGTCTTCAACAGGCAGCTTCATTAAATAGTACCTGCAAAACACCAGTCTCAATGTCAACAGTGAAGAGGCAACTCAGGGATGCTGGCCTTCTAGCCAGGGTTGCAAAGATACAGCCATATCTCAGACTGGCTAATAAAAAGAAAAGATTAAGATGTGCAAAAGAACACAGATACTGGACAGATGAAGTCTGCCTAGAAGGCCAGCATCCCGGAGTCAATCTTCATCCATCATTCTTAAATGGAAGAAGTTTGGAACCACCAAGACGCTTCTAAGAGCTGGCCGCCCGGCCAAACTGAGCAATCGGAGGAGAAGGGCCTTGCTCATGGAGGTGACCAAGAACCCGATGGTGACCCTGACAGAGCCCCAGAGTTCCTCTGTGGAGCTGGGAGAACCTTCCAGAAGGACAAACATCTCTGCAGCACACCACCAATCAGGCCTTTATGGTAGAGTGGCCAGACGGAAGCCACACCTCAGTAAAAGGCACATGACAGCCTGCTTGGAGTTTGCTAAAAGGCACCTAAAGGACTCTCAGACCATGAGAAACAAGATTATTTGGTCTGATGAAACCAAAATTGAACCCTTTGGCCTGAATTCCAAGCGTCACATCTGGAGGAATCCTGGCACCATCCCTACCGTGAATATGGTTGTGGCAGCATCATGCTGTGGGGATGTTTTTCAGCAGCAGGAACTGGGAGACTAGTCAGGATCGAGAGAAAGTAAACAGAGCAAAGTAAAAGACCTGCTCCAGAGCGCTCAGGACTTCAGACTGGGTTCACCTTCCAACAGGACAACGGCCCTAAGCCAAGACAATGCAGGAGTGGCTTCGGGACAAGTCTCTGAATGTCCTTGAGTGGCCCAGCCTTGAGCCCAGACTTGAACCCGATCAAACATCTCTGGAGAGACTTGAAAATAGCTGAGCAGCGACACTCCCCATCCAACCTGACAGAGCTGGCTAGGATCTTTAGAGCAGAATGGTAGGAACTCCCCAAATAAAGGTGTGCCAAGCTTGTAGTGTCATTCCCAAGAAGACTCAAGGCTGTAATCTCTGCCAAAGGTGCTTCAACAAAGTACTGAGTAAAGGTTCAGAAAACATATGTAAATGTGGTATTTAGCTTTAAAAAATATTTTTTTTACCTTAAATACTTTGTCAAAATGGGGTATTGTGTGTAGATTGATGTGAGGAAAAAAAACATTTAATTCATTTAAGA